>NC_059459.1:44965235-45265235 GCF_905237065.1 Salmo salar
AGGCAGGGTGGAAATGAAATATATATTAGGCCTTATTTTGCATGTTCCAACTAGTAAGTGACCTAGATTTAACCAAGGAACAGCCACAGTTCTGATTTAGTTCCCCTTTTCATTAGTCCATAAGAAGATTCCTCAAGGGTGTAAGTTGGACCTTAGTCAACAACTAGGTGGAAGCGCATGCATGGGTTGGTTCCATGAGAGGGGAATTAGATTACCAGTGAACCTGTTTATCATTGCTTTGGGTGTGTGTCTTGTTTCTCTGCTATCACCTCTCAGGTCTGACTTTCTTGTTTCTCTGCTATCGCCTCTCAGGTCTGCCTCAGTTGTTTCTCTGCTATCGCCTCTCAGGTCTGCCTCAGTTGTTTCTCTGCTATCGCCTCTCAGGTCTGCCTCGGTTGTTTCTCTGCTATCGCCTCTCAGGTCTGCCTCAGTTGTTTCTCTGCTATCGCCTCTCAGGTCTGTCTCGGTTGTTTCTCTGCTATCGCCTCTCTGGTCTGACTCTCATGTTTCTCCGCTATCGCCTCTCAGGTCTGACTCGGTTGTTTCTATGCTATCGCCTCTCAGGTCTGACTCTCTTGTTTCTCTGCTATCGCCTCTCAGGTCTGCCTCAGTTGTTTCTCTGCTATCGCCTCTCAGGTCTGCCTCGGTTGTTTCTCTGCTATCGCCTCTCAGGTCTGCCTCGGTTGTTTCTCTGCTATCGCCTCTCAGGTCTGCCTCGGTTGTTTCTCTACTATCGCCTCTCAGGTCTGCCTCGGTTGTTTCTCTGCTATCGCCTCTCAGGTCTGCCTCGGTTGTTTCTCTGCTATCGCCTCTCAGGTCTGCCTCAGTTGTTTCTCTGCTATCGCCTCTCAGGTCTGCCTCGGTTGCTTCTCTGCTATCACCTCTCAGGTCTGCCTCAGTTGTTTCTCTGCTATCGCCTCTCAGGTCTGCCTCAGTTGTTTCTCTGCTATCGCCTCTCAGGTCTGCCTCGGTTGTTTCTCTGCTATCGCCTCTCAGGTCTGCCTCAGTTGTTTCTCTGCTATCGCCTCTCAGGTCTGCCTCGGTTGTTTCTCTGCTATCGCCTCTCAGGTCTGCCTCAGTTGTTTCTCTGCTATCGCCTCTCTGGTCTGTCTCAGTTGTTTCTCTGCTATCGCCTCTCTGGTCTGCCTTGGTTGTTTCTCTGCTATCGCCTCTCTGGTCTGCCTCAGTTGTTTCTCTGCTATCGCCTCTCAGGTCTGCCTCGGTTGTTTCTCTGCTATCGCCTCCCTGGTCTGCCTCAGTTGTTTCTCTGCTATCGCCTCTCAGGTCTGCCTCGGTTGTTTCTCTGCTATCGCCTCTCAGGTCTGCCTCGGCTGTTCCTCCTTTGGTAAGGCAAGGCGAGCCAAGCTCAAAGCTTCTTTTCACTCCTAGTCTGGACCTTGACTTGAATTATATTATCGCTGAGCAGCTGTGTGGCTACCTGGCTGAGTAGGTCTGTGTCCCTGCCTGGGGGTGTCTACCTGGCTGAGTAGGTCTGTCTCTCTCCTGGGGGTGTCTACCTAGCTGAGTAGGTCTGTCTCCCTGCCTGGGGGTGTCTACCTGGCTGAGTAGGTCTGTCTCCCTGCCTGGGGGTGTCTGCCTGGCTGAGTAGGTCTGTCTCCCTGCCTGGGGGTGTCTACCTGGCTGTGTAGGTCTGTGTCCCTGCCTGGGGGTGTCTACCTGGCTGAGTAGGTCTGTCTCCCTGCCTGGGGGTGTCTACCTGGCTGAGTAGGTCTGTCTCCCTTCCTGGGGGTGTCTACCTGGCTGTGTAGGTCTGTCTCCCTGCCTGGGGGTGTCTACCTGGCTGAGTAGGTCTTGATGGGAAGTGTTGATGGGTTGTTTTGTAACATGGTCCTATATGGGGTCTCTGGGAGGTGATGGTTGTTGTGTAACATGGTCCTATATGGGGTCTCTGGGAGGTGATGGTTGTTGTGTAACATGGTCCTATATGGGGTCTCTGGGTGGTGATGGTTTTTGTGTAACATGGTCCTATATGGGATCTCTGGGTGGTGATGGTTGTTGTGTAACATGGTCCTATATGGGGTCTCTGGGAGGTGTTGGTTGTTGTGTAACATGGTCCTATATGGGATCTCTGGGTGGTGATGGTTGTTGTGTAACATGGTCCTATATGGGGTCTCTGGTGTTGATGGTTGTTGTGTAACATGGTCCTATATGGGGTCTCTGGGTGTTGATGGTTGTTGTGTAACATGGTCCTATATGGGGTCTCTGGGAGTTGATGGTTGTTGTGTAACATGGTCCTATATGGGGTCTCTGGTGTTGATGGTTGTTGTGTAACATGGTCCTATATGGGGTCTCTGGTGTTGATGGTTGTTGTGTAACATGGTCCTATATGGGGTCTCTGGGTGGTGATGGTTGTTGTGTAACATGGTCCAAATGGGGTCTCTGGGTGTTGATGGTTGTTGTGTAACATGGTCCTATATGGGGTCTCTGGTGTTGATGGTTGTTGTGTAACATGGTCCTATATGGGGTCTCTGGGTGTTGATGGTTGTTTTGTAACATGGTCCTATATGGGATCTCTGGGTGTTGATGGTTGTTTTGTAACATGGTCCTATATGGGGTCTCTGGGAGGTGATGGTTGTTGTGTAACATGGTCCTATATGGGGTCTCTGGGAGGTGTTGATTGTTGTGTAACATGGTCCTATATGGGGTCTCTGGGTGGTGATGGTTGTTGTGTAACATGGTCCTATATGGGGTCTCTGGGAGGTGATGGTTGTTGTGTAACATGGTCCTATATGGGGTCTCTGGGTGGTGATGGTTGTTGTGTAACATGATCCTATATGGGGTCTCTGGGAGGTGATGGTTGTTGTGTAACATGGTCCTATATGGGGTCTCTGGGTGTTGATGGTTGTTGTGTAACATGGTCCTATATGGGGTCTCTGGGAGGTGTTGATGGTTGTTGTGTAACATGGTCCTATATGGGGTCTCTGGGTGTTGATGGTTGTTGTGTAACATGGTCCTATATGGGGTCTCTGGGTGGTGATGGTTGTTGTGTAACATGGTCCTATATGGGGTCTCTGGGTGGTGATGGTTGTTGTGTAACATGGTCCTATATGGGGTCTCTGGGAGGTGATGGTTGTTGTGTAACATGGTCCTATATGGGGTCTCTGGGTGTTGATGGTTGTTGTGTAACATGGTCCTATATGGGGTCTCTGGGAGTTGATGGTTGTTGTGTAACATGGTCCTATATGGGGTCTCTGGTGTTGATGGTTGTTGTGTAACATGGTCCTATATGGGGTCTCTGGTGTTGATGGATGTTGTGTAACATGGTCCTATATGGGGTCTCTGGGTGGTGATGGTTGTTGTGTAACATGGTCCAAATGGGGTCTCTGGGTGTTGATGGTTGTTGTGTAACATGGTCCTATATGGGGTCTCTGGTGTTGATGGTTGTTGTATAACATGGTCCTATATGGGGTCTCTGGGTGTTGATGGTTGTTTTGTAACATGGTCCTATATGGGATCTCTGGGTGTTGATGGTTGTTTTGTAACATGGTCCTATATGGAGTCTCTGGGAGGTGATGGTTGTTGTGTAACATGGTCCTATATGGGGTCTCTGGGAGGTGTTGATTGTTGTGTAACATGGTCCTATATGGGGTCTCTGGGTGGTGATGGTTGTTGTGTAACATGGTCCTATATGGGGTCTCTGGGAGGTGATGGTTGTTGTGTAACATGGTCCTATATGGGGTCTCTGGGTGGTGATGGTTGTTGTGTAACATGATCCTATATGGGGTCTCTGGGAGGTGATGGTTGTTGTGTAACATGGTCCTATATGGGGTCTCTGGGTGTTGATGGTTGTTGTGTAACATGGTCCTATATGGGGTCTCTGGGAGGTGTTGATGGTTGTTGTGTAACATGGTCCTATATGGGGTCTCTGGGTGTTGATGGTTGTTGTGTAACATGGTCCTATATGGGGTCTCTGGGTGGTGATGGTTGTTGTGTAACATGGTCCTATATGGGGTCTCTGGGTGGTGATGGTTGTTGTGTAACATGGTCCTATATGGGGTCTCTGGGAGGTGATGGTTGTTGTGTAACATGGTCCTATATGGGGTCTCTGGGTGTTGATGGTTGTTGTGTAACATGGTCCTATATGGGGTCTCTGGGAGTTGATGGTTGTTGTGTAACATGGTCCTATATGGGGTCTCTGGTGTTGATGGTTGTTGTGTAACATGGTCCTATATGGGGTCTCTGGTGTTGATGGTTGTTGTGTAACATGGTCCTATATGGGGTCTCTGGGTGGTGATGGTTGTTGTGTAACATGGTCCAAATGGGGTCTCTGGGTGTTGATGGTTGTTGTGTAACATGGTCCTATATGGGGTCTCTGGTGTTGATGGTTGTTGTGTAACATGGTCCTATATGGGGTCTCTGGGTGTTGATGGTTGTTTTGTAACATGGTCCAATATGGGATCTCTGGGTGTTGATGGTTGTTTTGTAACATGGTCCTATATGGGGTCTCTGGGAGGTGATGGTTGTTGTGTAACATGGTCCTATATGGGGTCTCTGGGAGGTGTTGATTGTTGTGTAACATGGTCCTATATGGGGTCTCTGGGTGGTGATGGTTGTTGTGTAACATGGTCCTATATGGGGTCTCTGGGAGGTGATGGTTGTTGTGTAACATGGTCCTATATGGGGTCTCTGGGTGGTGATGGTTGTTGTGTAACATGATCCTATATGGGGTCTCTGGGAGGTGATGGTTGTTGTGTAACATGGTCCTATATGGGGTCTCTGGGTGTTGATGGTTGTTGTGTAACATGGTCCTATATGGGGTCTCTGGGAGGTGTTGATGGTTGTTGTGTAACACGGTCCTATATGGGGTCTCTGGGTGTTGATGGTTGTTGTGTAACATGGTCCTATATGGGGTCTCTGGGAGGTGATGGTTGTTGTGTAACATGGTCCTATATGGGGTCTCTGGGTGGTGATGGTTGTTGAGTAACATGGTCCTATATGGGGTCTCTGGGAGGTGATGGTTGTTGTGTAACATGGTCCTATATGGGGTCTATAGGTGTTGATGGTTGTTGTGTAACATGGTCCTATATGGGGTCTCTGGGTGGTGATGGTTGTTGTGTAACATGGTCCTATATGGGGTCTCTGGGTGTTGATGGTTGTTGTGTAACATGGTCCTATATGGGGTCTCTGGGTGTTGATGGTTGTTGTGTAACATGGTCCTATATGGGGTCTATAGGTGTTGATGGTTGTTGTGTAACATGGTCCTATATGGGGTCTCTGGGAGGTGATGGTTGTTGTGTAACATGGTCCTATATGGGGTCTTTGGGTGGTGATGGTTGTTGTGTAACATGGTCCTATATGGGATCTCTGGTTGTTGATGGTTGTTGTGTAACATGGTCCTATATGGGGTCTCTGGGTGTTGATGGTTGTTGTGTAACATGGTCCTATATGGGGTCTCTGGGTGTTGATGGTTGTTGTGTAACATGGTCCTATATGGGGTCTGTAGGTGTTGATGGGCTGTTTAAATAAATCAAATCAAATGTATTTATATAGCCCTTCTTACATCAGCTGATATCACAAAGTGCTGTACAGAAACCCAGCCTAAAACCCCAAACAGCAAGCAATGCAGGTGTAGAAGCATGGTGGCTAGGAAAAACTCCCTAGAAAGGCCAAAACGTAGGAAGAAACCTAGAGAGGAACCAGGCTATGAGGGGTGGCCAGTCCTCTTCTGGCTGTGCCGGGTGGAGATTATGACAGCACATGGCCTAGATGTTCAAATGTTCATAAATGACCAGCATTGTCAAATAATAATAATCATAGTAGTTGTCGAGGGTGCAACAAGTCGGTAACACAAGAGTAAGTGTCAGTTGGCTTTTTCATAGCCGATCTTTGAGAGTATCTCTACCGCTCCTGCTGTCTCTAGAGAGTTGAAAACAGCAGGTCTGGGACAGGTAGCACATCCGGTGAATAGGTCAGGGTTCCAGCAGGTCTGGGACAACAGGTCTGGGACAGGTAGCACGTCCGGCGAACAGGTCAGGGTTCCATAGCTGCAGGCAGAACAGTTGGAACTGGAGCAGCAGCACGGCCAGGTGAACTGGGGACAGCAAGGAGTCATCAAGCCAGGTAGTCCTGAGGCATGGTCCTAGGGCTCAGGTCCTCCGAGTGAGAGAAAGAAAGAAAGAGAAAGAGAGAATTAGAGAGAGCATATTTAAATTCACACAGGACACCGGAAAAGACAAGAGAAATACTCCAGATGTGACAGACTGACCCTAGCCCCCGACACATAAACTACTGCAGCGTAAATACTGGAGGCTGAGACAGGAGGGGTCAGGAGACACTGTGGCCCCATCCGATGAAACCCCGGACAGGGCAAAACAGGTAGGATATAACCCCACCCACTTTGCCAAAGCACAGCCTCCACACCACTGGAGGGATATCTCCAACCACCAACATACCATCCCGGGACAAGGCCGAGTATAGCCCACAAAGATCTCCGCCACGGCACAGCCCAAGGGTCCTATATGGGGTCTCTGGGAGGTGATGGTTGTTGTGTAACATGGTCCTATATGGGGTCTCTGGGAGGTGTTGATTGTTGTGTAACATGGTCCTATATGGGGTCTCTGGGTGGTGATGGTTGTTGTGTAACATGGTCCTATATGGGGTCTCTGGGAGGTGATGGTTGTTGTGTAACATGGTCCTATATGGGGTCTATAGGTGTTGATGGTTGTTGTGTAACATGGTCCTATATGGGGTCTCTGGGTGGTGATGGTTGTTGTGTAACATGGTCCTATATGGGGTCTCTGGGTGTTGATGGTTGTTGTGTAACATGGTCCTATATGGGGTCTCTGGGTGTTGATGGTTGTTGTGTAACATGGTCCTATATGGGGTCTATAGGTGTTGATGGTTGTTGTGTAACATGGTCCTATATGGGGTCTCTGGGAGGTGATGGTTGTTGTGTAACATGGTCCTATATGGGGTCTCTGGGTGGTGATGGTTGTTGTGTAACATGGTCCTATATGGGATCTCTGGGTGTTGATGGTTGTTGTGTAACATGGTCCTATATGGGGTCTCTGGGTGTTGATGGTTGTTGTGTAACATGGTCCTATATGGGGTCTCTGGGTGTTGATGGTTGTTGTGTAACATGGTCCTATATGGGGTCTGTAGGTGTTGATGGGCTGTTTAAATAAATCAAATCAAATGTATTTATATAGCCCTTCTTACATCAGCTGATATCACAAAGTGCTGTACAGAAACCCAGCCTAAAACCCCAAACAGCAAGCAATGCAGGTGTAGAAGCATGGTGGCTAGGAAAAACTCCCTAGAAAGGCCAAAACGTAGGAAGAAACCTAGAGAGGAACCAGGCTATGAGGGGTGGCCAGTCCTCTTCTGGCTGTGCCGGGTGGAGATTATGACAGCACATGGCCTAGATGTTCAAATGTTCATAAATGACCAGCATTGTCAAATAATAATAATCATAGTAGTTGTCGAGGGTGCAACAAGTCGGTAACACAAGAGTAAGTGTCAGTTGGCTTTTTCATAGCCGATCTTTGAGAGTATCTCTACCGCTCCTGCTGTCTCTAGAGAGTTGAAAACAGCAGGTCTGGGACAGGTAGCACATCCGGTGAATAGGTCAGGGTTCCAGCAGGTCTGGGACAACAGGTCTGGGACAGGTAGCACGTCCGGCGAACAGGTCAGGGTTCCATAGCTGCAGGCAGAACAGTTGGAACTGGAGCAGCAGCACGGCCAGGTGAACTGGGGACAGCAAGGAGTCATCAAGCCAGGTAGTCCTGAGGCATGGTCCTAGGGCTCAGGTCCTCCGAGTGAGAGAAAGAAAGAAAGAGAAAGAGAGAATTAGAGAGAGCATATTTAAATTCACACAGGACACCGGAAAAGACAAGAGAAATACTCCAGATGTGACAGACTGACCCTAGCCCCCCGACACATAAACTACTGCAGCGTAAATACTGGAGGCTGAGACAGGAGGGGTCAGGAGACACTGTGGCCCCATCCGATGAAACCCCCGGACAGGGCAAAACAGGTAGGATATAACCCCACCCACTTTGCCAAAGCACAGCCTCCACACCACTGGAGGGATATCTCCAACCACCAACATACCATCCCGGGACAAGGCCGAGTATAGCCCACAAAGATCTCCGCCACGGCACAGCCCAAGGGTCCTATATGGGGTCTCTGGGAGGTGATGGTTGTTGTGTAACATGGTCCTATATGGGGTCTCTGGGAGGTGTTGATTGTTGTGTAACATGGTCCTATATGGGGTCTCTGGGTGGTGATGGTTGTTGTGTAACATGGTCCTATATGGGGTCTCTGGGAGGTGATGGTTGTTGTGTAACATGGTCCTATATGGGGTCTCTGGGTGGTGATGGTTGTTGTGTAACATGGTCCTATATGGGGTCTCTGGGAGGTGATGGTTGTTGTGTAACATGGTCCTATATGGGGTCTCTGGGTGTTGATGGTTGTTGTGTAACATGGTCCTATATGGGGTCTCTGGGAGGTGTTGATGGTTGTTGTGTAACATGGTCCTATATGGGGTCTCTGGGTGTTAATGGTTGTTGTGTAACATGGTCCTATATGGGGTCTCTGGGTGGTGATGGTTGTTGTGTAACATGGTCCTATATGGGGTCTCTGGGTGATGATGGTTGTTGTGTAACATGGTCCTATATGGGGTCTCTGGTTGTTGATGGTTGTTGTGTAACATGGTCCTATATGGGGTCTCTGGGTGTTGATGGTTGTTGTGTAACATGGTCCTATATGGGGTCTTTGGGAGTTGATGGTTGTTGTGTAACATGGTCCTATATGGGGTCTCTGGTGTTGATGGTTGTTGTGTAACATGGTCCTATATGGGGTCTCTGGTGTTGATGGTTGTTGTGTAACATGGTCCTATATGGGGTTTCTGGGTGGTGATGGTTGTTGTGTAACATGGTCCAAATGGGGTCTCTGGGTGTTGATGGTTGTTGTGTAACATGGTCCTATATGGGGTCTCTGGTGTTGATGGTTGTTGTGTAACATGGTCCTATATGGGGTCTCTGGGTGTTGATGGTTGTTTTGTAACATGGTCCTATATGGGATCTCTGGGTGTTGATGGTTGTTTTGTAACATGGTCCTATATGGGGTCTCTGGGAGGTGATGGTTGTTGTGTAACATGGTCCTATATGGGGTCTATAGGTGTTGATGGTTGTTGTGTAACATGGTCCTATATGGGGTCTCTGGGTGGTGATGGTTGTTGTGTAACATGGTCCTATATGGGGTCTCTGGGTGTTGATGGTTGTTGTGTAACATGGTCCTATATGGGGTCTCTGGGTGTTGATGGTTGTTGTGTAACATGGTCCTATATGGGGTCTATAGGTGTTGATGGTTGTTGTGTAACATGGTCCTATATGGGGTCTCTGGGAGGTGATGGTTGTTGTGTAACATGGTCCTATATGGGGTCTCTGGGTGGTGATGGTTGTTGTGTAACATGGTCCTATATGGGATCTCTGGGTGTTGATGGTTGTTGTGTAACATGGTCCTATATGGGGTCTCTGGGTGTTGATGGTTGTTGTGTAACATGGTCCTATATGGGGTCTCTGGGTGTTGATGGTTGTTGTGTAACATGGTCCTATATGGGGTCTGTAGGTGTTGATGGGCTGTTTAAATAAATCAAATCAAATGTATTTATATAGCCCTTCTTACATCAGCTGATATCACAAAGTGCTGTACAGAAACCCAGCCTAAAACCCCAAACAGCAAGCAATGCAGGTGTAGAAGCATGGTGGCTAGGAAAACTCCCTAGAAAGGCCAAAACGTAGGAAGAAACCTAGAGAGGAACCAGGCTATGAGGGGTGGCCAGTCCTCTTCTGGCTGTGCCGGGTGGAGATTATGACAGCACATGGCCTAGATGTTCAAATGTTCATAAATGACCAGCATTGTCAAATAATAATAATCATAGTAGTTGTCGAGGGTGCAACAAGTCGGTAACACAAGAGTAAGTGTCAGTTGGCTTTTTCATAGCCGATCTTTGAGAGTATCTCTACCGCTCCTGCTGTCTCTAGAGAGTTGAAAACAGCAGGTCTGGGACAGGTAGCACATCCGGTGAATAGGTCAGGGTTCCAGCAGGTCTGGGACAACAGGTCTGGGACAGGTAGCACGTCCGGCGAACAGGTCAGGGTTCCATAGCTGCAGGCAGAACAGTTGGAACTGGAGCAGCAGCACGGCCAGGTGAACTGGGGACAGCAGGGAGTCATCAAGCCAGGTAGTCCTGAGGCATGGTCCTAGGGCTCAGGTCCTCCGAGTGAGAGAAAGAAAGAAAGAGAAAGAGAGAATTAGAGAGAGCATATTTAAATTCACACAGGACACCGGAAAAGACAAGAGAAATACTCCAGATGTGACAGACTGACCCTAGCCCCCCGACACATAAACTACTGCAGCGTAAATACTGGAGGCTGAGACAGGAGGGGTCAGGAGACACTGTGGCCCCATCCGATGAAACCCCCGGACAGGGCAAAACAGGTAGGATATAACCCCACCCACTTTGCCAAAGCACATCCTCCACACCACTGGAGGGATATCTCCAACCACCAACATACCATCCCGGGACAAGGCCGAGTATAGCCCACAAAGATCTCCGCCACGGCACAGCCCAAGGGTCCTATATGGGGTCTCTGGGAGGTGATGGTTGTTGTGTAACATGGTCCTATATGGGGTCTCTGGGAGGTGTTGATTGTTGTGTAACATGGTCCTATATGGGGTCTCTGGGTGGTGATGGTTGTTGTGTAACATGGTCCTATATGGGGTCTCTGGGAGGTGATGGTTGTTGTGTAACATGGTCCTATATGGGGTCTCTGGGTGGTGATGGTTGTTGTGTAACATGGTCCTATATGGGGTCTCTGGGAGGTGATGGTTGTTGTGTAACATGGTCCTATATGGGGTCTCTGGGTGTTGATGGTTGTTGTGTAACATGGTCCTATATGGGGTCTCTGGGAGGTGTTGATGGTTGTTGTGTAACATGGTCCTATATGGGGTCTCTGGGTGTTGATGGTTGTTGTGTAACATGGTCCTATATGGGGTCTCTGGGTGTTGATGGTTGTTGTGTAACATGGTCCTATATGGGGTCTTTGGGAGTTGATGGTTGTTGTGTAACATGGTCCTATATGGGGTCTCTGGTGTTGATGGTTGTTGTGTAACATGGTCCTATATGGGGTCTCTGGTGTTGATGGTTGTTGTGTAACATGGTCCTATATGGGGTTTCTGGGTGGTGATGGTTGTTGTGTAACATGGTCCAAATGGGGTCTCTGGGTGTTGATGGTTGTTGTGTAACATGGTCCTATATGGGGTCTCTGGTGTTGATGGTTGTTGTGTAACATGGTCCTATATGGGGTCTCTGGGTGTTGATGGTTGTTTTGTAACATGGTCCTATATGGGATCTCTGGGTGTTGATGGTTGTTTTGTAACATGGTCCTATATGGGGTCTCTGGGAGGTGATGGTTGTTGTGTAACATGGTCCTATATGGGGTCTATAGGTGTTGATGGTTGTTGTGTAACATGGTCCTATATGGGGTCTCTGGGTGGTGATGGTTGTTGTGTAACATGGTCCTATATGGGGTCTCTGGGTGTTGATGGTTGTTGTGTAACATGGTCCTATATGGGGTCTCTGGGTGTTGATGGTTGTTGTGTAACATGGTCCTATATGGGGTCTATAGGTGTTGATGGTTGTTGTGTAACATGGTCCTATATGGGGTCTCTGGGAGGTGATGGTTGTTGTGTAACATGGTCCTATATGGGGTCTCTGGGTGGTGATGGTTGTTGTGTAACATGGTCCTATATGGGATCTCTGGGTGTTGATGGTTGTTGTGTAACATGGTCCTATATGGGGTCTCTGGGTGTTGATGGTTGTTGTGTAACATGGTCCTATATGGGGTCTCTGGGTGTTGATGGTTGTTGTGTAACATGGTCCTATATGGGGTCTGTAGGTGTTGATGGGCTGTTTAAATAAATCAAATCAAATGTATTTATATAGCCCTTCTTACATCAGCTGATATCACAAAGTGCTGTACAGAAACCCAGCCTAAAACCCCAAACAGCAAGCAATGCAGGTGTAGAAGCATGGTGGCTAGGAAAAACTCCCTAGAAAGGCCAAAACGTAGGAAGAAACCTAGAGAGGAACCAGGCTATGAGGGGTGGCCAGTCCTCTTCTGGCTGTGCCGGGTGGAGATTATGACAGCACATGGCCTAGATGTTCAAATGTTCATAAATGACCAGCATTGTCAAATAATAATAATCATAGTAGTTGTCGAGGGTGCAACAAGTCGGTAACACAAGAGTAAGTGTCAGTTGGCTTTTTCATAGCCGATCTTTGAGAGTATCTCTACCGCTCCTGCTGTCTCTAGAGAGTTGAAAACAGCAGGTCTGGGACAGGTAGCACATCCGGTGAATAGGTCAGGGTTCCAGCAGGTCTGGGACAACAGGTCTGGGACAGGTAGCACGTCCGGCGAACAGGTCAGGGTTCCATAGCTGCAGGCAGAACAGTTGGAACTGGAGCAGCAGCACGGCCAGGTGAACTGGGGACAGCAGGGAGTCATCAAGCCAGGTAGTCCTGAGGCATGGTCCTAGGGCTCAGGTCCTCCGAGTGAGAGAAAGAAAGAAAGAGAAAGAGAGAATTAGAGAGAGCATATTTAAATTCACACAGGACACCGGAAAAGACAAGAGAAATACTCCAGATGTGACAGACTGACCCTAGCCCCCGACACATAAACTACTGCAGCGTAAATACTGGAGGCTGAGACAGGAGGGGTCAGGAGACACTGTGGCCCCATCCGATGAAACCCCCGGACAGGGCAAAACAGGTAGGATATAACCCCACCCACTTTGCCAAAGCACATCCTCCACACCACTGGAGGGATATCTCCAACCACCAACATACCATCCCGGGACAAGGCCGAGTATAGCCCACAAAGATCTCCGCCACGGCACAGCCCAAGGGTCCTATATGGGGTCTCTGGGAGGTGATGGTTGTTGTGTAACATGGTCCTATATGGGGTCTCTGGGAGGTGTTGATTGTTGTGTAACATGGTCCTATATGGGGTCTCTGGGTGGTGATGGTTGTTGTGTAACATGGTCCTATATGGGGTCTCTGGGAGGTGATGGTTGTTGTGTAACATGGTCCTATATGGGGTCTCTGGGTGGTGATGGTTGTTGTGTAACATGGTCCTATATGGGGTCTCTGGGAGGTGATGGTTGTTGTGTAACATGGTCCTATATGGGGTCTCTGGGTGTTGATGGTTGTTGTGTAACATGGTCCTATATGGGGTCTCTGGGAGGTGTTGATGGTTGTTGTGTAACATGGTCCTATATGGGGTCTCTGGGTGTTGATGGTTGTTGTGTAACATGGTCCTATATGGGGTCTCTGGGTGTTGATGGTTGTTGTGTAACATGGTCCTATATGGGGTCTTTGGGAGTTGATGGTTGTTGTGTAACATGGTCCAATATGGGGTCTCTGGTGTTGATGGTTGTTGTGTAACATGGTCCTATATGGGGTCTCTGGTGTTGATGGTTGTTGTGTAACATGGTCCTATATGGGGTTTCTGGGTGGTGATGGTTGTTGTGTAACATGGTCCAAATGGGGTCTCTGGGTGTTGATGGTTGTTGTGTAACATGGTCCTATATGGGGTCTCTGGTGTTGATGGTTGTTGTGTAACATGGTCCTATATGGGGTCTCTGGGTGTTGATGGTTGTTTTGTAACATGGTCCTATATGGGATCTCTGGGTGTTGATGGTTGTTTTGTAACATGGTCCTATATGGGGTCTCTGGGAGGTGATGGTTGTTGTGTAACATGGTCCTATATGGGGTCTATAGGTGTTGATGGTTGTTGTGTAACATGGTCCTATATGGGGTCTCTGGGTGGTGATGGTTGTTGTGTAACATGGTCCTATATGGGGTCTCTGGGTGTTGATGGTTGTTGTGTAACATGGTCCTATATGGGGTCTCTGGGTGTTGATGGTTGTTGTGTAACATGGTCCTATATGGGGTCTATAGGTGTTGATGGTTGTTGTGTAACATGGTCCTATATGGGGTCTCTGGGAGGTGATGGTTGTTGTGTAACATGGTCCTATATGGGGTCTCTGGGTGGTGATGGTTGTTGTGTAACATGGTCCTATATGGGATCTCTGGGTGTTGATGGTTGTTGTGTAACATGGTCCTATATGGGGTCTCTGGGTGTTGATGGTTGTTGTGTAACATGGTCCTATATGGGGTCTCTGGGTGTTGATGGTTGTTGTGTAACATGGTCCTATATGGGGTCTGTAGGTGTTGATGGGCTGTTTAAATAAATCAAATCAAATGTATTTATATAGCCCTTCTTACATCAGCTGATATCACAAAGTGCTGTACAGAAACCCAGCCTAAAACCCCCAAACAGCAAGCAATGCAGGTGTAGAAGCATGGTGGCTAGGAAAACTCCCTAGAAAGGCCAAAACGTAGGAAGAAACCTAGAGAGGAACCAGGCTATGAGGGGTGGCCAGTCCTCTTCTGGCTGTGCCGGGTGGAGATTATGACAGCACATGGCCTAGATGTTCAAATGTTCATAAATGACCAGCATTGTCAAATAATAATAATCATAGTAGTTGTCGAGGGTGCAACAAGTCGGTAACACAAGAGTAAGTGTCAGTTGGCTTTTTCATAGCCGATCTTTGAGAGTATCTCTACCGCTCCTGCTGTCTCTAGAGAGTTGAAAACAGCAGGTCTGGGACAGGTAGCACATCCGGTGAATAGGTCAGGGTTCCAGCAGGTCTGGGACAACAGGTCTGGGACAGGTAGCACGTCCGGCGAACAGGTCAGGGTTCCATAGCTGCAGGCAGAACAGTTGGAACTGGAGCAGCAGCACGGCCAGGTGAACTGGGGACAGCAGGGAGTCATCAAGCCAGGTAGTCCTGAGGCATGGTCCTAGGGCTCAGGTCCTCCGAGTGAGAGAAAGAAAGAAAGAGAAAGAGAGAATTAGAGAGAGCATATTTAAATTCACACAGGACACCGGAAAAGACAAGAGAAATACTCCAGATGTGACAGACTGACCCTAGCCCCCCGACACATAAACTACTGCAGCGTAAATACTGGAGGCTGAGACAGGAGGGGTCAGGAGACACTGTGGCCCCATCCGATGAAACCCCCGGACAGGGCAAAACAGGTAGGATATAACCCCACCCACTTTGCCAAAGCACAGCCTCCACACCACTGGAGGGATATCTCCAACCACCAACATACCATCCCTGGACAAGGCCGAGTATAGCCCACAAAGATCTCCGCCACGGCACAGCCCAAGGGTCCTATATGGGGTCTCTGGGAGGTGATGGTTGTTGTGTAACATGGTCCTATATGGGGTCTCTGGGAGGTGTTGATTGTTGTGTAACATGGTCCTATATGGGGTCTCTGGGTGGTGATGGTTGTTGTGTAACATGGTCCTATATGGGGTCTCTGGGAGGTGATGGTTGTTGTGTAACATGGTCCTATATGGGGTCTCTGGGTGGTGATGGTTGTTGTGTAACATGGTCCTATATGGGGTCTCTGGGAGGTGATGGTTGTTGTGTAACATGGTCCTATATGGGGTCTCTGGGTGTTGATGGTTGTTGTGTAACATGGTCCTATATGGGGTCTCTGGGAGGTGTTGATGGTTGTTGTGTAACATGGTCCTATATGGGGTCTCTGGGTGTTGATGGTTGTTGTGTAACATGGTCCTATATGGGGTCTCTGGGTGGTGATGGTTGTTGTGTAACATGGTCCTATATGGGGTCTCTGGGTGGTGATGGTTGTTGAGTAACATGGTCCTATATGGGGTCTCTGGGAGGTGATGGTTGTTGTGTAACATGGTCCTATATGGGGTCTCTGGGTGTTGATGGTTGTTGTGTAACATGGTCCTATATGGGGTCTCTGGGAGTTGATGGTTGTTGTGTAACATGGTCCTATATGGGGTCTCTGGTGTTGATGGTTGTTGTGTAACATGGTCCTATATGGGGTCTCTGGTGTTGATGGTTGTTGTGTAACATGGTCCTATATGGGGTTTCTGGGTGGTGATGGTTGTTGTGTAACATGGTCCAAATGGGGTCTCTGGGTGTTGATGGTTGTTGTGTAACATGGTCCTATATGGGGTCTCTGGTGTTGATGGTTGTTGTGTAACATGGTCCTATATGGGGTCTCTGGGTGTTGATGGTTGTTTTGTAACATGGTCCTATATGGGATCTCTGGGTGTTGATGGTTGTTTTGTAACATGGTCCTATATGGGGTCTCTGGGTGGTGATGGTTGTTGTGTAACATGGTCCTATATGGGGTCTCTGGGAGGTGATGGTTGTTGTGTAACATGGTCCTATATGGGGTCTCTGGGTATTGATGGTTGTTGTGTAACATGGTCCTATATGGGGTCTCTGGGTGTTGATGGTTGTTGTGTAACATGGTCCTAAATGGGGTCTCTGGGTGTTGATGGGTTGTTTTGTAACATGGTCTTATATGGGATCTCTGGGAGGTGTTGATGGGCTGTTTTGTAACATGGCTGGTAGTCAGGAAGTGGCTGTGACTGGAGGTATATTATAGCTGGTGGACAGTTTCTGTGTGCCTCGTAGTGAGGCAGTGCTGTGGCTCATTCTCTGAGGGAGCTACAGGTTCTCTATCAGAGCCAGTTGATAAATAATTTGTCCCGGCACTGCTCTGGTCACAGCCAAGGGAGAGGAGGGACAGGCGTGACACAGTGTGCATCACAAATGGACACCTCTATAGTGCGCTACTTTATACACAGCTCACAGTCCAACACCCCTCAGCCATTCCTCCTAACACTGCTGCTCCAGCTATTTACCCCCTTCCCTCATCTATCAATCTATCAATCAATCAATCAATCAATCAATCAATCAATCAATCAATCTATCTATCTATCTATCTATCTATCTATCTATCTATCTATCTATCTATCTATCTATCTATCTATCTATCTATCTATCTATCTATCTATCTATCTATCTATCTATCTATCTATCTATCTATCTATCTATCTATCTATCTATCTATCTATCTATCTATCTATCTATCTATCTATCTATCTATCTATAAAGTCCTTTTTACATCAGCTGATGTCTCAAAGTGCTGTACAGAAACCCAGCCTAAAACCCCAAACAGCAAGCAATGCAGGTGTAGAAGCACAGTGGCTAGGAAGAACTCCCTAGAAAGGCCAGAACCTAGGCATGCTGTCTTTTAATTACTCTGTCTTTCTGTTCCCCTTCTGTCTTTTAATTACTCTGTCTTTCTGTTCCCCTTCCATCTTTCTTTTAAAGAATTGAATCCACTTTTTGATCCTCTGAGAATTGTAATGTCTTTTTTAAATCCAGATATTTAGTTAGATTGCCTCTCTGTCATTACCTCAGATTTCATCCTCTGAGAGGGAATTCATTTACATTTACATTTAAGACATTTAACAGACGCTCTTATCCAGAGCGACTTACAAATTCAGTCTCACAGAGTGGATATAAGACACGGAACAGCAGCCTATCCCACTGCCTGTGTATGATACTAATTCTGAAGTACAACTGTAGTGTGAATTTAGCCTTTTAAAGACCCAAGCACACACACTTCGACATCTATCTGTCTGTCTGTCTGTCTGTCTGTCTGTCTGTCTGTCTGTCTGTCTGTCTGTCTGTCTGTCTGTCTGTCTGTCTGTCTGTCTGTCTGTCTGTCTGTCTGTCTGTCTGTCTGTCTGTCTGTCTGTCTGTCTGTCTGTCTGTCTGTCTGTCTGTCTGTCTGTCTGTCTGTCTGTCTGTCTGTCTGTCTGTCTGTCTGCCATGTAGCTGTTGTTCCAGATCAGGATAATTGTACCCACGTGTGTTGAAAAGACACTACACATGGACTATGCACCGTTGTTTAAAGCTTCAATGCCTTGCTCTGAGAAGATGGGGGAGGGGAAGATGAGCCGAGAACAGAGAGGAGAAGAAACGCAAGGAAATCAGAAGATAGCAGCTGTACAGATAACTCATCCCAGTGGGCTTTGACTTCTCAAACACGTTTAGGAAACAAACACAATATGATGCCCCCGTCACCTTATTAGTTCAGCCACTCACTTACATTAACTAGCAAGTTCAATTTAGCGGTCGGGTTTAAAGCAGAATAAAAAAAACCCAACATTGCTTCTTATCTAAAATGCTTCTGATTTGTAATTTCTGCTCAGCATCATACTGAGGTTTTGCTTCAGTTGCACTTCTTCACTCAGATGAGAATTCACAAATGGACATTCATTCAGCAGACGGCACTCTGACTGATGTGGAGCTACTTTTCTCCAGTACTTTTCCCTGGTAAAAATGCATCATTGACTTTAAGAAAAACATTACAACTGTGTTGTACAGTATTAGATTGGCAGGACTGTGTTGTACTGTATTAGATTGGCAGGACTGTGTTGTACAGTATTAGATTGGCAGGACTGTGTTGTACTATACAGTATTAGATTGGCAGGACTGTGTTGTACAGTATTAGATTGGCAGGACTGTGTTGTACTGTATTAGATTGGCAGGACTGTGTTGTACAGTATTAGATTGGCAGGACTGTGTTGTACTGTATTAGATTGGCAGGACTGTGTTGTACAGTATTAGATTGGCAGGACTGTGTTGTACAGAATTAGATTGGCAGGACTGTGTTGTACAGTATTAGATTGGCAGGACTGTGTTGTACTGTATTAGATTGGCAGGACTGTGTTGTACTGTATTAGATTGCAGGACTGTGTTGTACTGTATTAGATTGGCAGGACTGTGTTGTACTGTATTAGATTGGCAGGACTGTGTTGTACTGTATTAGATTGGCAGGACTGTGTTGTACTATACAGTATTAGATTGGTAGGACTGTGTTGTACTGTATTAGATTGGCAGGACTGTGTTGTACTGTACAGTATTAGATTTATTAGTAATATTATTTATTGTATTAGTATTAACCATGTGCTCTGCTACATTATCAGTATCAGTATCAGTATGAACCATGTGCTCTGCTACATTATCAGTATCAGTATGAACCATGTGCTCTGCTACATTATCAGTATCAGTATGAACCATGTGCTCTGCTACATTACCAGTATCATTATCAGTATTAACCATGTGCTCTGCTTCATTATCAGTATCAGTATTAACCATGTGCTCTGCTACATTATCAGTATCAGTATTAACCATGTGCTCTGCTACATTATCAGTATCAGTATCAGTATGAACCATGTGCTCTGCTACATTATCAGTATCAGTATTAACCATGTGCTCTGCTACAGTATCAGTATCAGTATGAACCATGTGCTCTGCTACATTATCAGTATCAGTATCAGTATTAACCATGTGCTCTGCTACATTATCAGTATCAGTATCAGTATTAATCATGTGCTCTGCTACATTATCAGTATCAGTATGAACCATGTGCTCTGCTACATTATCAGTATCAGTATTAACCATGTGCTCTGCTACATTATCAGTATCAGTATTAACCATGTGCTCTGCTACTCTGCTCTCTCATTTAAAGCTTCAACTCCCTGTCCACTGCCCAGCCGGCTTAGTCTTAGCAGGGATTTAGTTTGTGTCCCAAATAGCGACCCTGTTCTCTGTATAGTATACTAGGGCCCATAGGGTTGTGGTCAAAAGTAGTGCACTGTATAGGGAAAGGGGTGCCATTTGAGACACGAGCTTGTATACAGTGGGAAAGTGTTGTAATTACTGCGTGTATCTAATGTTCCTCCACTGGGAGAGTGTTGGGAAGCCCAGTAAACAATAGAATCATGCCCACACAGATACACAACCAGATCCCACTACAGTAGATTGGGACAGCAGGGAGCCTAGTGGTTAGAGGGCGGACGGCAGGGAGCCTAGTGGTTAGAGGGGGGACGGCAGGGAGCCTAGTGGTTAGAGGGGGGACGGCAGGGAGCCTAGTGGTTAGAGGGGGGAGGCAGGTAGCCTAGTGGTTAGAGTGGAGGGGCGGCAGGTAGCCTAGTGGTTAGAGTGGAGGGGCGGCAGGTAGACTAGTGGTTAGAGGGGGGAGGCAGGTAGCCTAGTGGTTAGAGGGGGGAGGCAGGTAGCCTAGTGGTTAGAGTAGGGAGGCAGGTAGCCTATTGGTTAGTGGGGGAGGCAGGTAGCCTAGTGGTTAGAGGGGGGAGGCAGGTATCCTAGTGGTTAGAGTGGAGTGGAGGCAGGTAGCCTAGTGGTTAGAGGGGGAGGCAGGTAGCCTAGTGGTTAGAGTGGAGGGGCGGCAGGTAGCCTAGTGGTTAGAGTGGAGGGGCGGCAGGTAGCCTAGTGGTTAGAGTGGAGGGGTGGCTGTTAGCCTAGTGGTCAGACTGGAGGGTTGGCAGGTAGCCTAGTGGTTAGAGTGGAGGGGTGGCAGGTAGCCTAGTGGTTAGAGGGGGGAGGCAGGTAGCCTAGTGGTTAGAGTGGAGAGGCGGCAGGTAGCCTAGTGGTTAGAGTGGAGGGGCGGCAGGTAGCCTAGTGGTTAGAGTGGAGGGGCGGCAGGTAGCCTAGTGGTTAGAGTGAAGGGGAGGCAGGTAGCCTAGTGGTTAGAGTGGAGGGGAGGCAGGTATCCTAGTGGTTAGAGTGGAGGGGCGGCAGGTAGCCTAGTGGTTAGAGTGGAGGGGCGGCAGGTAGCCTAATGGTTAGAGTGGAGGGGTGGCAGGTAGACTAGTGGTTAGAGGGGGGACGCAGGTAGCCTAGTGGTTAGAGGGGGGGGAGGCAGGTAGCCTAGTGGTTAGAGTAGGCAGGCAGGTAGCCTATTGGTTAGTGGGGGGAGGCAGGTAGCCTAGTGGTTAGAGGGGGAGGCAGGTATCCTAGTGGTTAGAGTGGAGTGGAGGCAGGTAGCCTAGTGGTTAGAGGGGTGGAGGCAGGTAGCCTAGTGGTTAGAGTGGAGGGGCGGCAGGTAGCCTAGTGGTTAGAGTGGAGGGGCGGCAGGTAGCCTAGTGGTTAGAGTGAAGGGGAGGCAGGTAGCCTAGTGGTTAAAGTGGAGGGGAGGCAGGTATCCTAGTGGTTAGAGTGGAGGAGCGGCAGGTAGCCTAGTGGTTAGAGTGAAGGGGAGGCAGGTAGCCTAGTGGTTAAAGTGGAGGGGAGGCAGGTATCCTAGTGGTTAGAGTGGAGGAGCGGCAGGTAGCCTAGTGGTTAGAGTGGAGGGGCGGCAGGTAGCCTAGTGGTTAGAAGGGGGGGGCGGCAGGTAGCCTAATGGTTAGAGTGGACGGGCGGCAGGTAGACTAGTGGTTAGAGGGGGGAGGCAGGTAGCCTAGTGGTTAGAGGGGGTGAGGCAGGTAGCCTAGTGGTTAGAGGAGGGAGGCAGGTAGCCTAGTGGTTAGAGGAGGGAGGCAGGTAGCCTATTGGTTAGAGGGGGGAGGCAGGTAGCCTGGTGGTTAGAGTGAAGGGGAGGCAGGTATCCTAGTGGTTAGAGTGGAGGAGCGGCAGGTAGTCTAGTGGTTAGAGTGGAGGGGCGGCAGGTAGCCTAGTGGTTAGGGGGGGCGGCGGCAGGTAGCCTAATGGTTAGAGTGGAGGGGCGGCAGGTAGACTAGTGGTTAGAGGGGGAGGCAGGTAGCCTAGTGGTTAGAGGGGGGTGAGGCAGGTAGCCTAGTGGTTAGAGGGGGGAGGCAGGTAGCCTGGTGGTTAGAGTGGAGGGGTGGCAGGGAGCCTAGATGTTAGAGAGGGGAGGCAGGTAGCCTAGTGGTTAGAGTGGAGGGGCGGCAGGTAGCCTAGTGGTTAGAGTGGAGGGGCGGCAGGTAGACTAGTGGTTAGAGGGGGGAGAAAGGTAGCCTAGTGGTTAGAGTTGGGAGGCATGTAGCCTTGTGGTTAGAGGGGGGGAGGCAGGTAGCCTGGTGGTTAGAGTGGAGGGGTGGCAGGGAGCCTAGTGGTTAGAGAGGGGAGGCAGGTAGCCTAGTGGTTAGAGTGTAGGGGCGGCAGGTAGCCTAGTGGTTAGAGTGGAGGGGCGGCAGGTAGACTAGTGGTTAGAGGGGGGAGAAAGGTAGCCTAGTGGTTAGAGTTGGGAGGCATGTAGCCTTGTGGTTAGAGGGGGGGAGGCAGGTAGCCTGGTGGTTAGAGTGAAGGGGAGGCAGGTATCCTAGTGGTTAGAGTGGAGGAGCGGCAGGTAGCCTAGTGGTTAGAGTGGAGGGGCGGCAGGTAGCCTAGTGGTTAGAGGGGGGGCGGCAGGTAGCCTAATGGTTAGAGTGGAGGGGCGGCAGGTAGACTAGTGGTTAGAGGGGGAGGCAGGTAGCCTAGTGGTTAGAGGGGGGTGAGGCAGGTAGCCTAGTGGTTAGAGGGGGGAGGCAGGTAGCCTGGTGGTTAGAGTGGAGGGGTGGCAGGGAGCCTAGATGTTAGAGAGGGGAGGCAGGTAGCCTAGTGGTTAGAGTGGAGGGGCGGCAGTTAGCCTAGTGGTTAGAGTGGAGGGGCGGCAGGTAGACTAGTGGTTAGAGGGGGGGAGAAAGGTAGCCTAGTGGTTAGAGTTGGGAGGCATGTAGCCTAGTGGTTAGAGGGGGAGGCAGGTAGCCTAGTGGTTAGAGGGGGAGGCAGGTAGCCTAGTGGTTAGAGGGGGAGGCAGGTAGCCTAGTGGTTAGAGGGGGAGGCAGGTAGCCTAGTGGTTAGAGGGGGAGGCAGGTAGCCTAGTGGTTAGAGGGGGAGGCAGGTATCCTAGTGGTTAGAGTGGAGGAGCGGCAGGTAGCCTAGTGGTTAGAGGGGAGGCAGGTAGCCTAGTGGTTAGAGGGGGGTGAGGCAGGTAGCCTAGTGGTTAGAGGAGGGAGGCAGGTAGCCTATTGGTTAGAGGGGGAGGCAGGTAGCCTTGTGGTTAGAGGGGGGAGGCAGGTAGCCTGGTGGTTAGAGTGGAGGGGGTGGCAGGGAGCCTAGTGGTTAGAGAGGGAGGCAGGTAGCCTAGTGGTTAGAGTGTAGGGGCGGCAGGTAGCCTAGTGGTTAGAGTGGAGGGGCGGCAGGTAGACTAGTGGTTAGAGGGGGAGAAAGGTAGCCTAGTGGTTAGAGTTGGGAGGCAGGTAGCCTAGTGGTTAGAGGGGGGAGGCAGGTAGCCTAGTGGTTAGAGGGGGGAGGCAGGTAGCCTAGTGGTTAGAGGGGGGAGGCAGGTAGCCTAGTGGTTAGAGGGGGAGGCAGGTAGCCTAGTGGTTAGAGGGGGAGGCAGGTAGCCTAGTGGTTAGAGGGGGAGGCAGGTAGCCTAGTGGTTAGAGGGGAGGCAGGTAGCCTAGTGGTTAGAGGGGGGAGGCAGGTAGCCTAGTGGTTAGAGGGGGAGGCAGGTAGCCTAGTGGTTAGAGGGGGAGGCAGGTAGCCTAGTGGTTAGAGGGGGGAGGCAGGTAGCCTAGTGGTTAGAGGGGGAGGCAAGTAGCCTAGTGGTTAGAGGGGGGAGGCAGGTAGCCTAGTGTGATTTGTGTCCTGTTATTGTGTGATTTACAGGACACCACCCACACTGTTACTGTGTGGTTTACTTAGCTTTTTATACTGTGTGTGTGTGTGTGTGTGTGTGTGTGTGTGTGTGTGTGTATGTGTGTGTGTGTGTGTGTGTGTTGTCGTACAGTGTGAGTGTGAGTGTGTGTGTGTGTGTGTGTATGTGTGTTGTCGTACAGTGTGTGTGTGTGTGTTGTCGTACAGTGTGAGTGTGTGTGTGTGTGTGTTGTTGTACAGTGTATGTGCGTGCGTGCGTGCGTGCGTTTGTGTGTGTGCGTCTCGTAAACGGTGTTGTGTAACAGGCAGCTGTAGACCGCTGAAGGTGCTGAGTGATTCCCTCTGCATCGTACGGTAGTGACGCTGACGCTGCCTTCTGTTACCGAGCCGTTGCTATGCTTCTCTGCTCTGTGGCAACCAAGGAAGGGAAACGCTCATTTCTGCAATGAATTTATTCTGTCAAATATTTCATCTTCAGGCAAAAACACAGTAACATGAGATGAACTCTCTGTAAACACCAAGGTTATTATAGTTCTGTCTCTGTGTGTCTGCAGTGTGACTGTCTCTCTCTGTCTCTGTGTGTCTGCACTGTGACTGTCTCTCTCTCTCTCTGTGTGTCTGCAGTGTGACTGTCTCTCTCTCTGTGTGTCTGCAATGCGACTGTCTCTCTCTGTCTCTGTGTGACTGTCTGTCTCTGTCTCTGTGTGTCTGCAGTGTGGCTGTCACTCTCTGGCTCCTTGTGTCTCTGTGTGTCTGCAGTGAGACTGTCTCTCTCTGTCTCTGTGTGTCTGCAGTGTGACTGGGAGCAAGGGACAGGGAGCAGTGGACATGGAGCAGGGAACAGGGATCAAGAGGCAGGGAGCAGGGAACAGGGGACAGGGAGCAGGCGACAGGGAGTAGGGGACAGGGAGTAAGGGATCAGGGGACAGGGAGTAAGGGGACAGGAAGCAGCAGACAGGGAGCAGGGGACAGGGGACAGGGATCAAGAGGCAGGGAGCAGGGGACAGGGAGCAGCAGACAGCGGGAGTGTAGTCTGGGTTTGCTGCAGCGTCAGCAGTGCTCAGGGTAACAAGAAGTAGTATTTTGTGATGTTGGACGTAATTCCAGAGGAGACGCTGATAAAGCACTTTATAGACCTCTGCTCTTCATGATTGGCAGTCGGTCCTCTCTCTGGCTGAGTGGGTGGGACAGTGTAGAGCCAGTATGGTAGTGTAGAGCCAGTGTGTGGGGTAGTGTAGAGCGAGTGTGGGGGGTAGTGTAGAGCCAGTGTGGGGTAGTGTAGAGCCAGTATGGGGGGTAGTGTAGAGCCAGTGTGGGGGGTAGTGTAGAGCCAGTGTGGGGGGTAGTGTAGAGCCAGTGTGGGGGTAGTGTAGAGCCCAGTGTGGGGGGTAGTGTAGAGCCAGTGTGGGGGTAGTGTAGAGGCCAGTGTGGGGGTAGTGTAGAGGCCAGTGTGGGGGGTAGTGTAGAGCCGGTGTGGGGGTAGTGTAGAGCCAGTGTGGGGTAGTGTGAGACCGGTGTGGGGGGTAGTGTGAGAGCCAGTGTGTTGGGGGTAGTGTAGAGGCCAGTGTGGGGTAGTGTAGAGGCCAGTGTGGGGGTAGTGTAGAGGCCAGTGTGGGGGTAGTGTAGAGCCAGTGTGGGGGTAGTGTGGAGCCAGTGTGGGGGGTGGTGTGGAGCCGTGTGGGGGTAGTGTAGAGGCCAGTGTGGGGGGTAGTGTAGAGCCAGTGTGTGGGGTAGTGTAGAGCCAGTGTGGGGGTAGTGTGAGCCGGTGTGGGGGGTAGTGTAGAGCCAGTGTGGGGGGTAGTGTAGAGCCAGTGTGGGGGTAGTGTAGAGCCAGTGTGGGGGGTAGTGTGGAGCCAGTGTGAGGGGGTAGTGTGGAGCCAGTGTGGGGGTAGTGTAGAGCCAGTGTGGGGGTAGTGTAGAGCCAGTGTGGGGGGGTAGTGTGGAGGGCCAGTGTGTGGGGTAGTGTAGGAGCCAGTGTGTGGGGTAGTGTGGAACCAGTGTGTGGGGTAGTGTAGAGCCAGTGTGGGGGTAGTGTGGAGCCAGTGTGTGGGGTAGTGTGAGAACCAGTGTGTGGGGTAGTGTAGAGGCCAGTGTGGGGGGTAGTGTAGAGGGCCAGTGTGGGGGTAGTGTAGAGACCAGTGTGGGGGTAGTGTAGAGCCAGTGTGGGGGTGTGTGACCAGTGTGTGGGGTATGTGGAGAACCAGTGTGGGGTAGTGTAGAGCCAGTGTGGGGGTAGTGTAGGGGCCAGTGTGGGGGGTGTGTAGAGCCAGTGTGGGGGTAGTGTAGAGCCAGTGTGGGGGTATGTAGAGGCCAGTGTGGGGGGTAGTGTAGAGGCCAGTGTGGGGGTGGTGTAGAGCCAGTGTGGGGGTAGTGTAGAGCCAGTGTGGGGGGGTAGTGTAGAGCCAGTGTGGGGGTAGTGTGGAAGCCAGTGTGGGGGGTAGTGTACTGTGTTATGTAGCCAGTGTGGGGGTAGTGTGGAGCCAGTGTGGGGTAGTGTAGAGAGCCGTGTGGGGGTAGTGTAGAACCAGTGTGTGGGGTAGTGTAGAGCCAGTGTGGGGGTAGTGTAGAGGCCAGTGTGTGGGGGTAGTGTAGAGGCCAGTGTGGGGGTATTGTAGAGCCAGTGTGGGGGGTAGTGTAGAGCCGGTGTGGGGGGTAGTGTAGAGCCAGTGTGGGGGGAAGTGTAGAAGCCAGTGTGGAGGTGGTGTGAAACCAGTGTGTGGGGTAGTGTAGAGGCCAGTGTGGGGGGTAGTGTAGAGAGCCAGTGTGGGGGGTAGTGTGGAGGCCAGTGTGGGGGGTAGTGTGGAAGCCGGTGTGGGGTAGTGTAGAAGCCAGTGTGTGGGGGTAGTGTAGAGCCAGTGTGGGGGTAGTGTGAGACCAGTGTGGGGGTAGTGTGAGCCAGTGTGGGGGTATGTAGAGCCAGTGTGGGGGTAGTGTAGAGCCAGTGTGGGGGGGAGTGTAGAGCCCAGTGTGTGGGGGTAGTGTGAGAGCCAGTGTGGGGGTAGTGTAGAGCCAGTGTGGGGGGTAGTGTGGAGCCAGTGTGTGGGGTAGTGTAGAGCCAGTGTGGGGGTAGTGTGGAGAGCCAGTGTGGGGGGTAGTGTAGAGACCAGTGTGGGGGTAGTGTAGAGGCCAGTGTGTGGGGTAGTGTAGAGCCAGTGTGGGGGGGTAGTGTAGAGCCAGTGTGGGGGTAGTGTGGAGGCCAGTGTGGGGGTAGTGTAGAGCCAGTGTGGGGGGTAGTGTAGAGCCAGTGTGGGGGTAGTGTAGAGGGCCAGTGTGTGGGGGTAGTGTGAGACCAGTGTGTGGGGGTAGTGTAGAGCCAGTGTGGGGGTAGTGTAAGCCAGTGTGGGGGGTAGTGTGGAAGCCAGTGTGGGGGTAGTGTGGAGAGCCAGTGTGGGGGTGGTGTAGAGCCAGTGTGGGGGGTAGTGTGGAACCAGTGTGGGGGTAGTGTAGAGCCAGTGTGGGGGGTAGTGTGGAGCCAGTGTGTGGGGTAGTGAGCCAGTGTGGGGGGTAGTGTAGAGCCCGTGTGGGGGTAGTGTAGAGCCAGTGTGTGGGGTAGTGTAGAGCCAGTGTGGGGGTATGTAGAGACCAGTGTGTGGGGTAGTGTGAGGCCAGTGTGGGGGGTAGTGTAGAGCCAGTGTGGGGGTAGTGTAGAAGGCCAGTGTGTGGGGTAGTGTAGAGCCAGTGTGGGGGGTAGTGTGAGACCAGTGTGGGGGTAGTGTAGAGGCCAGTGTGGGGGGTAGTGTAGAGGCCAGTGTGTGGGGTAGTGTAGAGCCGGTGTGGGGGGTAGTGTGGAACCAGTGTGGGGGTAGTGTAGAGACCAGTGTGGGGGTAGTGTAGAGCCAGTGTGTGGGGGTAGTGTAGAGCCAGTGTGTGGGGTAGTGTGGAGCCAGTGTGGGGGGTAGTGTAGAAGCCGTGTGGGGGGTGTGTGAAGCCAGTGTGGGGGTAGTGTAGAGCCAGTGTGGGGGTAGTGTGAGCCAGTGTGGGGGTAGTGTAGAGCCAGTGTGGGGTGTGTGTGTGAAGCCATGTGTGGGTATGTAGAGCCGTGTGGGGGTAGTGTAGAGGCCAGTGTGGGGGGTAGTGTAGAAGCCAGTGTGGGGGTAGTGTAGAGCCAGTGTGGGGGGTAGTGTAGAGCCAGTGTGGGGGGTAGTGTAGAGCCAGTGTGGGGGTAGTGTGGAGGCCGTGTGGGGGGTAGTGTAGAGCCAGTGTGGGGGTAGTGTAGAGGCCAGTGTGGGGGGTAGTGTAGAAGCCAGTGTGGGGGGTAGTGTAGAAGCCAGTGTGGGGGTAGTGTAGAGGCCAGTGTGGGGGGTAGTGTGAAGCCAGTGTGGGGGTAGTGTGGGGCCAGTGTGTGGGGTGGTGTGGGAGCCGTGTGTGGGGGTAGTGTAGAGACCGGTGTGGGGGGTAGTGTAGAAGCCAGTGTGTGGGGTAGTGTAGAGCCGTGTGGGGGTAGTGTGAAGCCGTGTGGGGGGTAGTGTAGAGCCAGTGTGGGGGGTAGTGTGGAACCAGTGTGGGGGGGTAGTGTGGAGCCAGTGTGGGGGTAGTGTAGAGCCAGTGTGGGGGGTAGTGTAGAGCCAGTGTGGGGGGTAGTGTGGAAACCAGTGTGGGGGTAGTGTGGAGCCAGTGTGGGGGGTAGTGTAGAGCCAGTGTGGGGGTAGTGTAGAGCCAGTGTGGGGGTAGTGTGGAGGCCAGTGTGTGGGGTAGTGTGAGAGCCAGTGTGGGGGGTAGTGTAGAGGCCAGTGTGTGGGGTAGTGTGAGCCAGTGTGGGGGTAGTGTAGAGCCAGTGTGGGGTAGTGTGAAGCCAGTGTGGGGGTAGTGTAGAAAGCCAGTGTGGGGGGTAGTGTAGAGCCAGTGTGGGGGGTAGTGTAGAGCCGTGTGGGGGGTAGTGTGGAACCGTGTGTGGGGTGTGTAGAGCCAGTGTGGGGTAGTGTGGAGGCCAGTGTGGGGGTAGTGTAGAGGCCAGTGTGGGGGTAGTGTAGAGCCAGTGTGGGGTAGTGTAGAGCCAGTGTGGGGGTATGTAGAGCCAGTGTGTGGGGTAGTGTGAGCCAGTGTGGGGTAGTGTAGGGTGGGTAGTGGACGTGTGGGGGTAGTGTAGAGCCCAGTGTGTGGGGTAGTGTAGAGGCCAGTGTGGGGGGTAGTGTAGAGCCAGTGTGGGGGTAGTGTGGAGCCGGTGTGGGGGGTAGTGTGGAGCCAGTGTGTGGGTAGTGTAGAGCCGGTGTGTGGGGGTAGTGTGGAGGCCAGTGTGGGGTAGTGTGGAGGCCAGTGTGGGGGGTAGTGTAGAGCCGTGTGGGGGTAGTGTGGAAACCAGTGTGGGGGTAGTGTGGAGCCGTGTGGGGTAGTGTAGAGCCGGTGTGGGGGGTAGTGTAGAAGCCAGTGTGTGGGGTAGTGTAGAGACCAGTGTGGGGTAGTGTAGAAGCCGGTGTGTGGGGTATGTGAAACCAGTGTGGGGGTAGTGTAGAGGCCAGTGTGGGGGGTAGTGTAGAGGCCAGTGTGGGGGTAGTGTAGAGAGCCAGTGTGGGGGGTAGTGTGGAGACCAGTGTGTGGGGGTAGTGTAGAGCCAGTGTGGGGGTAGTGTAGAGGGCCAGTGTGTGGGGTAGTGTGGAGGCCAGTGTGGGGGTAGTGTAGAGGCCAGTGTGGGGTTAGTGTAGAGCCAGTGTGGGGGGGTAGTGTAGAAGCCAGTGTGGGGGTAGTGTAGAAGCCAGTGTGGGGGGTAGTGTAGAGCCATGTGGGGGTAGTGTGAGAGCCAGTGTGGGGGTAGTGTAGAGCCAGTGTGTGGGGTAGTGTAGAGCCGTGTGGGGGTAGTGTAGGCCAGTGTGGGGGGTAGTGTAGAGGCCAGTGTGGGGGTAGTGTAGAGCCAGTGTGGGGTGGTAGTGTAGAGCCCAGTGTGTGGGGTAGTGTAGAGACCAGTGTGGGGGGTAGTGTAGAGCCAGTGTGGGGGTAGTGTGGAGCCAGTGTGGGGGGTAGTGTGGAGGCCAGTGTGTGGGGTAGTGTAGAGCCAGTGTGGGGGGTAGTGTAGAGCCAGTGTGGGGGGTAGTGTGAAGCCGTGTGGGGGTGTGTAGAGCCTGTGTTGGGGTAGTGTAGAGGCCAGTGTGTGGGGGGTAGTGTGAACCAGTGTGTGGGGTAGTGTAGAAGACCAGTGTGGGGGGTAGTGTAGAGCCAGTGTGGGGGTAGTGTAGAGCCAGTGTGTGGGGGTATGTGGAAACCAGTGTGGGGGGTAGTGTAGAGCCAGTGTGGGGGGTAGTGTAGAGCCAGTGTGGGGGTAGTGTAGAGCCAGTGTGTGGGGTAGTGTGGAGGCCAGTGTGGGGGGGCCTTGGGTAGTGTAGAGCCAGTGTGGGGGGTAGTGTAGAGCCAGTGTGGGGGGTAGTGTAGAGGCCAGTGTGTGGGGGTGGTGTGGAGAGCCAGTGTGTGGGGGTAGTGTAGAGCCAGTGTGTGGGGTAGTGTAGAAGCCAGTGTGGGGGGTAGTGTGGAGGCCGTGTGGGGGGTAGTGTAGAAGCCAGTGTGGGGGTAGTGTAGAGCCAGTGTGTGGGGTAGTGTAGAGCCAGTGTGGGGGTAGTGTGGGGCCAGTGTGTGGGGGTAGTGTAGAGCCAGTGTGGGGGGTAGTGTGGAGCCAGTGTGGGGGTAGTGTGGGGAGCCAGTGTGGGGGGTAGTGTAGAGCCAGTGTGGGGTGGTGTAGAGCCAGTGTGGGGTACCGTGTGGGGTAGTGTAGAGCCAGTGTGGGGGGTAGTGTAGAGCCAGTGTGTGGGGTAGTGTGGAGCCATGTGGGGGTAGTGTAGAGGCCGTGTGTGGGTAGTGTAGAGCCGTGTGGGGGGTAGTGTAGAGCCAGTGTGGGGGGTAGTGTAGAGCCAGTGTGGGGTAGTGTGAGAGCCAGTGTGTGGGGTAGTGTAGAGCCAGTGTGGGGGGTAGTGTGGAAGCCAGTGTGGGGGTAGTGTAGAGGCCAGTGTGGGGGGGTAGTGTAGAAACCAGTGTGGGGGTAGTGTAGAGCCAGTGTGTGGGGTAGTGTAGAGACCGTGTGTGGGGGTAGTGTGGAGCCAGTGTGGGGGGTAGTGTGGAGGCCAGTGTGTGGGGGTAGTGTAGAAGCCAGTGTGGGGGGGTAGTGTAGCCAGTGTGGGGGTATGTAAAGCCAGTGTGTGGGGTAGTGTAGAGCCAGTGTGGGGGGTAGTGTGAAGCCAGTGTGGGGGGTGGTGTAGAGCCAGTGTGGGGGGTAGTGTAGAGCCGTGTGGGGGGTAGTGTAGAGAGCCAGTGTGGGGGTAGTGTAGAGCCAGTGTGGGGTGTGTAAGCCAGTGTGGGGGGTAGTGTGAAGCCAGTGTGGGGGTAGTGTAGAAGGTGTGTGGGGTAGTGTCGAGGCCAGTGTGGGGGTAGTGTAGAGGCCAGTGTGGGGGTAGTGTAGAAGCCAGTGTGGGGGGTAGTGTAGAAGCCAGTGTGGGGGTAGTGTAGAAGCCAGTGTGGGGGTAGTGTGGAGAGCCAGTGTGTGGGGTAGTGTAGAGACCAGTGTGTGGGGGTAGTGTAGAGGCCAGTGTGTGGGGTAGTGTAGAAGCCAGTGTGTGGGGTAGTGTGAGACCAGTGTGTGGGGTAGTGTAGAGGCCAGTGTGGGGGTAGTGTGGAGGCCAGTGTGGGGGGTAGTGTAGAGCCAGTGTGGGGGTAGTGTGGAGGCCAGTGTGTGGGGTAGTGTGGAGCCAGTGTGTGGGTAGTGTAGAGAGCCAGTGTGGGGGTAGTGTAGAGACCGTGTGGGGGGTGTGTAAGCCAGTGTGGGGGGTAGTGTAGAACCAGTGTGTGGGTAGTGTAGAGCCGTGTGGGGGGTAGTGTGGAGCCAGTGTGGGGGTAGTGTAGAGGCCAGTGTGGGGGTAGTGTGAGAGCCAGTGTGGGGGGTAGTGTAGAGAGCCAGTGTGTGGGGGTAGTGTAGAGCGCCAGTGTGGGGGGTAGTGTAGAGACCAGTGTGGGGGTAGTGTAGAGGCCAGTGTGGGGTAGTGTGAGAGCCAGTGTGGGGGTAGTGTGAGAGCCAGTGTGGGGTATGTAGAGCCAGTGTGGGGTAGTGTGGAAGCCAGTGTGGGGGTAGTGTAGAGCCAGTGTGGGGTAGTGTAGAGCCAGTGTGGGGGGGTGTGTGGGGCCAGTGTGGGGGGTAGTGTAGAAACCGTGTGGGGGTAGTGTGGAGAGCCAGTGTGGGGGTAGTGTGAGCCGTGTGGGGGTAGTGTGGAGGCCAGTGTGTGGGGTAGTGTGAAGCCAGTGTGGGGGGGTAGTGTGGAGTGCCAGTGTGTGGGGTAGTGTGGAAGCCAGTGTGTGGGGTAGTGTAGAGACCAGTGTGGGGGGTAGTGTAGAGCCAGTGTGGGGGTAGTGTGAGACCAGTGTGGGGGTAGTGTAGAGCCAGTGTGGGGGGGGTGTGGACCCAGTGTGTGGGGTAGTGTAGAGCCAGTGTGTGGGGGTAGTGTGGAGCCAGTGTGGCGGGTAGTGTAGAGGCCAGTGTGGGGTGGTGTGGAACCGTGTGTGGGGGTAGTGTAGAGGCCGGTGTGGGGGGTAGTGTAGAGCCAGTGTGTGGGGTAGTGTGGAGCCAGTGTGGGGGGTAGTGTGGACAGCCAGTGTGGGGGGTAGTGTAGAAACCAGTGTGTGGGGTGGTGTGAAGGCCAGTGTGTGGGGGTGAGTGTAGAGCCAGTGTGGGGGTAGTGTAGAAGCCAGTGTGGGGGGTGGTGTAGAAGCCGTGTGGGGGGTAGTGTGAGGCCAGTGTGGGGGTAGTGTAGAGCCGTGTGGGGGGTAGTGTGGGGCCGGTGTGGGGGTATGTAGAGAGCCAGTGTGGGGGTAGTGTGGAGAGCCAGTGTGGGGGGTAGTGTAGAGGCCAGTGTGTGGGGTAGTGTGGAGACCAGTGTGGGGGGTAGTGTGGAGCCAGTGTGGGGGTGGTGTGGAGCCGTGTGGGGGGTAGTGTGGAAGCCGGTGTGGGGGTAGTGTAGAAGCCAGTGTGGGGGTAGTGTAGAGGCCGGTGTGGGGGGTAGTGTGGAGAGCCAGTGTGTGGGGGTAGTGTAGAAACCAGTGTGTGGGGTAGTGTAGAGCCAGTGTGTGGGGTAGTGTAGAAACCAGTGTGTGGGGTAGTGTAGAGCCAGTGTGGGGGTAGTGTAGAGCCAGTGTGGGGGTAGTGTAGAAGCCAGTGTGGGGGTGGTGTGGAGAGCCAGTGTGGGGGGTAGTGTGAAACCAGTGTGGGGTAGTGTAGAAGCCAGTGTGTGGGGTAGTGTAGAAACCAGTGTGGGGGGTAGTGTAGAAACCAGTGTGTGGGGTAGTGTAGAGAAACCAGTGTGTGGGGGTAGTGTGAGAAGCCAGTGTGGGGGTAGTGTAGAGCCAGTGTGGGGGGTAGTGTAGAAGCCAGTGTGTGGGGTAGTGTAGAAGCCAGTGTGTGGTGGTAGTGTGAGAGCCAGTGTGGGGGGGTAGTGTAGAGGCCAGTGTGGGGGGTAGTGTGAAACCAGTGTGGGGGGTGTGTGGAAAGCCAGTGTGGGGGTGGTGTGGAGCCGTGTGGGGGTAGTGTAGAGCCAGTGTGGGGGGTGGGGGTAGTGTGGAGCCAGTGTGGGGGTAGTGTGGGAAGCCAGTGTGTGGGGTAGTGTAGAGAACCAGTGTGGGGGGGTGGTGTAGAAACCAGTGTGTGGGGGTAGTGTGGAAAGCCAGTGTGGGGGTAGTGTAGAACCAGTGTGTGGGGTAGTGTAGAGGCCAGTGTGGGGGTAGTGTGAAGCCAGTGTGGGGGTAGTGTGAAAGTGTGGGTGTGTAGAGGCCAGTGTGTGGGGGTAGTGTAGAGACCAGTGTGTGGGTAGTGTAGAAACCATGTGGGGGTAGTGTAGAGCCAGTGTGTGGGGTAGTGTGGAGCCAGTGTGGGGGGTAGTGTAGAAGCCAGTGTGGGGGGTAGTGTGAAACCAGTGTGTGGGGTAGTGTGGAAGCCAGTGTGGGGGGTAGTGTAGAGCCAGTGTGGGGGGTAGTGTAGAAGCCAGTGTGGGGGGTAGTGTGAGACCAGTGTGTGGGGGTAGTGTAGAAGCCAGTGTGTGGGGGTAGTGTGAAACCAGTGTGTGGGGTAGTGTAGAAGCCGTGTGTGGGGTAGTGTAGAGGCCGGTGTGTGGGTAGTGTAGACCAGTGTGTGGGGGTAGTGTAGAAACCAGTGTGGGGGTAGTGTGGAAGCCAGTGTGGGGGGTAGTGTAGAGCCGGTGTGGGGGTAGTGTGAAGCCAGTGTGTGGGTAGTGTAGAGCCAGTGTGGGGGTAGTGTGACCAGTGTGGGGGTAGTGTAGAGGCCAGTGTGGGGGGTGTATAGCCCAGTGTGGGGGGTAGTGTGAAAGCCAGTGTGGGGGGTAGTGTAGAAACCAGTGTGTGGGGGTAGTGTGGAAAGCCAGTGTGTGGGGGTAGTGTGAAACCAGTGTGGGGTAGTGTAGAGGCCAGTGTGGGGGGTAGTGTAGAAGCCAGTGTGGGGGGTAGTGTGAGCCAGTGTGTGGGGTAGTGTGGAACCAGTGTGGGGGTATGTGAAGCCAGTGTGTGGGGTATGTAGAGGCCAGTGTGGGGGTGGTGTAGAAAGCCAGTGTGTGGGGTAGTGTAAACCAGTGTGGGGGTAGTGTAGAAACCAGTGTGGGGGTAGTGTAGAAACCAGTGTGGGGGGTAGTGTAGAAAGCCAGTGTGTGGGGGGATGTGGAGGCCGTGTGTGGGGTAGTGTAGAAGCCGGTGTGGGGGGTAGTGTGGAAAACCAGTGTGGGGGTAGTGTGAAAGCCAGTGTGTGGGGTAGTGTAGAGCCAGTGTGGGGGGTAGTGTGGAGCCAGTGTGGGGGTAGTGTAGAAACCAGTGTGGGGGTAGTGTAGAGAGCCAGTGTGTGGGGTAGTGTAGAGGCCAGTGTGTGGGGTAGTGTAGAAGCCAGTGTGTGGGGGTAGTGTAGAGCCAGTGTGGGGGGTGTGTGAAACCAGTGTGGGGGTAGTGTAGAGGCCAGTGTGGGGGGTAGTGTAGAGCCAGTGTGTGGGGTAGTGTAGAGCCAGTGTGGGGGGTAGTGTAGAAACCAGTGTGGGGGGTAGTGTGAAGCCAGTGTGGGGGGTAGTGTAGAGCCAGTGTGGGGGGGTAGTGTAGAAACCAGTGTGTGGGGTGAGTGTAGAACCAGTGTGTGGGGTAGTGTGGAAGCCAGTGTGGGGGTAGTGTGGAAGCCAGTGTGGGGGTGTAGTGTAGAAACCAGTGTGGGGGTAGTGTGGAAGCCAGTGTGGGGGTAGTGTGAGACCAGTGTGTGGGGTAGTGTAGAGCCAGTGTGGGGGTAGTGTGAAGCCAGTGTGGGGGGTATGTAGAGAGCCAGTGTGGGGGTAGTGTAAAGCCAGTGTGGGGGGTAGTGTAGAAACCAGTGTGTGGGGTAGTGTAGAGCCAGTGTGGGGGGTAGTGTAGAAGCCAGTGTGGGGGTATGTAGACCAGTGTGGGTTGTGTGAACCGTGTGGGTGTAGAGCCAGTGTGGGGGTAGTGTAGAAAGCCAGTGTGGGGGTGTGTGAAGCCAGTGTGTGGGGTAGTGTAGAAACCAGTGTGTGGGGTAGTGTAGAAACCAGTGTGGGGGTAGTGTAGAGCCAGTGTGGGGGGTAGTGTAGAAACCAGTGTGGGGGTAGTGTGAAACCAGTGTGGGGGGTAGTGTAGAGCCAGTGTGGGGTAGTGTAGACCAGTGTGGGGGTAGAGGCCAGTGTGGGGGTAGTGTAGAAACCAGTGTGTGGGGTAGTGTGGAAGCCAGTGTGGGGGTAGTGTAGACAGTGTGGGGGGTAGTGTAGAGCCAGTGTGGGGGGGTAGTGTGGAAAGCCAGTGTGTGGGGGTAGTGTAGAAGCCAGTGTGGGGGGTAGTGTAGAGCCAGTGTGTGGGGTAGTGTAGAGCCAGTGTGGGGGTAGTGTAGAAGCCAGTGTGGGGTAGTGTAGAAGCCAGTGTGGGGGTAGTGTAGAAGCCAGTGTGTGGGGGTAGTGTGAGCCGTGTGGGGGTAGTGTAGAGGCCAGTGTGTGGGGTAGTGTGGAAAGCCAGTGTGTGGGGTAGTGTAGAGGCCAGTGTGGGGGTAGTGTAGAAACCAGTGTGGGGGGTAGTGTGAAGCCAGTGTGTGGGGGTATGTAGAGCCAGTGTGGGGGGTGAGTGTAGAAGCCAGTGTGGGGGGTGGTGTAGAACCAGTGTGTGGGGTAGTGTAGAGAGCCAGTGTGGGGGTAGTGTAGAGCCAGTGTGGGGGTAGTGTGAGACCAGTGTGTGGGGTAGTGTAGAGCCAGTGTGGGGGTAGTGTGGAGACCAGTGTGTGGGGTATGTGAGCCGTGTGGGGGTAGTGTAGAAACCAGTGTGGGGGTAGTGTGGAGACCGGTGTGTGGGGGTAGTGTAGAAGCCAGTGTGGGGGTAGTGTGGAAACCAGTGTGGGGGTAGTGTGGAAACCAGTGTGTGGGGTAGTGTAGAGGCCAGTGTGGGGGTAGTGTAGAAAGCCAGTGTGTGGGGTAGTGTGGAAGCCAGTGTGGGGGGTAGTGTAGAAGCCAGTGTGTGGGGGTAGTGTAGAGCCAGTGTGGGGGGTAGTGTAGAGCCAGTGTGGGGGGTAGTGTAGAAACCAGTGTGGGGGTAGTGTAGAAGCCAGTGTGTGGGGTAGTGTGGAAACCAGTGTGGGGGTAGTGTGGGGAGCCAGTGTGTGGGGGTAGTGTGGAAGCCAGTGTGTGGGGTAGTGTAGAACCAGTGTGGGGGTAGTGTAGAAACCAGTGTGGGGGTAGTGTGGAAAGCCAGTGTGGGGGGTAGTGTGGAAACCAGTGTGGGGGGTAGTGTAGAGGGCCAGTGTGGGGGGTAGTGTAGAAACCAGTGTGGGGGGTAGTGTGGAAAGCCAGTGTGGGGGTGGTGTAGAGGCCAGTGTGGGGGTAGTGTAGAGACCAGTGTGGGGGGTAGTGTAGAGCCAGTGTGGGGGTAGTGTAGACCAGTGTGGGGGGTAGTGTGAAAGCCAGTGTGGGGGTAGTGTGAAACCAGTGTGTGGGGTAGTGTAGAGCCAGTGTGGGGGGTAGTGTAGAAACCAGTGTGGGGGGTAGTGTAGAACCAGTGTGGGGGGTGTGAAGGCCAGTGTGTGGGGTAGTGTAGAGCCAGTGTGGGGGTAGTGTAGAGCCAGTGTGTGGGGTAGTGTGGAGCCCAGTGTGGGGGGTAGTGTAGAGAGCCAGTGTGTGGGGGTAGTGTAGAACCAGTGTGTGGGGGTAGTGTAGAGCCAGTGTGGGGGGTAGTGTAGAGAGCCAGTGTGGGGGGTAGTGTGAAACCAGTGTGTGGGGGTAGTGTGAAACCAGTGTGGGGGTAGTGTAGAAACCAGTGTGGGGGGTAGTGTAGAAGCCAGTGTGTGGGGTAGTGTAGAAGCCAGTGTGTGGGGGTAGTGTAGAAACCAGTGTGTGGGGTGGTGTAGAGAGCCAGTGTGTGGGGTAGTGTGAAGCCAGTGTGGGGTAGTGTGGAAACCAGTGTGGGGGTAGTGTAAAGCCAGTGTGGGGGGTAGTGTGAAAGCCAGTGTGGGGGTAGTGTAGAGGCCAGTGTGGGGGGTAGTGTAGAAGCCAGTGTGTGGGGTAGTGTAGAAGCCAGTGTGGGGGGTAGTGTAGAAACCAGTGTGGGGGTAGTGTAGAGAGCCAGTGTGTGGGGGTAGTGTAGAAGGCCAGTGTGGGGGGGTAGTGTCGAAAGCCAGTGTGTGGGGGTAGTGTAGAAGCCAGTGTGTGGGGGTAGTGTAGAGCCAGTGTGGGGGGTAGTGTGGAAAGCCAGTGTGGGGGGTAGTGTAGAGGCCAGTGTGGGGGGTAGTGTGGAAGCCAGTGTGGGGGTAGTGTGGAGGCCAGTGTGGGGGGTAGTGTGAAAGCCAGTGTGGGGGGTAGTGTAGAAGCCAGTGTGGGGGGTAGTGTAGAAACCATGTGGGGGGTAGTGTAGAGACCAGTGTGGGGGGTAGTGTGAAACCAGTGTGTGGGGTATGTAGAGCCAGTGTGTGGGGTAGTGTAGAGACCAGTGTGGGGGGTAGTGTAGAACCAGTGTGGGGGGTAGTGTAGAGGCCAGTGTGTTGGGGTAGTGTAGAAGCCAGTGTGGGGGTAGTGTAGAGGCCAGTGTGGGGGTAGTGTGAAACCAGTGTGGGGGTAGTGTAGAACCAGTGTGGGGGGTAGTGTAGAACCAGTGTGGGGGGTAGTGTGAAACCAGTGTGGGGGGTAGTGTAGAAGCCAGTGTGGGGGGTAGTGTAGAGGCCAGTGTGGGGGTATGTAGAACCAGTGTGTGGGGGTAGTGTGGAAAGCCAGTGTGTGGGGGTAGTGTAGAAGCCAGTGTGTTGGGGTAGTGTAGAACCAGTGTGGGGGTAGTGTAGAACCAGTGTGTGGGGGTAGTGTAGAGCCAGTGTGTGGGGTAGTGTGGAAACCAGTGTGTGGGGTAGTGTAGAACCAGTGTGTGGGGTAGTGTAGAGGCCAGTGTGTGGGGGTAGTGTAGAGCCAGTGTGGGGGTAGTGTAGAAGCCAGTGTGGGGGGTGTAGTGTGGAGCCAGTGTGGGGGTAGTGTAAAGCCAGTGTGGGGTAGTGTGGAGGCCAGTGTGGGGGTAGTGTAGAAACCAGTGTGTGGGGTAGTGTGAAAACCAGTGTGGGGGTTGTAGTGTAGAAGCCAGTGTGTGGGGTAGTGTGAGCCAGTGTGGGGGGTAGTGTAGAAACCAGTGTGTGGGTAGTGTAGGAGGCCAGTGTGTGGGGGTAGTGTAGAAGCCATGTGGGGGTAGTGTAGAGGCCAGTGTGGGGGTAGTGTAGAGATCCAGTGTGGGGGGTAGTGTAGAAGCCAGTGTGTGGGGTATGTGAAACCAGTGTGGGGGTAGTGTAGAGAGCCAGTGTGGGGGGTAGTGTAGAAGCCAGTGTGTGGGGGTAGTGTAGAAGCCAGTGTGGGGGTAGTGTAGAAACCAGTGTGTGGGGTAGTGTAGAAACCAGTGTGGGGGTAGTGTGGGAAGCCAGTGTGTGGGGTAGTGTAGAGCCAGTGTGTGGGGGTATGTGAAAGCCAGTGTGTGGGGGTAGTGTAGAAACCAGTGTGGGGGTAGTGTGGAAACCAGTGTGTGGGGGTAGTGTAGAAGCCAGTGTGTGGGGGTAGTGTAGAAGCCAGTGTGGGGGTAGTGTAGAAGCCAGTGTGTGGGGTAGTGTGGAGCCAGTGTGGGGGGGTAGTGTAGAAAGCCAGTGTGTGGGGGGTAGTGTAGAGGCCAGTGTGGGGGTAGTGTAGAAGCCAGTGTGTGGGGTAGTGTGGAAGCCAGTGTGGGGGGTAGTGTAGAGAGCCAGTGTGTGGGGTAGTGTAGAGCCAGTGTGTGGGGTAGTGTAGAAGGCCAGTGTGTGGGGTAGTGTAGAAACCAGTGTGGGGGTAGTGTAGAAACCAGTGTGGGGGGTAGTGTAGAGCCAGTGTGTGGGGGTAGTGTAGAGAGCCAGTGTGTGGGGGTAGTGTGGAAAGCCAGTGTGTGGGGTAGTGTAGAGAGCCAGTGTGGGGGTAGTGTAGAAACCAGTGTGGGGGTAGTGTAGAGACCAGTGTGGGGGTGGGTGTAGAGCCAGTGTGGGGGTAGTGTAGAAACCAGTGTGTGGGGTAGTGTAGAAACCAGTGTGGGGGTAGTGTGAAACCAGTGTGTGGGGTAGTGTAGAGACCCAGTGTGGGGGGTAGTGTAGAAACCGGTGTGGGGGGTAGTGTGGGACCAGTGTGGGGGGTAGTGTAGAAACCAGTGTGAGGGGTGTGTAGAAACCAGTGTGGGGGTAGTGTGAAAGCCAGTGTGGGGGTAGTGTGAAACCAGTGTGGGGGGTAGTGTGGAAACCAGTGTGGGGGGTAGTGTAGAAACCAGTGTGGGGGTAGTGTAGAAGCCAGTGTGTGGGGGTAGTGTAGAAGCCAGTGTGGGGGTAGTGTAGAAAGCCAGTGTGGGGGGTAGTGTAGAAGCCAGTGTGGGGGTAGTGTAGAGCCAGTGTGTGGGGTAGTGTAGAAACCAGTGTGGGGGGTAGTGTAAAGCCAGTGTGTGGGGTAGTGTAGAGCCAGTGTGGGGGGTAGTGTAGAAGCCAGTGTGGGGGTAGTGTAGAGACCAGTGTGGGGGTAGTGTGGAACCAGTGTGGGGGTAGTGTAGAAAGCCAGTGTGTGGGGTAGTGTAGAAGCCAGTGTGGGGGGTAGTGTAGAAGGGCCAGTGTGTGGGGGGTAGTGTGAGAGCCAGTGTGGGGGGTAGTGTAGAGGCCAGTGTGTGGGGTAGTGTAGAAACCAGTGTGGGGGGGTAGTGTAGAGCCAGTGTGGGGGTAGTGTAGAAACCAGTGTGGGGGGTAGTGTAGAAACCCAGTGTGGGGGGTAGTGTAGAAACCAGTGTGGGGGTAGTGTAGAAACCAGTGTGTTGGGGTAGTGTAGAAAGCCAGTGTGTGGGGTAGTGTAGAACCAGTGTGGGGGTAGTGTAGAAACCAGTGTGGGGGGTAGTGTGGAAACCAGTGTGGGGGTAGTGTAGAAACCAGTGTGTGGGGGTAGTGTAGAGGCCAGTGTGGGGGGTAGTGTAGAAACCAGTGTGTGGGGTAGTGTAGAAACCAGTGTGTGGGGTAGTGTAGAGCCAGTGTGGGGGTGTAGTGTAGAAACCAGTGTGTGGGGTAGTGTAAAGCCAGTGTGGGGGGTAGTGTAGAAAGCCAGTGTGGGGGTAGTGTGAACCAGTGTGGGTAGTGTAGAAAGCCAGTGTGGGGGTAGTGTAGAAACCAGTGTGGGGGTAGTGTAGAAGCCAGTGTGTGGGGGTAGTGTAGAAACCAGTGTGGGGTAGTGTAGAAACCAGTGTGGGGGGTAGTGTAGAAGCCAGTGTGTGGGGTAGTGTAGAGACCAGTGTGGGGGTAGTGTGAAAGCCAGTGTGGGGGGTAGTGTAGAAACCAGTGTGGGGGTAGTGTAGAGCCAGTGTGTTGGGGTAGTGTGGAAACCAGTGTGGGGGGTAGTGTAGAAACCAGTGTGGGGGGTAGTGTAGAAAGCCAGTGTGTGGGGGTAGTGTAGAAACCAGTGTGGGGGGTAGTGTAGAAAGCCAGTGTGGGGGGTAGTGTAGAAACCAGTGTGGGGGTAGTGTAGAAACCAGTGTGTGGGGTAGTGTAGAAAGCCAGTGTGGGGGTAGTGTAGAAAGCCAGTGTGGGGGGTAGTGTAGAAACCAGTGTGTGGGGTAGTGTAGAAAGCCAGTGTGTGGGGTAGTGTAGAAGCCAGTGTGTGGGGTAGTGTGAGACCAGTGTGGGGGGTAGTGTAGAAGCCAGTGTGTGGGGTAGTGTAGAGACCAGTGTGGGGGGTAGTGTGAAACCAGTGTGTGGGGTAGTGTAGAGAGCCAGTGTGGGTGGGTAGTGTAGAAACCAGTGTGTGGGGGTAGTGTAGAAACCAGTGTGGGGGGTAGTGTGAAGCCAGTGTGTGGGGGTAGTGTAGAAGCCAGTGTGGGGGGGTAGTGTAGAGCCAGTGTGGGGGGTAGTGTGAGAGCCAGTGTGTGGGGGTAGTGTAGAAACCAGTGTGTGGGGTAGTGTAGAAACCAGTGTGTGGGGTAGTGTAGAAACCAGTGTGGGGGGTAGTGTAGAAAGCCAGTGTGTGGGGTAGTGTAGAAAGCCAGTGTGTGGGGTAGTGTAGAAACCAGTGTGGGGGGTAGTGTGAAACCAGTGTGGGGGGTAGTGTAGAAACCAGTGTGTGGGGTAGTGTAGAAGCCAGTGTGTGGGGTAGTGTAGAAACCCAGTGTGGGGGGTAGTGTAGAAACCAGTGTGGGGGGTAGTGTAGAAGCCAGTGTGGGGGGTAGTGTAGAAACCAGTGTGGGGGTAGTGTAGAAACCAGTGTGTGGGGTAGTGTAGACCAGTGTGGGGGGTAGTGTAGAAGCCAGTGTGGGGGTAGTGTAGAGGCCAGTGTGGGGTAGTGTAGAAACCAGTGTGGGGGTAGTGTAGAAACCAGTGTGTGGGGTAGTGTAGAAACCAGTGTGGGGGGTAGTGTAGAAACCAGTGTGGGGTAGTGTAGAAACCAGTGTGTGGGGTAGTGTAGAAACCAGTGTGGGGGGTAGTGTGGAGAGCCAGTGTGTGGGGTAGTGTAGAAACCAGTGTGTGGGGGGTAGTGTAGAAACCAGTGTGGGGGTAGTGTAGAAACCAGTGTGGGGGGTAGTGTAGAAACCAGTGTGTGGGGTAGTGTGAAGCCAGTGTGTGGGGTAGTGTAGAAACCAGTGTGTGGGGTAGTGTGAAACCAGTGTGGGGGGTTAGTGTAGAAACCAGTGTGTGGGGTAGTGTAGAAACCAGTGTGGGGGTAGTGTAGAAAGCCAGTGTGTGGGGTAGTGTAGAAACCAGTGTGGGGGTGTGGAAAGCCAGTGTGGGGGGGTAGTGTAGAAGCCAGTGTGGGGGGTAGTGTAGAAACCAGTGTGTGGGGTAGTGTAGAGCCAGTGTGGGGGTAGTGTAGAAACCAGTGTGGGGGGTAGTGTAGAAACCAGTGTGGGGGGTAGTGTAGAAACCAGTGTGTGGGGGTAGTGTAGAAAGCCAGTGTGGGGGGTAGTGTAGAAACCAGTGTGTGGGGTAGTGTAGAGACCAGTGTGTGGGGGTAGTGTGAAACCAGTGTGGGGGGTAGTGTAGAAAGCCAGTGTGTGGGGGTAGTGTAGAGCCAGTGTGGGGGTAGTGTAGAAACCAGTGTGGGGGGTAGTGTAGAAACCAGTGTGGGGGGTAGTGTAGAAACCAGTGTGTGGGGTAGTGTAGAAACCAGTGTGGGGGGTAGTGTAGAAAGCCAGTGTGGGGGTAGTGTAGAAACCAGTGTGGGGGGTAGTGTAGAAAGCCAGTGTGTGGGGGTAGTGTAGAAAGCCAGTGTGTGGGGGTAGTGTAGAAACCAGTGTGAGGGGTAGTGTAGAAACCAGTGTGACGTGGGGGTAGTGTAGAAACCAGTGTGGGGGTAGTGTAGAAACCAGTGTGGGGGTAGTGTAGAAACCAGTGTGAGGGGTAGTGTGGAAACCAGTGTGTGGGGTAGTGTAGAAAGCCAGTGTGGGGGGTAGTGTAGAAAGCCAGTGTGTGGGGTAGTGTAGAAACCAGTGTGGGGGTAGTGTAGAAACCAGTGTGGGGGGTAGTGTAGAAAGCCAGTGTGGGGGTAGTGTAGAAACCAGTGTGGGGGGTAGTGTAGAGAACCAGTGTGGGGGTAGTGTAGAAACCAGTGTGGGGGGTAGTGTAGAAGACCAGTGTGGGGGGTAGTGTAGAAAGCCAGTGTGTGGGGGTAGTGTAGAAACCAGTGTGTGGGGTAGTGTAGAAAGCCAGTGTGGGGGTAGTGTAGAAACCAGTGTGTGGGGTAGTGTAGAAACCAGTGTGTGGGGTAGTGTAGAAACCAGTGTGTGGGGTAGTGTGAAAGCCAGTGTGGGGGTAGTGTAGAAACCAGTGTGGGGGTAGTGTAGAAACCAGTGTGTGGGGTAGTGTAGAAGGCCAGTGTGTGGGGTAGTGTAGAAGCCAGTGTGGGGGTAGTGTGAAACCAGTGTGTGGGGTAGTGTAGAAGGCCAGTGTGGGGGGTAGTGTAGAAACCAGTGTGGGGGTAGTGTAGAAACCAGTGTGGGGGGTAGTGTAGAAAGCCAGTGTGTGGGGTAGTGTAGAAACCAGTGTGGGGGTAGTGTAGAAACCAGTGTGTGGGGTAGTGTGAAACCAGTGTGTGGGGTAGTGTAGAAACCAGTGTGGGGTAGTGTAGAAGCCAGTGTGGGGGTAGTGTAGAAACCAGTGTGGGGGTAGTGTAGAAAGCCAGTGTGTGGGGTAGTGTAGAAACCAGTGTGGGGGGTAGTGTAGAAACCAGTGTGGGGGGTAGTGTAGAGGCCAGTGTGGGGGGTAGTGTAGAAACCAGTGTGTGGGGTAGTGTAGAAACCAGTGTGGGGGTAGTGTGAGAACCAGTGTGGGGGTAGTGTAGAGACCAGTGTGGGGGGTAGTGTAGAAACCAGTGTGTGGGGGTAGTGTAGAGACCAGTGTGTGGGGGGAGTGTAGAAACCAGTGTGTGGGGTAGTGTAGAAACCAGTGTGGGGGGTAGTGTAGAAGACCAGTGTGTGGGGTAGTGTAGAAACCAGTGTGGGGGTAGTGTAGAAAGCCAGTGTGGGGGGTAGTGTAGAAACCAGTGTGGGGGGGTAGTGTAGAAACCAGTGTGTGGGGTAGTGTAGAAACCAGTGTGGGGGGTAGTGTAGAAACCAGTGTGTGGGGTAGTGTAGAAACCAGTGTGGGGGTAGTGTAGAAAGCCAGTGTGGGGGGTAGTGTAGAAACCAGTGTGTGGGGTAGTGTAGAAACCAGTGTGGGGGGTAGTGTAGAACCAGTGTGGGGGTAGTGTGGAAAGCCAGTGTGTGGGGTAGTGTAGAAACCAGTGTGTGGGGTAGTGTAGAAACCAGTGTGGGGGTAGTGTAGAAACCAGTGTGGGGGGTAGTGTAGAAACCAGTGTGTGGGGGTAGTGTAGAAACCAGTGTGGGGGGTAGTGTAGAAACCAGTGTGGGGGGTAGTGTAGAGAGCCAGTGTGTGGGGGTAGTGTAGAAGCCAGTGTGGGGGTAGTGTAGAAGCCAGTGTGTGGTGTAGTGTAGAGGCCAGTGTGTGGGGTAGTGTAGAAACCAGTGTGGGGGGTAGTGTAGAAACCAGTGTGTGGGGGTAGTGTGAAACCAGTGTGGGGGGAGTGTAAGCCAGTGTGTGGGGTAGTGTAGAAACCAGTGTGTGGGGTAGTGTAGAAAGCCAGTGTGTGGGGTAGTGTAGAAACCAGTGTGTGGGGGTAGTGTAGAAAGCCAGTGTGGGGGGTAGTGTGAAACCAGTGTGGGGGTAGTGTAGAGCCAGTGTGGGGGGTAGTGTAGAAACCAGTGTGGGGGGTTAGTGTAGAAACCAGTGTGGGGGGTAGTGTAGAAACCAGTGTGTGGGTAGTGTAGAAACCAGTGTGGGGGTAGTGTAGAAGCCAGTGTGGGGGGTAGTGTAGAGCCAGTGTGGGGTAGTGTAGAAGGCCAGTGTGTGGGGTAGTGTAGAAACCAGTGTGGGGGTAGTGTAGAAAGCCAGTGTGGGGGGTAGTGTAGAAGCCAGTGTGGGGGTAGTGTAGAAACCAGTGTGGGGGTAGTGTAGAAACCAGTGTGGGGTAGTGTAGAAACCAGTGTGTGGGGTAGTGTAGAGGCCAGTGTGGGGGTAGTGTAGAAAGCCAGTGTGTGGGGTAGTGTGAAAGCCAGTGTGGGGGGTAGTGTAGAAACCAGTGTGTGGGGGTAGTGTAGAAACCAGTGTGTGGGGTAGTGTAGAGCCAGTGTGGGGGGTAGTGTAGAAACCAGTGTGGGGTAGTGTAGAAGCCAGTGTGTGGGTAGTGTAGAAACCAGTGTGGGGGGTAGTGTGAAAGCCAGTGTGTGGGGTAGTGTAGAAAGCCAGTGTGTGGGGTAGTGTAGAAAGCCAGTGTGGGGGGTAGTGTAGAAAACCAGTGTGGGGGGTAGTGTAGAAAGCCAGTGTGGGGGTAGTGTAGAAACCAGTGTGTGGGGGTAGTGTAGAAAGCCAGTGTGTGGGGGTAGTGTAGAAACCAGTGTGGGGGGTAGTGTAGAAAGCCAGTGTGGGGGTAGTGTAGAAACCAGTGTGGGGGTAGTGTAGAAAGCCAGTGTGTGGGGGTAGTGTAGAAACCAGTGTGTGGGGGTAGTGTAGAAACCAGTGTGGGGGTAGTGTAGAAACCAGTGTGGGGGGTAGTGTAGAAAGCCAGTGTGAGGGGTAGTGTAGAAACCAGTGTGTGGGGGTAGTGTAGAAAGCCAGTGTGGGGGTAGTGTAGAAACCAGTGTGTGGGGTAGTGTAGAAACCAGTGTGGGGGGTAGTGTAGAAAGCCAGTGTGTGGGGTAGTGTAGAAACCAGTGTGGGGGTAGTGTAGAAAACCAGTGTGGGGGGTAGTGTAGAAACCAGTGTGGGGGTAGTGTAGAAACCAGTGTGGGGGTAGTGTAGAAACCAGTGTGGGGGTAGTGTAGAAACCAGTGTGGGGGGTAGTGTAGAACCAGTGTGTGGGGTAGTGTAGAAAGCCAGTGTGTGGGGTAGTGTAGAAACCAGTGTGGGGGGTAGTGTAGAAACCAGTGTGTGGGGTAGTATGGAAACCAGTGTGGGGGGTAGTGTAGAAACCAGTGTGGGGGTAGTGTAGAAACCAGTGTGTGGGTAGTGTAGAAACCAGTGTGTGGGGGTAGTGTAGAAACCAGTGTGGGGGGTAGTGTAGAAACCAGTGTGGGGGTAGTGTAGAAACCAGTGTGTGGGGTAGTGTAGAAACCAGTGTGTGGGGTAGTGTAGAAACCAGTGTGGGGGGTAGTGTAGAAAGCCAGTGTGTGGGGTAGTGTAGAAACCAGTGTGGGGGTAGTGTAGAAACCAGTGTGTGGGGTAGTGTGGAAACCAGTGTGGGGGTAGTGTAGAAACCAGTGTGGGGGGTAGTGTAGAAACCAGTGTGGGGGTAGTGTAGAAACCAGTGTGTGGGGTAGTGTAGAAAACCAGTGTGTGGGGGTAGTGTAGAAACCAGTGTGTGGGTAGTGTAGAAACCAGTGTGTGGGGTAGTGTAGAAACCAGTGTGGGGGGTAGTGTAGAAACCAGTGTGTGGGGTAGTGTAGAAACCAGTGTGGGGGGTAGTGTAGAAACCAGTGTGTGGGGTAGTGTAGAACCAGTGTGGGGGTAGTGTAGAAACCAGTGTGGGGGGTAGTGTAGAAACCAGTGTGGGGGGTAGTGTAGAAAGCCAGTGTGTGGGGGTAGTGTAGAAACCAGTGTGGGGGGGTAGTGTAGAAACCAGTGTGTGGGGTAGTGTAGAAACCAGTGTGTGGGGTAGTGTAGAAAGCCAGTGTGGGGGGTAGTGTAGAAACCAGTGTGGGGGTAGTGTAGAAACCAGTGTGGGGGTAGTGTAGAAACCAGTGTGTGGGGTAGTGTAGAGACCAGTGTGGGGGGTAGTGTAAAACCAGTGTGGGGGTAGTGTAGAAACCAGTGTGGGGGTAGTGTAGAAACCAGTGTGGGGGGTAGTGTAGAAACCAGTGTGGGGGTAGTGTAGAAACCAGTGTGGGGGTAGTGTAGAAACCAGTGTGTGGGGTAGTGTAGAAAGCCAGTGTGGGGGGTAGTGTAGAAACCAGTGTGGGGGTAGTGTAGAAACCAGTGTGTGGGTAGTGTAGAAACCAGTGTGGGGGGTATGTAGAAACCAGTGTGTGGGGTAGTGTAGAAACCAGTGTGGGGGTAGTGTAGAAAGCCAGTGTGTGGGGTAGTGTAGAAACCAGTGTGGGGGTAGTGTAGAAACCAGTGTGGGGGGTAGTGTAGAAACCAGTGTGTGGGGTAGTGTAGAAAGCCAGTGTGTGGGGGTAGTGTGAAACCAGTGTGGGGGTAGTGTAGAGAACCAGTGTGGGGGTAGTGTAGAAACCAGTGTGGGGGTAGTGTAGAAACCAGTGTGTGGGGTAGTGTAGAAACCAGTGTGTGGGGTAGTGTAGAAAGCCAGTGTGGGGGGTAGTGTAGAAACCAGTGTGGGGGTAGTGTAGAAACCAGTGTGGGGGGTAGTGTAGAAACCAGTGTGGGGGGTAGTGTAGAAACCAGTGTGGGGGGTAGTGTAGAAACCAGTGTGGGGGGTAGTGTAGAAACCAGTGTGGGGGTAGTGTAGAAACCAGTGTGGGGGGTAGTGTAGAAACCAGTGTGGGGGTAGTGTAGAAACCAGTGTGTGGGGTAGTGTAGAAACCAGTGTGGGGGTAGTGTAGAAACCAGTGTGTGGGGTAGTGTAGAAACCAGTGTGGGGGGTAGTGTAGAAACCAGTGTGGGGGGTAGTGTAGAAACCAGTGTGTGGGGTAGTGTAGAAAGCCAGTGTGGGGGGTAGTGTAGAGACCAGTGTGGGGGGTAGTGTAGAAACCAGTGTGGGGGGTAGTGTAGAAACCAGTGTGGGGGTAGTGTAGAAACCAGTGTGGGGGTAGTGTAGAAACCAGTGTGGGGGTAGTGTAGAAACCAGTGTGTGGGGTAGTGTAGAAACCAGTGTGGGGGGTAGTGTAGAAACCAGTGTGTTGGGGTAGTGTAGAAACCAGTGTGGGGGTAGTGTAGAAACCAGTGTGTGGGGTAGTGTAGAAACCAGTGTGTGGGGGTAGTGTAGAAACCAGTGTGGGGGTAGTGTAGAAACCAGTGTGTGGGGTAGTGTAGAAACCAGTGTGGGGGGGTAGTGTAGAAAGCCAGTGTGTGGGGTAGTGTGAAACCAGTGTGGGGGTAGTGTAGAAACCAGTGTGGGGGTAGTGTAGAACCAGTGTGGGGGGTAGTGTAGAAACCAGTGTGTGGGGGTAGTGTAGAAAGCCAGTGTGTGGGGGTAGTGTAGAAACCAGTGTGTGGGGTAGTGTAGAAACCAGTGTGGGGGTAGTGTAGAAAGCCAGTGTGGGGGTAGTGTAGAACCAGTGTGGGGGGTAGTGTAGAAGCCAGTGTGGGGGTAGTGTAGAAACCAGTGTGGGGGTAGTGTAGAAACCAGTGTGGGGGTAGTGTAGAAAACCAGTGTGTGGGGGTAGTGTAGAAACCAGTGTGTGGGGTAGTGTAGAAACCAGTGTGGGGGGTAGTGTAGAAAGCCAGTGTGGGGGTAGTGTAGAAACCAGTGTGGGGGTAGTGTAGAAAGCCAGTGTGTGGGGTAGTGTAGAAACCAGTGTGGGGGTAGTGTGGAAACCAGTGTGGGGGTAGTGTAGAAACCAGTGTGGGGGTAGTGTAGAAACCAGTGTGGGGGGTAGTGTAGAAAGCCAGTGTGTGGGGGTAGTGTAGAAACCAGTGTGGGGGTAGTGTAGAAACCAGTGTGGGGGGTAGTGTGGAAACCAGTGTGGGGGTAGTGTAGAAACCAGTGTGGGGGGTAGTGTAGAAACCAGTGTGGGGGGTAGTGTAGAAACCAGTGTGTGGGGTAGTGTAGAAACCAGTGTGGGGGTAGTGTAGAAACCAGTGTGGGGGGTAGTGTAGAAACCAGTGTGGGGGTAGTGTAGAAACCAGTGTGTGGGGGTAGTGTAGAAACCAGTGTGGGGGGTAGTGTAGAAACCAGTGTGGGGGGTAGTGTAGAAACCAGTGTGTGGGGTAGTGTAGAAACCAGTGTGGGGGGTAGTGTAGAAACCAGTGTGGGGGTAGTGTAGAAACCAGTGTGGGGGGTAGTGTAGAAACCAGTGTGTGGGGTAGTGTAGAAACCAGTGTGGGGGGTAGTGTAGAAAGCCAGTGTGTGGGGGTAGTGTAGAAACCAGTGTGTGGGGGTAGTGTAGAAACCAGTGTGTGGGGTAGTGTAGAAAGCCAGTGTGTGGGGTAGTGTAGAAACCAGTGTGGGGGGTAGTGTAGAAACCAGTGTGTGGGGGTAGTGTGGAAAACCAGTGTGGGGGGTAGTGTAGAAACCAGTGTGGGGGGTAGTGTAGAAACCAGTGTGTGGGGGTAGTGTAGAAACCAGTGTGGGGGTAGTGTAGAACCAGTGTGGGGGGTAGTGTAGAAACCAGTGTGTGGGGTAGTGTAGAAACCAGTGTGGGGGTAGTGTGAAACCAGTGTGTGGGGGTAGTGTAGAAGCCAGTGTGGGGGGTAGTGTAGAAAGCCAGTGTGTGGGGTAGTGTAGAACCAGTGTGGGGGGTAGTGTAGAAACCAGTGTGTGGGGTAGTGTAGAAACCAGTGTGGGGGGTAGTGTAGAAAGCCAGTGTGTGGGGGTAGTGTAGAAACCAGTGTGGGGGTAGTGTAGAAACCAGTGTGTGGGGTAGTGTAGAAACCAGTGTGTGGGGTAGTGTAGAAACCAGTGTGTGGGGGTAGTGTAGAGCCAGTGTGGGGGTAGTGTAGAAAGCCAGTGTGGGGGGTAGTGTAGAAACCAGTGTGTGGGGTAGTGTAGAAACCAGTGTGGGGGGTAGTGTAGAAAGCCAGTGTGGGGGTAGTGTAGAAACCAGTGTGGGGGGTAGTGTAGAAACCAGTGTGTGGGGTAGTGTAGAAACCAGTGTGTGGGGTAGTGTAGAAAGCCAGTGTGTGGGGTAGTGTAGAACCAGTGTGTGGGGTAGTGTAGAAACCAGTGTGTGGGGGTAGTGTAGAAACCAGTGTGGGGGGTAGTGTAGAAACCAGTGTGGGGGTAGTGTAGAAAGCCAGTGTGTGGGGGTAGTGTAGAAACCAGTGTGGGGGTAGTGTAGAAAGCCAGTGTGGGGGTAGTGTAGAACCAGTGTGGGGGTAGTGTAGAGACCAGTGTGGGGGGTAGTGTAGAAACCAGTGTGTGGGGTAGTGTGGAAACCAGTGTGGGGGTAGTGTGAAACCAGTGTGTGGGGTAGTGTAGAAAGCCAGTGTGGGGGGTAGTGTAGAAAGCCAGTGTGGGGGGTAGTGTAGAAACCAGTGTGGGGGTAGTGTAGAAACCAGTGTGTGGGGGTAGTGTAGAAACCAGTGTGGGGGGTAGTGTAGAAAGCCAGTGTGTGGGGGTAGTGTAGAAACCAGTGTGGGGGTAGTGTAGAAACCAGTGTGGGGGTAGTGTAGAAACCAGTGTGGGGGTAGTGTAGAAACCAGTGTGTGGGGGTAGTGTAGAAAGCCAGTGTGTGGGGTAGTGTGAAAGCCAGTGTGGGGTAGTGTAGAAACCAGTGTGGGGGGTAGTGTAGAAACCAGTGTGGGGGGTAGTGTAGAAACCAGTGTGGGGGTAGTGTAGAAACCAGTGTGTGGGGTAGTGTAGAAACCAGTGTGTGGGGGTAGTGTAAACCAGTGTGTGGGGTAGTGTAGAAACCAGTGTGGGGGTAGTGTAGAAACCAGTGTGTGGGGGTAGTGTAGAAACCAGTGTGGGGGTAGTGTAGAAAGCCAGTGTGGGGTAGTGTAGAAACCAGTGTGGGGGTAGTGTAGAAACCAGTGTGGGGGGTAGTGTAGAAAGCCAGTGTGTGGGGTAGTGTAGAAACCAGTGTGGGGGTAGTGTAGAGACCAGTGTGTGGGGTAGTGTAGAAACCAGTGTGTGGGGTAGTGTAGAAACCAGTGTGGGGGTAGTGTAGAAACCAGTGTGGGGGTAGTGTAGAAAGCCAGTGTGTGGGGGTAGTGTAGAAAGCCAGTGTGTGGGGTAGTGTAGAAACCAGTGTGTGGGGGTAGTGTAGAAACCAGTGTGGGGGTAGTGTAGAAACCAGTGTGGGGGGTAGTGTAGAAAGCCAGTGTGGGGGGTAGTGTAGAAACCAGTGTGTGGGGTAGTGTAGAAACCAGTGTGGGGGGTAGTGTAGAAGGCCAGTGTGGGGGGTAGTGTAGAAACCAGTGTGTGGGGGTAGTGTAGAAAGCCAGTGTGGGGGGGTAGTGTAGAGCCAGTGTGGGGGTAGTGTAGAAAGCCAGTGTGGGGTAGTGTAGAAACCAGTGTGGGGGTAGTGTAGAAAGCCAGTGTGGGGGGTAGTGTAGAAACCAGTGTGGGGGGTAGTGTAGAAACCAGTGTGGGGGTAGTGTAGAAACCAGTGTGGGGGTAGTGTAGAAACCAGTGTGGGGGGTAGTGTAGAAAGCCAGTGTGTGGGGTAGTGTAGAAAACCAGTGTGGGGGTAGTGTAGAAACCAGTGTGGGGGGTAGTGTAGAAACCAGTGTGGGGGGTAGTGTAGAAACCAGTGTGTGGGGGTAGTGTAGAGACCAGTGTGGGGGGTAGTGTAGAAACCAGTGTGGGGGGGTAGTGTAGAAACCAGTGTGTGGGGGTAGTGTAGAAACCAGTGTGTGGGGTAGTGTAGAAAGCCAGTGTGTGGGGGTAGTGTAGAAACCAGTGTGGGGGGTAGTGTAGAAACCAGTGTGGGGGTAGTGTAGAAACCAGTGTGGGGGTAGTGTAGAAACCAGTGTGTGGGGGTAGTGTAGAAACCAGTGTGTGGGGTAGTGTAGAAAACCAGTGTGGGGGTAGTGTAGAAACCAGTGTGTGGGGTAGTGTAGAAACCAGTGTGGGGGGTAGTGTAGAAACCAGTGTGGGGGTAGTGTAGAAACCAGTGTGGGGGGTAGTGTAGAAAGCCAGTGTGTGGGGTAGTGTGAAAGCCAGTGTGGGGGGTAGTGTAGAAAGCCAGTGTGGGGGGTAGTGTAGAAAACCAGTGTGGGGGGTAGTGTAGAAACCAGTGTGAGGGGTAGTGTAGAAAGCCAGTGTGGGGGGTAGTGTAGAAACCAGTGTGTGGGGGTAGTGTAGAAAGCCAGTGTGGGGGTAGTGTAGAAACCAGTGTGTGGGGTAGTGTAGAAACCAGTGTGGGGGGTAGTGTAGAAACCAGTGTGTGGGGTAGTGTAGAAAGCCAGTGTGGGGGGTAGTGTAGAAACCAGTGTGTGGGGTAGTGTAGAAAGCCAGTGTGTGGGGGTAGTGTAGAAACCAGTGTGTGGGGGTAGTGTAGAAACCAGTGTGGGGGTAGTGTAGAAGCCAGTGTGGGGGTAGTGTAGAAACCAGTGTGGGGGGTAGTGTAGAAACCAGTGTGTGGGGTAGTGTAGAAACCAGTGTGTGGGGGTAGTGTAGAAAGCCAGTGTGGGGGGTAGTGTAGAAACCAGTGTGTGGGGGTAGTGTAGAAACCAGTGTGTGGGGTAGTGTAGAAACCAGTGTGTGGGGTAGTGTAGAAAGCCAGTGTGTGGGGTAGTGTAGAAAGCCAGTGTGGGGGGGTAGTGTAGAAACCAGTGTGGGGGTAGTGTAGAAACCAGTGTGGGGGGTAGTGTAGAAACCAGTGTGTGGGGGTAGTGTAGAAACCAGTGTGGGGGTAGTGTAGAAACCAGTGTGTGGGGGTAGTGTAGAAACCAGTGTGTGGGGTAGTGTAGAAAGCCAGTGTGTGGGGGTAGTGTAGAAGCCAGTGTGGGGGGTAGTGTAGAAACCAGTGTGGGGGTAGTGTAGAAACCAGTGTGGGGGTAGTGTAGAAAACCAGTGTGGGGGGTAGTGTAGAAACCAGTGTGAGGGGTAGTGTAGAACCAGTGTGGGGGTAGTGTAGAAACCAGTGTGGGGTAGTGTAGAGCCAGTGTGGGGGTAGTGTAGAAACCAGTGTGTGGGGTAGTGTAGAAACCAGTGTGGGGGTAGTGTAGAAGGCCAGTGTGTGGGGGTAGTGTAGAAACCAGTGTGTGGGGTAGTGTAGAAACCAGTGTGTGGGGGTAGTGTAGAAACCAGTGTGTGGGGTAGTGTAGAAACCAGTGTGTGGGGTAGTGTGAAACCAGTGTGGGGGTAGTGTAGAAACCAGTGTGTGGGGTAGTGTAGAAACCAGTGTGGGGGTAGTGTGAAAGCCAGTGTGGGGGTAGTGTAGAAACCAGTGTGGGGGGTAGTGTAGAAACCAGTGTGTGGGGGTAGTGTAGAAACCAGTGTGGTGGGTAGTGTAGAAACCAGTGTGGGGGGTAGTGTAGAAAGCCAGTGTGTGGGGGTAGTGTAGAAAGCCAGTGTGTGGGGGTAGTGTAGAAACCAGTGTGGGGGGTAGTGTAGAAACCAGTGTGGGGGGTAGTGTAGAAACCAGTGTGGGGGTAGTGTAGAAGGCCAGTGTGTGGGGGTAGTGTAGAAACCCAGTGTGTGGGGTAGTGTAGAAACCAGTGTGGGGGTAGTGTAGAAACCAGTGTGGGGGGTAGTGTAGAAACCAGTGTGTGGGGTAGTGTAGAAACCAGTGTGGGGGGTAGTGTAGAAACCAGTGTGTGGGGTAGTGTAGAGGCCAGTGTGGGGGGTAGTGTAGAAACCAGTGTGTGGGGTAGTGTAGAAACCAGTGTGGGGGGTAGTGTAGAAAGCCAGTGTGGGGGTAGTGTAGAAACCAGTGTGGGGGTAGTGTGGAAACCAGTGTGTGGTGTAGTGTAGAAACCAGTGTGGGGGTAGTGTAGAAACCAGTGTGGGGGGTAGTGTAGAACCAGTGTGGGGGTAGTGTAGAAACCAGTGTGGGGGTAGTGTAGAAACCAGTGTGTGGGGTAGTGTAGAAAGCCAGTGTGGGGGTAGTGTAGAAACCAGTGTGTGGGGTAGTGTAGAAAGCCAGTGTGGGGGGTAGTGTAGAAAGCCAGTGTGGGGGGTAGTGTGAAAGCCAGTGTGTGGGGTAGTGTAGAAAGCCAGTGTGTGGGGTAGTGTAGAAACCAGTGTGTGGGGGTAGTGTAGAAACCAGTGTGTGGGGTAGTGTGAAAACCAGTGTGGGGGTAGTGTAGAAACCAGTGTGTGGGGGTAGTGTAGAAACCAGTGTGGGGGTAGTGTAGAAACCAGTGTGGGGGTAGTGTAGAAACCAGTGTGTGGGGGTAGTGTAGACCAGTGTGGGGGTAGTGTAGAAGCCAGTGTGTGGGGTAGTGTAGAAACCAGTGTGTGGGGTAGTGTAGAAACCAGTGTGGGGGTAGTGTAGAGCCAGTGTGGGGGGTAGTGTAGAACCAGTGTGGGGGTAGTGTAGAAAGCCAGTGTGTGGGGTAGTGTAGAAAGCCAGTGTGTGGGGTAGTGTGAAACCAGTGTGGGGGTAGTGTAGAGCCAGTGTGGGGTAGTGTAGAAACCAGTGTGGGGGGTAGTGTAGAAGGCCAGTGTGTGGGGTAGTGTAGAAACCAGTGTGTGGGGGTAGTGTAGAAACCAGTGTGGGGGTAGTGTAGAAAGCCAGTGTGGGGGGTAGTGTAGAAACCAGTGTGGGGGTAGTGTAGAAAGCCAGTGTGGGGGGGTAGTGTAGAAAGCCAGTGTGTGGGGTAGTGTAGAAACCAGTGTGGGGGGTAGTGTAGAAACCAGTGTGTGGGGGTAGTGTAGAAACCAGTGTGGGAGGTAGTGTAGAAAGCCAGTGTGGGGGTAGTGTAGAAACCAGTGTGGGGGTAGTGTAGAAAGCCAGTGTGTGGGGTAGTGTAGAAACCAGTGTGGGGGTAGTGTAGAAGCCAGTGTGGGGGTAGTGTAGAAACCAGTGTGGGGGGTAGTGTAGAAAGCCAGTGTGTGGGGTAGTGTAGAAAGCCAGTGTGGGGGTAGTGTAGAAACCAGTGTGTGGGGTAGTGTAGAAACCAGTGTGTGGGGTAGTGTAGAAACCAGTGTGTGGGGTAGTGTAGAAACCAGTGTGGGGGGTAGTGTAGAAACCAGTGTGGGGGGTAGTGTAGAAAGCCAGTGTGTGGGGTAGTGTAGAGCCAGTGTGTGGGGGTAGTGTAGAAACCAGTGTGGGGGGTAGTGTAGAAGCCAGTGTGGGGGTAGTGTAGAAACCAGTGTGGGGGTAGTGTAGAAACCAGTGTGTGGGGTAGTGTAGAAACCAGTGTGGGGGTAGTGTAGAAACCAGTGTGGGGGTAGTGTAGAAACCAGTGTGTGGGGGTAGTGTAGAAACCAGTGTGTGGGTAGTGTAGAAAGCCAGTGTGTGGGGTAGTGTAGAAACCAGTGTGGGGGGTAGTGTAGAAAGCCAGTGTGGGGGGTAGTGTAAAACCAGTGTGTGGGGGTAGTGTAGAAACCAGTGTGGGGGGTAGTGTAGAAACCAGTGTGTGGGGGTAGTGTAGAAAGCCAGTGTGGGGGGTAGTGTAGAAACCAGTGTGTGGGTAGTGTAGAAAGCCAGTGTGTGGGGTAGTGTAGAAACCAGTGTGGGGGTAGTGTAGAAACCAGTGTGGGGGTAGTGTAGAAAGCCAGTGTGGGGGTAGTGTAGAAACCAGTGTGGGGGTAGTGTAGAAACCAGTGTGTGGGGTAGTGTAGAAACCAGTGTGGGGGGTAGTGTAGAAACCAGTGTGGGGGTAGTGTAGAGCCAGTGTGTGGGGGTAGTGTAGAAAGCCAGTGTGGGGGTAGTGTAGAGCCAGTGTGTGGGGTAGTGTAGAAGCCAGTGTGTGGGGTAGTGTAGAAACCAGTGTGTGGGTAGTGTAGAAACCAGTGTGGGGGGTAGTGTAGAAAGCCAGTGTGTGGGGGTAGTGTAGAAACCAGTGTGGGGGTAGTGTAGAAACCAGTGTGGGGGGTAGTGTGAAACCAGTGTGTGGGGGTAGTGTAGAAACCAGTGTGGGGGGTAGTGTAGAAACCAGTGTGTGGGGTAGTGTAGAAACCAGTGTGGGGGTAGTGTAGAAAGCCAGTGTGGGGGTAGTGTAGAAACCAGTGTGTGGGGGTAGTGTAGAACCAGTGTGTGGGGTAGTGTAGAAACCAGTGTGGGGGGTAGTGTAGAAACCAGTGTGGGGGGTAGTGTGAAACCAGTGTGTGGGGTAGTGTGAAAGCCAGTGTGGGGGTAGTGTAGAGCCAGTGTGGGGGGTAGTGTAGAAACCAGTGTGAGGGGTAGTGTAGAAACCAGTGTGTGGGGTAGTGTAGAAACCAGTGTGGGGGTAGTGTAACCAGTGTGGGGTAGTGTAGAAACCAGTGTGGGGGTAGTGTAGAAACCAGTGTGTGGGGTAGTGTAGAAAGCCAGTGTGGGGGTTAGTGTAGAGACCAGTGTGTGGGGTAGTGTAGAACCAGTGTGGGGGGTAGTGTAGAAAGCCAGTGTGTGGGGGTAGTGTAGAAACCAGTGTGGGGGGTAGTGTAGAAAGCCAGTGTGTGGGGGTAGTGTAGAAACCAGTGTGGGGGTAGTGTAGAAACCAGTGTGGGGGGTAGTGTAGAAAGCCAGTGTGTGGGGGTAGTGTAGAAACCAGTGTGGGGGGTAGTGTGAAACCAGTGTGGGGGGTAGTGTAGAGACCAGTGTGGGGGGTAGTGTAGAGCCAGTGTGGGGGTAGTGTAGAAAGCCAGTGTGGGGGTAGTGTAGAAGCCAGTGTGGGGGGTAGTGTAGAGAGCCAGTGTGGGGGGTAGTGTGGAAACCAGTGTGGGGGTAGTGTAGAGCCAGTGTGGGGGTAGTGTAGAAACCAGTGTGTGGGGTAGTGTAGAAACCAGTGTGGGGTAGTGTAGAAACCAGTGTGGGGGTAGTGTAGAAACCAGTGTGGGGGGTAGTGTAGAAAGCCAGTGTGGGGGGTAGTGTGGAAACCAGTGTGTGGGGTAGTGTAGAAACCAGTGTGGGGGGTAGTGTGGAAGCCAGTGTGGGGGTAGTGTAGAAACCAGTGTGGGGGGTAGTGTGAAAGCCAGTGTGTGGGGGTAGTGTAGAAGCCAGTGTGTGGGGTAGTGTAGAAACCAGTGTGGGGGGTAGTGTAGAGACCAGTGTGTGGGGTAGTGTGAAAGCCAGTGTGTGGGGTAGTGTAGAAACCAGTGTGGGGGGGTAGTGTAGAAACCAGTGTGTGGGGTAGTGTAGAAACCAGTGTGTGGGGTAGTGTAGAAAGCCAGTGTGTGGGGTAGTGTGAAACCAGTGTGTGGGGGTAGTGTAGAAGCCAGTGTGTGGGGGGTAGTGTAGAGCCAGTGTGTGGGGGTAGTGTAGAAACCAGTGTGGGGGTATGTAGAAACCAGTGTGTGGGGGTAGTGTAGAAACCAGTGTGGGGGTAGTGTAGAAAGCCAGTGTGTGGGGTAGTGTAGAAACCAGTGTGTGGGGGTAGTGTAGAAACCAGTGTGGGGGGTAGTGTAGAAAGCCAGTGTGGGGGTAGTGTAGAAAGCCAGTGTGGGGGGTAGTGTAGAAACCAGTGTGTGGGGTAGTGTAGAAACCAGTGTGTGGGGTAGTGTAGAGACCAGTGTGGGGGGTAGTGTAGAAACCAGTGTGGGGGTAGTGTGAAACCAGTGTGGGGGTAGTGTAGAAACCAGTGTGTGGGGGTAGTGTAGAAACCAGTGTGTGGGTAGTGTAGAAAGCCAGTGTGTGGGGGTAGTGTAGAAACCAGTGTGGGGGTAGTGTAGAAAGCCAGTGTGGGGGTAGTGTAGAAAGCCAGTGTGTGGGGGTAGTGTAGAAACCAGTGTGTGGGGTAGTGTAGAAACCAGTGTGGGGGGTAGTGTAGAAACCAGTGTGGGGGGTAGTGTAGAAACCAGTGTGGGGGGGTAGTGTAGAACCAGTGTGGGGGGTAGTGTAGAGCCAGTGTGGGGGGTAGTGTAGAAACCAGTGTGTGGGGTAGTGTAGAAACCAGTGTGGGGGGTAGTGTAGAAACCAGTGTGGGGGGTAGTGTAGAGCCAGTGTGGGGGTAGTGTAGAAAGCCAGTGTGGGGGTAGTGTGAAGCCAGTGTGTGGGGGTAGTGTAGAAGCCAGTGTGGGGGTAGTGTAGAAGCCAGTGTGGGGGGTAGTGTAGAAACCAGTGTGTGGGGTAGTGTAGAAACCAGTGTGGGGGTAGTGTAGAAACCAGTGTGTGGGGTAGTGTAGAACCAGTGTGGGGGGTAGTGTAGAGCCAGTGTGGGGGTAGTGTAGAAGCCAGTGTGTGGGGGTAGTGTAGAAACCAGTGTGGGGGTAGTGTAGAAAGCCAGTGTGTGGGGGTAGTGTAGAAGCCAGTGTGGGGGTAGTGTAGAAACCAGTGTGGGGGGTAGTGTGAGAACCAGTGTGTGGGGTAGTGTAGAAACCAGTGTGTGGGGGTAGTGTAGAGCCAGTGTGTGGGGTAGTGTAGAAGCCAGTGTGTGGGGTAGTGTAGAAACCAGTGTGTGGGGGTAGTGTAGAAAGCCAGTGTGTGGGGTAGTGTAGAGACCAGTGTGGGGGGTAGTGTAGAAACCAGTGTGTGGGGTAGTGTGAAACCAGTGTGGGGGTAGTGTAGAAAGCCAGTGTGTGGGGTAGTGTAGAAAGCCAGTGTGGGGGGTAGTGTGAAACCAGTGTGGGGGGTAGTGTAGAGCCAGTGTGTGGGGTAGTGTAGAAACCAGTGTGTGGGGGTAGTGTAGAGACCAGTGTGTGGGGTAGTGTGAAACCAGTGTGGGGGTAGTGTAGAGAGCCAGTGTGGGGGGTAGTGTGAAAGCCAGTGTGTGGGGGTAGTGTAGAAGCCAGTGTGGGGGGTAGTGTAGAAACCAGTGTGTGGGGGGTAGTGTAGAGGCCAGTGTGGGGGGTAGTGTAGAAGCCAGTGTGGGGGTAGTGTAGAAAGCCAGTGTGTGGGGTAGTGTAGAAACCAGTGTGGGGGGTAGTGTAGAAGCCAGTGTGGGGGGTAGTGTAGAAACCAGTGTGGGGGGTAGTGTAGAAACCAGTGTGGGGGGTAGTGTAGAAGCCAGTGTGGGGGTAGTGTAGAAGCCAGTGTGTGGGGTAGTGTAGAAAGCCAGTGTGTGGGGTAGTGTAGAGCCAGTGTGGGGGGTAGTGTAGAAACCAGTGTGGGGGTAGTGTAGAGCCAGTGTGGGGGGTAGTGTAGAGACCAGTGTGTGGGGTAGTGTAGAAACCAGTGTGGGGGTAGTGTAGAAAGCCAGTGTGTGGGGTAGTGTAGAAGCCAGTGTGGGGGGGTAGTGTGAAAGCCAGTGTGTGGGGTAGTGTAGAGCCAGTGTGGGGGGTAGTGTGAAAGCCAGTGTGTGGGGTATGTAGAAGCCAGTGTGGGGGGTAGTGTAGAAACCAGTGTGTGGGGTAGTGTGAAACCAGTGTGGGGGTAGTGTAGAGCCAGTGTGTGGGTAGTGTAGAAACCAGTGTGGGGGGGTAGTGTGAAAGCCAGTGTGTGGGGGTAGTGTAGAAAGCCAGTGTGGGGGTAGTGTAGAGAGCCAGTGTGGGGGGTAGTGTGAAAGCCAGTGTGGGGGGTAGTGTGAAGCCAGTGTGTGGGGGTAGTGTAGAAACCAGTGTGGGGGTAGTGTAGAAACCAGTGTGGGGGTAGTGTAGAGACCAGTGTGTGGGGGTAGTGTAGAGCCAGTGTGGGGGGTAGTGTAGAGCCAGTGTGTGGGGTAGTGTAGATACCAGTGTGGGGGGTAGTGTAGAAGCCAGTGTGTGGGGGTAGTGTAGAAACCAGTGTGGGGGTAGTGTAGAACCAGTGTGGGGGGGTAGTGTAGAAACCAGTGTGTGGGGTAGTGTAGAAAGCCAGTGTGTGGGGTAGTGTAGAGAGCCAGTGTGTGGGGGTAGTGTAGAAAACCAGTGTGGGGGGTGGTGTAGAAACCAGTGTGGGGGTAGTGTAGAAACCAGTGTGTGGGGTAGTGTAGAAACCAGTGTGGGGGTAGTGTAGAAAGCCAGTGTGGGGGTAGTGTGAAACCAGTGTGGGGGGTAGTGTAGGAAACCAGTGTGGGGGGTAGTGTAGAAGCCAGTGTGGGGGGGTAGTGTAGAAACCAGTGTGTGGGGTAGTGTAGAAGCCAGTGTGGGGGTAGTGTAGAAACCAGTGTGTGGGGGTAGTGTAGAAACCAGTGTGGGGGTAGTGTAGAAACCAGTGTGGGGTAGTGTAGAGCCAGTGTGTGGGGTAGTGTAGAAGCCAGTGTGGGGGTAGTGTAGAAGGCCAGTGTGGGGGTAGTGTAGAAGCCAGTGTGGGGGGTAGTGTAGAACCCAGTGTGGGGGTAGTGTAGAAACCAGTGTGGGGGTAGTGTAGAGCCAGTGTGGGGGGTAGTGTAGAAGCCAGTGTGGGGGTAGTGTAGAAGGCCAGTGTGTGGGGTAGTGTAGAGCCAGTGTGGGGGGTAGTGTAGAAACCAGTGTGGGGGTAGTGTAGAACCAGTGTGGGGGTAGTGTAGAAACCAGTGTGCGGGGTAGTGTAGAAACCAGTGTGTGGGGGTAGTGTAGAAGCCAGTGTGGGGGGTAGTGTAGAAACCAGTGTGGGGGTAGTGTAGAGAGCCAGTGTGGGGGTAGTGTAGAGCCAGTGTGGGGGTAGTGTAGAAAGCCAGTGTGTTGGGGGTAGTGTAGAGCCAGTGTGTGGGGTAGTGTAGAAACCAGTGTGGGGGTAGTGTAGAAACCAGTGTGGGGGTAGTGTAGAAAGCCAGTGTGGGGGGTAGTGTAGAGCCAGTGTGGGGGTAGTGTAGAAAGCCAGTGTGTGGGGTAGTGTAGAAACCAGTGTGGGGGGTAGTGTAGAAGCCAGTGTGGGGGGTAGTGTAGAAACCAGTGTGGGGGGTAGTGTAGAGCCAGTGTGTGGGGTAGTGTAGAGCCAGTGTGGGGGGTAGTGTAGAAACCAGTGTGGGGGGTAGTGTAGAGCCAGTGTGTGGGGTAGTGTGGAAACCAGTGTGTGGGGGTAGTGTAGAGCCAGTGTGTGGGGGTAGTGTAGAAAGCCAGTGTGTGGGGTAGTGTAGAAAGCCAGTGTGTGGGGGTAGTGTAGAAAGCCAGTGTGTGGGGGTAGTGTAGAAACCAGTGTGGGGGTAGTGTAGAAACCAGTGTGTGGGGTAGTGTAGAGCCAGTGTGGGGGTAGTGTAGAAACCAGTGTGGGGGGTAGTGTAGAAAGCCAGTGTGTGGGGTAGTGTAGAAACCAGTGTGGGGGGTAGTGTAGAAACCAGTGTGTGGGGTAGTGTAGAAACCAGTGTGGGGGGTAGTGTGAAAGCCGTGTGTGGGGGTAGTGTAGATCCAGTGTGGGGGGTAGTGTAGAGACCAGTGTGTGGGGTAGTGTAGAGGCCAGTGTGTGGGGTAGTGTAGAAGCCAGTGTGGGGGTAGTGTAGAAGCCAGTGTGTGGGGTAGTGTAGAAAGCCAGTGTGGGGGTAGTGTAGAAACCAGTGTGTGTGGTAGTGTAGAGCCAGTGTGGGGGTAGTGTAGAGACCAGTGTGTGGGGTAGTGTGAAAGCCAGTGTGGGGGTAGTGTAGAGCCAGTGTGGGGGTAGTGTAGAAGCCAGTGTGTGGGGGTAGTGTAGAGCCAGTGTGGGGGTAGTGTAGAAGCCAGTGTGTGGGGTAGTGTAGAGACCAGTGTGGGGGGTAGTGTAGAGCCAGTGTGGGGGTAGTGTAGAAGCCAGTGTGTGGGGTAGTGTAGAGACCAGTGTGTGGGGTAGTGTAGAGAGCCAGTGTGGGGGTAGTGTAGAGCCAGTGTGGGGGTAGTGTAGAGCCAGTGTGTGGGGTAGTGTGGAGCCAGTGTGGGGGTAGTGTAGAAGCCAGTGTGGGGGTAGTGTAGAAGCCAGTGTGTGGGGTAGTGTAGAGGCCAGTGTGTGGGGGTAGTGTGAGAGCCAGTGTGGGGGGTAGTGTAGAAACCAGTGTGGGGGTAGTGTAGAAGCCAGTGTGGTGGGGTAGTGTAGAGCCAGTGTGTGGGGGTAGTGTAGAGACCAGTGTGGGGGTAGTGTAGAAACCAGTGTGGGGGGTAGTGTAGAAGCCAGTGTGTGGGGTAGTGTAGAAGCCAGTGTGGGGGTAGTGTAGAAAGCCAGTGTGTGGGGTAGTGTAGAAACCAGTGTGGGGGTAGTGTAGAGCCAGTGTGTGGGGGTAGTGTAGAGACCAGTGTGTGGGGGTAGTGTAGAAACCAGTGTGGGGGTAGTGTAGAGCCAGTGTGTGGGGTAGTGTAGAGCCAGTGTGTGGGGGTAGTGTAGAGGCCAGTGTGGGGGTAGTGTAGAGACCAGTGTGGGGGTAGTGTAGAGCCAGTGTGTGGGGTAGTGTAGAGACCAGTGTGGGGGTAGTGTAGAGCCAGTGTGGGGGGTAGTGTAGAAAGCCAGTGTGTGGGGTAGTGTAGAGACCAGTGTGTGGGGTAGTGTGAAACCAGTGTGGGGGGTAGTGTAGAGCCAGTGTGTGGGGGTAGTGTAGAGCCAGTGTGTGGGGTAGTTAGAGCCAGTGTGGGGGGTAGTGTAGAGCCAGTGTGGGGGTAGTGTAGAGCCAGTGTGGGGGGTAGTGTAGAGCCAGTGTGTGGGGGTAGTGTAGAGAGCCAGTGTGGGGGGTAGTGTAGAGGCCAGTGTGGGGGTAGTGTAGAGCCAGTGTGGGGGGTAGTGTAGAAGCCAGTGTGGGGGGTAGTGTAGAGGCCAGTGTGGGGGGTAGTGTAGAAAGCCAGTGTGTGGGGTAGTGTAGAACCAGTGTGGGGGGTAGTGTAGAAGCCAGTGTGGGGGTAGTGTAGAGCCAGTGTGGGGGTAGTGTAGAGCCAGTGTGGGGGTAGTGTAGAAACCAGTGTGTGGGGTAGTGTAGAAGCCAGTGTGGGGGTAGTGTAGAAAGCCAGTGTGGGGGTAGTGTAGAAAGCCAGTGTGGGGGTAGTGTGAAAGCCAGTGTGTGGGGGTAGTGTAGAAACCAGTGTGTGGGGTAGTGTAGAAACCAGTGTGTGGGGTAGTGTGGAAGCCAGTGTGGGGGTAGTGTAGAGCCAGTGTGTGGGGTAGTGTAGAGACCAGTGTGGGGGTAGTGTAGAGGCCAGTGTGGGGGTAGTGTAGAAACCAGTGTGTGGGGTAGTGTAGAGCCAGTGTGGGGGGTAGTGTAGAGCCAGTGTGTGGGGGTAGTGTAGAGCCAGTGTGGGGGGTAGTGTAGAGCCAGTGTGGGGGGTAGTGTAGAGCCAGTGTGGGGGGTAGTGTAGAAACCAGTGTGGGGGTAGTGTAGAGCCAGTGTGTGGGGGTAGTGTAGAGCCAGTGTGGGGGGTAGTGTGAAACCAGTGTGTGGGGTAGTGTAGAAGCCAGTGTGTGGGGTAGTGTAGAGCCAGTGTGGGGGGTAGTGTAGAGACCAGTGTGTGGGGTAGTGTAGAGCCAGTGTGGGGGTAGTGTAGAGACCAGTGTGGGGGGTAGTGTAGAGCCAGTGTGGGGGTAGTGTAGAAACCAGTGTGTGGGGTAGTGTGAGAGCCAGTGTGTGGGTAGTGTGAGACCAGTGTGTGGGGTAGTGTAGAGCCAGTGTGGGGGGTAGTGTAGAGACCAGTGTGGGGGTAGTGTAGAAGCCAGTGTGTGGGGTAGTGTAGAGCCAGTGTGTTTGGGGTAGTGTAGAGACCAGTGTGGGGGTAGTGTAGAAACCAGTGTGTGGGGTAGTGTAGAGACCAGTGTGGGGGTAGTGTAGAAACCAGTGTGGGGGGTAGTGTAGAGACCAGTGTGGGGGTAGTGTAGAGGCCAGTGTGGGGGGTAGTGTAGAAGCCAGTGTGTGGGGTAGTGTAGAGGCCAGTGTGTGGGGTAGTGTAGAAACCAGTGTGGGGGTAGTGTAGAAGCCAGTGTGTGGGGTAGTGTAGAGCCAGTGTGGGGGGTAGTGTAGAAGCCAGTGTGGGGGTAGTGTAGAGGCCAGTGTGGGGGGTAGTGTAGAGACCAGTGTGTGGGGTAGTGTAGAGCCAGTGTGGGGGGTAGTGTAGAGCCAGTGTGTGGGGTAGTGTAGAGACCAGTGTGGGGGGTAGTGTAGAGACCAGTGTGTGGGGTAGTGTAGAGCCAGTGTGTGGGGGTAGTGTAGAGACCAGTGTGGGGGGTAGTGTAGAGCCAGTGTGTGGGGTAGTGTGAGAGCCAGTGTGGGGGTTAGTGTAGAGCCAGTGTGTGGGGTAGTGTAGAGACCAGTGTGGGGGTAGTGTAGAGCCAGTGTGTGGGGTAGTGTAGAGCCAGTGTGGGGGGTAGTGTAGAGCCAGTGTGTGGGGGTAGTGTAGAAGCCAGTGTGGGGGTAGTGTAGAGACCAGTGTGTGGGGGTAGTGTAGAGCCAGTGTGGGGGGTAGTGTAGAGGCCAGTGTGGGGGTAGTGTAGAGCCCAGTGTGTGGGGTAGTGTGAGAGCCAGTGTGGGGGGTAGTGTAGAGGCCAGTGTGTGGGGGTAGTGTAGAAGCCAGTGTGGGGGGTAGTGTAGAAACCAGTGTGTGGGGTAGTGTAGAAACCAGTGTGGGGGTAGTGTAGAACCCAGTGTGTGGGGGTAGTGTAGAGGCCAGTGTGTGGGGTAGTGTAGAAGCCAGTGTGGGGGTAGTGTAGAGCCAGTGTGTGGGGTAGTGTAGAGCCAGTGTGGGGGTAGTGTAGAGCCAGTGTGTGGGGTAGTGTAGAAACCAGTGTGGGGGGTAGTGTAGAGCCAGTGTGGGGGTAGTGTAGAGGCCAGTGTGGGGGGTAGTGTAGAGGCCAGTGTGCGGGGGTAGTGTAGAGCCAGTGTGTGGGGGTAGTGTAGAAAGCCAGTGTGGGGGGTAGTGTAGAGCCAGTGTGGGGGTAGTGTAGAGACCAGTGTGTGGGGTAGTGTAGAGCCAGTGTGTGGGGTAGTGTAGAGACCAGTGTGGGGGTAGTGTAGAGCCAGTGTGGGGTGTAGAGACCAGTGTGGGGGTAGTGTAGAGCCAGTGTGTGGGGTAGTGTAGAGACCAGTGTGGGGGTAGTGTAGAGCCAGTGTGGGGGTAGTGTAGAAGCCAGTGTGGGGGTAGTGTAGAGCCAGTGTGTGGGGTAGTGTAGAGCCAGTGTGGGGGTAGTGTAGAGACCAGTGTGTGGGGTAGTGTAGAGCCAGTGTGTGGGGGGTAGTGTAGAGCCAGTGTGTGGGGTAGTGTAGAGCCAGTGTGGGGGGTAGTGTAGAGGCCAGTGTGGGGGTAGTGTAGAGCCAGTGTGGGGGTAGTGTAGAGAGCCAGTGTGTGGGGTAGTGTGAGAGCCAGTGTGGGGGGTAGTGTAGAGGCCAGTGTGTGGGGTAGTGTAGAGCCAGTGTGGGGGGTAGTGTAGAGACCAGTGTGTGGGGGTAGTGTAGAGCCAGTGTGGGGGGTAGTGTAGAGACCAGTGTGTGGGGTAGTGTAGAGCCAGTGTGTGGGGTAGTGTAGAAGCCAGTGTGGGGGTAGTGTAGAGCCAGTGTGGGGGTAGTGTAGAGCCAGTGTGGGGGTAGTGTAGAGCCAGTGTGTGGGGTAGTGTAGAGACCAGTGTGTGGGGTAGTGTAGAAAGCCAGTGTGTGGGGTAGTGTAGAAGCCAGTGTGGGGGTAGTGTAGAGGCCAGTGTGTGGGGTAGTGTAGAGACCAGTGTGGGGGTAGTGTAGAGACCAGTGTGTGGGGGTAGTGTAGAGCCAGTGTGGGGGGTAGTGTAGAGCCAGTGTGTGGGGTAGTGTAGAGCCAGTGTGGGGGTAGTGTAGAAGCCAGTGTGGGGGGTAGTGTAGAGCCAGTGTGTGGGGGTAGTGTAGAGCCAGTGTGGGGGGTAGTGTAGAGCCAGTGTGTGGGGTAGTGTAGAGACCAGTGTGTGGGTAGTGTAGAGCCAGTGTGTGGGGTAGTGTAGAGCCAGTGTGTGGGGTAGTGTAGAGCCAGTGTGGGGGGTAGTGTAGAAAGCCAGTGTGGGGGGTAGTGTAGAAAGCCAGTGTGTGGGGGTAGTGTAGAGCCAGTGTGGGGGTAGTGTAGAGCCAGTGTGTGGGGTAGTGTAGAACCAGTGTGGGGGGTAGTGTAGAGCCGTGTGTGGGGGTAGTGTAGAGCCAGTGTGTGGGGGTAGTGTGAGAGCCAGTGTGTGGGGTAGTGTAGAGACCAGTGTGTGGGGTAGTGTAGAGCCAGTGTGTGGGGTAGTGTAGAGCCAGTGTGGGGGTAGTGTAGAGCCAGTGTGGGGGTAGTGTAGAAGCCAGTGTGGGGTAGTGTAAGCCAGTGTGGGGGGTAGTGTAGAGGCCAGTGTGGGGGTAGTGTAGAGCCAGTGTGGGGGTAGTGTAGAAACCAGTGTGTGGGGTAGTGTAGAGCCAGTGTGGGGGTAGTGTAGAGCCAGTGTGGGGGGTAGTGTAGAGGCCAGTGTGGGGGGTAGTGTGAAACCAGTGTGGGGGTAGTGTAGAGGCCAGTGTGGGGGTAGTGTAGAGCCAGTGTGTGGGGGTAGTGTAGAGGCCAGTGTGTGGGGTAGTGTAGAGCCAGTGTGGGGGTAGTGTAGAGAGCCAGTGTGGGGGGTAGTGTAGAAGCCAGTGTGGGGGGTAGTGTAGAAACCAGTGTGGGGGTAGTGTAGAAACCAGTGTGGGGGTAGTGTAGAGACCAGTGTGGGGGTAGTGTAGAGCCAGTGTGGGGGGTAGTGTAGAGCCAGTGTGGGGGGTAGTGTAGAGCCAGTGTGGGGGTAGTGTAGAGCCAGTGTGGGGGTGAGTGTAGAGCCAGTGTGGGGGTAGTGTAGAGCCAGTGTGGGGGTAGTGTAGAAGCCAGTGTGTGGGGTAGTGTAGAGACCAGTGTGGGGGGTAGTGTAGAGCCAGTGTGGGGGGTAGTGTAGAGCCAGTGTGGGGGGTAGTGTAGAAACCAGTGTGTGGGGTAGTGTAGAGCCAGTGTGGGGGTAGTGTAGAGGCCAGTGTGTGGGGTAGTGTAGAGACCAGTGTGTGGGGTAGTGTAGAGCCAGTGTGTGGGGTAGTGTAGAGAGCCAGTGTGTGGGGGTAGTGTAGAGCCAGTGTGTGGGGTAGTGTAGAGCCAGTGTGGGGTAGTGTAGAGCCAGTGTGTGGGGTAGTGTAGAAACCAGTGTGGGGGTAGTGTAGAGCCAGTGTGTTGGGGGTAGTGTAGAAACCAGTGTGGGGGTAGTGTAGAGGCCAGTGTGTGGGGTAGTGTAGAGCCAGTGTGGGGGTAGTGTAGAGGCCAGTGTGGGGGGTAGTGTAGAGCCAGTGTGTGGGGTAGTGTAGAGGCCAGTGTGGGGGGTAGTGTAGAAGCCAGTGTGTGGGGTAGTGTAGAGCCAGTGTGGGGGTAGTGTAGAGCCAGTGTGGGGGGTAGTGTAGAGGCCAGTGTGGGGGTAGTGTAGAGCCAGTGTGGGGGGTAGTGTAGAGCCAGTGTGTGGGGTAGTGTAGAGCCAGTGTGGGGGGTAGTGTAGAGCCAGTGTGGGGGGTAGTGTAGAGCCTGCCAGTGTGGGGGGTAGTGTAGAAACCAGTGTGGGGGGTAGTGTAGAAGCCAGTGTGGGGGTAGTGTAGAGCCAGTGTGGGGGTAGTGTAGAAGCCAGTGTGGGGGGTAGTGTAGAGCCAGTGTGTGGGGGTAGTGTAGAGCCAGTGTGGGGTAGTGTAGAGACCAGTGTGGGGGGTAGTGTAGAGCCAGTGTGGGGGGTAGTGTAGAGCCAGTGTGGGGGGTAGTGTAGAAGCCAGTGTGTGGGGTAGTGTAGAGCCAGTGTGGGGGTAGTGTAGAGACCAGTGTGGGGGGTAGTGTAGAGCCAGTGTGTGGGGTAGTGTAGAGCCAGTGTGGGGGGTAGTGTAGAGCCAGTGTGTGGGGTAGTGTAGAGCCAGTGTGGGGGTAGTGTAGAGCCAGTGTGTGGGGTAGTGTAGAGCCAGTGTGTGGGGTAGTGTAGAGCCAGTGTGGGGGGTAGTGTAGAGCCCAGTGTGTGGGGTAGTGTAGAGCCAGTGTGTGGGGTAGTGTAGAGCCAGTGTGGGGGTAGTGTAGAGCCAGTGTGGGGTAGTGTAGAGGCCAGTGTGTGGGGTAGTGTAGAGCCAGTGTGGGGGTAGTGTAGAGACCAGTGTGGGGGGTAGTGTAGAGCCAGTGTGGGGGGTAGTGTAGAGCCAGTGTGGGGGTAGTGTAGAGCCAGTGTGTGGGGTAGTGTAGAGACCAGTGTGGGGGTAGTGTAAAGCCAGTGTGTGGGGTAGTGTAGAGACCAGTGTGGGGTAGTGTGAAACCAGTGTGGGGGGTAGTGTAGAGCCAGTGTGTGGGGTAGTGTAGAGCCAGTGTGGTGGGGTAGTGTAGAGAGCCAGTGTGTGGGGGTAGTGTAGAGCCAGTGTGTGGGGGTAGTGTAGAGCCAGTGTGGGGGGTAGTGTAGAGCCAGTGTGGGGGTAGTGTAGAGACCAGTGTGGGGGGTAGTGTAGAGACCAGTGTGTGGGGTAGTGTAGAGAGCCAGTGTGGGGGGTAGTGTAGAAGCCAGTGTGGGGGGTAGTGTAGAGCCAGTGTGTGGGGGTAGTGTAGAGCCAGTGTGGGGGTAGTGTAGAGCCAGTGTGTGGGGTAGTGTAGAAGCCAGTGTGGGGGGTAGTGTAGAGCCAGTGTGGGGGGTAGTGTAGAAACCAGTGTGGGGGGTAGTGTAGAGCCAGTGTGGGGGTAGTGTAGAGCCAGTGTGTGGGGGTAGTGTAGAGACCAGTGTGGGGGTAGTGTAGAGCCAGTGTGGGGGTAGTGTAGAGCCAGTGTGGGGGGTAGTGTAGAGCCAGTGTGGGGGGTAGTGTAGAGACCAGTGTGGGGGGTAGTGTAGAGCCAGTGTGGGGGTAGTGTAGAGGCCAGTGTGTGGGGTAGTGTAGAAACCAGTGTGTGGGGTAGTGTAGAGCCAGTGTGTGGGGGTAGTGTATAGCCAGTGTGGGGGGTAGTGTAGAGCCAGTGTGTGGGGTAGTGTGAACCAGTGTGGGGGGTAGTGTAGAAGCCAGTGTGTGGGGGTAGTGTAGAGCCAGTGTGGTGGGTAGTGTAGAGACCAGTGTGGGGGGTAGTGTAGAAACCAGTGTGTGGGGTAGTGTAGAGACCAGTGTGTGGGGGTAGTGTAGAGCCAGTATGGGGGTAGTGTAGAGCCAGTGTGGGGGTAGTGTAGAGCCAGTGTGGGGGGTAGTGTAGAGCCAGTGTGTGGGGTAGTGTAGAGCCAATGTGGGGCGTAGTGTAGAGCCAGTGTGGGGGGTAGTGTAGAGCCAGTGTGTGGGGTAGTGTAGAGCCAGTGTGGGGGGTAATGTAGAGCCAGTGTGTGGGGTAGTGTAGATCCAGTGTGGGGGTAGTGTAGAGCCGTGTGTGGGGGTAGTGTAGATCCAGTGTGGGGGGTAGTGTAGAACCAGTGTGTGGGGTATTGTAGAGCCAGTGTGTGGGGTAGTGTAGAAACCAGTGTGTGGGGTAGTGTAGAGCCAGTGTGTGGGGGTAGTGTAGAGACCAGTGTGGGGGGTAGTGTAGAGCCAGTGTGGGGGTAGTGTAGAGCCAGTGTGGGGGGTAGTGTAGAGGCCAGTGTGTGGGGGTAGTGTAGAGCCAGTGTGGGGGTAGTGTAGAGCCGTGTGTGGGGGTAGTGTAGATCCAGTGTGGGGGGTAGTGTAGAGCCAGTGTGTGGGGTAGTGTAGAGCCAGTGTGTGGGGTAGTGTCGTTCCAGTGTGGGGGGTAGTGTAGAGCCAGTGTGTGGGGTAGTGTAGAGCCAGTGTGGCGGGTAGTGTAGAGCCAGTGTGTGGGGTAGTGTAGAGCCAGTGTGGGGTAGTGTAGAGCCAGTGTGGGGGGTAGTGTAGAGCCAGTGTGGGGTAGTGTAGAGCCAGTGTGGGGTAGTGTAGAGACCAGTGTGTGGGGTAGTGTAGAGCCAGTGTGGGGGGTAGTGTAGAAACCAGTGTGGGGGGTAGTGTAGAGGCCAGTGTGGGGGGTAGTGTAGAAAGCCAGTTTGTGGGGTAGTGTAGAGCCAGTGTTTGGGGTAGTGTAGAGCCAGTGTGTGGGGTAGTGTAGAGACCAGTGTGGGGGTAGTGTAGAGACCAGTGTGTGGGGTAGTGTAGAGCCAGTGTGGGGGTAGTGTAGAGCCAGTGTGGTGGGGTAGTGTGAGAGCCAGTGTGTGGGGTAGTGTAGAGCCAGTGTGGGGGGTAGTGTAGAGCCAGTGTGTGGGGTAGTGTAGAGCCAGTGTGGGGGGTGAGTGTGAGTGTAGAGCCAGTGTGGGGGGTAGTGTAGAGACCAGTGTGTGGGGGTAGTGTAGAAACCAGTGTGGGGGTAGTGTAGAGCCAGTGTGTGGGGTAGTGTAGAGGCCAGTGTGGGGGTAGTGTAGAAGCCAGTGTGTGGGGGTAGTGTAGAGCCAGTGTGGGGGGTAGTGTAGAGACCAGTGTGGGGGGTAGTGTAGAGCCAGTGTGTGGGGTAGTGTAGAGGCCAGTGTGGGGGGTAGTGTAGAGCCAGTTGTGGGGGTAGTGTAGAGCCAGTGTGGGGGTAGTGTAGAGACCAGTGTGTGGGGTAGTGTAGAGCCAGTGTGGGGGGTAGTGTAGAGCCAGTGTGTGGGGGTAGTGTAGAGGCCAGTGTGGGGGGTAGTGTAGAAGCCAGTGTGTGGGGTAGTGTAGATCCAGTGTGGGGGTAGTGTAGAGCCAGTGTGTGGGGTAGTGTAGAGCCAGTGTGGGGGGTAATGTGAGAGCCAGTGTGTGGGGGTAGTGTAGATCCAGTGTGGGGGTAGTGTAGAGCCAGTGTGTGGGGGTAGTGTAGAGCCAGTGTGGGGGGTAGTGTAGAGACCAGTGTGTGGGGTAGTGTAGAGCCAGTGTGGGGGGTAGTGTAGAGCCAGTGTGGGGGGTAGTGTAGAGGCCAGTGTGGGGGGTAGTGTAGAGACCAGTGTGGGGGGTAGTGTAGAGCCAGTGTGTGGGGTAGTGTAGAGACCAGTGTGTGGGGTAGTGTAGAGCCAGTGTGTGGGGTAGTGTAGAGCCAGTGTGGGGGGTAGTGTAGAAGCCAGTGTGTGGGGTAGTGTTAAAGCCAGTGTGGGGGTAGTGTAGAAACCAGTGTGTGGGGGTAGTGTAGAGCCAGTGTGGTGGGGTAGTGTAGAGGCCAGTGTGGGGGGTAGTGTAGAGGCCAGTGTGTGGGGGTAGTGTAGAGCCAGTGTGTGGGGGTAGTGTAGAGCCAGTGTGGGGGGTAGTGTAGAGCCAGTGTGGGGGGTAGTGTAGAGCCAGTGTGGGGGTAGTGTAGAAGCCAGTGTGGGGGGTAGTGTGAGAGCCAGTGTGGGGGTAGTGTAGAGGCCAGTGTGGGGGTAGTGTAGAGCCAGTGTGGGGGTAGTGTAGAGCCAGTGTGGGGGTAGTGTAGAGGCCAGTGTGGGGTAGTGTAGAGGCCAGTGTGTGGGGGTAGTGTAGAGCCAGTGTGGGGGTAGTGTAGAGCCAGTGTGGGGGGTAGTGTAGAGCCAGTGTGTGGGGTAGTGTAGAGCCAGTGTGGGGGTAGTGTAGAGACCAGTGTGGGGGTAGTGTAGAGCCAGTGTGGGGGGTAGTGTAGAGACCAGTGTGGGGGTAGTGTAGAGCCAGTGTGGGGGGTAGTGTAGAGCCAGTGTGGGGGTAGTGTAGAGCCAGTGTGTGGGGTAGTGTAGAGACCAGTGTGTGGGGTAGTGTAGAGCCAGTGTGTGGGGTAGTGTATAGCCAGTGTGGGGGGTAGTGTAGAGCCAGTGTATGGGGTAGTGTCTTTCCAGTGTGGGGGGTAGTGTAGAGCCAGTGTGTGGGGTAGTGTAGAGCCAGTGTGGTGGGTAGTGTAGAGCCAGTGTGGGGGGTAGTGTAGAGGCCAGTGTGTGGGGTAGTGTAGAGGCCAGTGTGTGGGGGTAGTGTAGAGCCAGTATGGGGGTAGTGTAGAAGCCAGTGTGGGGGTAGTGTAGAGCCAGTGTGGGGGGTAGTGTAGAGCCAGTGTGTGGGGTAGTGTAGACCCAATGTGGGGCGTAGTGTGAAAGCCAGTGTCGGGGTTAGTGTAGAGCCAGTGTGTGGGGTAGTGTAGAGACCAGTGTGGGGGTAATGTAGAGCCAGTGTGTGGGGTAGTGTAGATCCAGTGTGGGGGGTAGTGTAGAGCAGTGTGTGGGGGTAGTGTAGATCCAGTGTGGGGGGTAGTGTAGAGCCAGTGTGTGGGGTATTGTAGAGACCAGTGTGTGGGGGTAGTGTAGAGCCAGTGTGTGGGGGTATTGTAGAGGCCAGTGTGTGGGGGTAGTGTAGAGCCAGTGTGGGGGGTAGTGTAGAGCCAGTGTGGGGGGTAGTGTAGAGGCCAGTGTGGGGGGTAGTGTAGAGACCAGTGTGTGGGGGTAGTGTAGAGCCAGTGTGTGGGGTAGTGTAGAGGCCAGTGTGTGTGGTAGTGTAGAGGCCAGTGTGTGGTAGTGTAGAGCCAGTGTGGGGGTAGTGTAGAGCCAGTGTGGGGGTAGTGTAGAGCCAGTGTGGGTGGTAGTGTAGAGCCAGTGTGTGGGTAGTGTAGAGCCAGTGTGGGGGTAGTGTAGAGGCCAGTGTGGGGGTAGTGTAGAGCCAGTGTGGGGGGTAGTGTAGAGGCCAGTGTGGGGGGTAGTGTAGAGCCAGTGTGGGGGTAGTGTAGAGCCAGTGTGTGGGGGTAGTGTAGAGCCAGTGTGTGGGGGTAGTGTAGAGCCAGTGTGTGGGGTAGTGTAGAGGCCAGTGTGGGGGTAGTGTAGAGCCAGTGTGGGGGGTAGTGTAGAGCCAGTGTGGGGGGTAGTGTAGAGCCAGTGTGGGGGTAGTGTAGAGCCAGTGTGTGGGGTAGTGTAGAGGCCAGTGTGTGGGGGTAGTGTAGAGCCAGTGTGGGGTAGTGTAGAGGCCAGTGTGTGGGGGTAGTGTATAGCCAGTGTGGGGGGTAGTGTAGAGGCCAGTGTTGGGGTAGTGTCTTTCCAGTGTGGGGGGTAGTGTAGAGCCAGTGTGTGGGGGTAGTGTAGAGCCAGTGTGGTGGGGTAGTGTAGAGCCAGTGTGGGGGGTAGTGTAGAGCCAGTGTGTGGGGGTAGTGTAGAGCCAGTGTGTGGGGGTAGTGTAGAGACCAGTGTGGGGGTAGTGTAGAGCCAGTGTGGGGGTAGTGTAGAGCCAGTGTGGGGGGTAGTGTGAGAGCCAGTGTGTGGGGTAGTGTAGAGACCAGTGTGTGGGGTAGTGTAGAGCCAGTGTGTGGGGTAGTGTATAAGCCAGTGTGGGGGGTAGTGTAGAGCCAGTGTGTGGGGTAGTGTCTGCCAGTGTGGGGGTAGTGTAGAGCCAGTGTGTGGGGTAGTGTAGAGCCAGTGTGGTGGGTAGTGTAGAGCCAGTGTGGGGGGTAGTGTAGAGCCAGTGTGTGGGGGTAGTGTAGAGCCAGTGTGTGGGGGTAGTGTAGAGCCAGTGTGGGGGTAGTGTAGAGCCAGTGTGGGGGGTAGTGTAGAGCCAGTGTGGGGGTAGTGTAGAGCCCAGTGTGTGGGGTAGTGTGAGAGCCAGTGTGGGGGTTAGTGTAGAGCCAGTGTGTGGGGGTAGTGTAGAGCCAGTGTGGGGGGTAGTGTAGAGCCAGTGTGTGGGGTAGTGTAGAACCAGTGTGGGGGGTAGTGTAGAGCCGGTGTGTGGGGGTAGTGTAGAGCCAGTGTGGGGGGTAGTGTAGAGCCAGTGTGCGGGGGTAGTGTAGAGCCAGTGTGTGGGGGTAGTGTAGAGCCAGTGTGGGGGTAGTGTGAGAGCCAGTGTGGGGGGTAGTGTAGAGCCAGTGTGGGGGTAGTGTAGAGACCAGTGTGGGGGTAGTGTAGAGCCAGTGTGGGGGGTAGTGTAGAGCCAGTGTGGGGGGTAGTGTAGAGCCAGTGTGGGGGTAGTGTAGAGCCAGTGTGGGGGTAGTGTAGAGCCAGTGTGTGGGGTATTGTAGAGCCAGTGTGTGGGGGTAGTGTAGAGCCAGTGTGGGGGGTAGTGTAGAGACCAGTGTGGGGGGTAGTGTAGAGCCAGTGTGTGGGGGTAGTGTAGAGACCAGTGTGTGGGGGTAGTGTAGAGGCCAGTGTGTGGGGGTAGTGTGGAGCCAATGTGGGGCGTAGTGTAGAGCCAGTGTGGGGGGTAGTGTAGAGCCAGTGTGTGGGGTAGTGTAGAGCCAGTGTGGGGGTAATGTAGAGCCAGTGTGTGGGGTAGTGTAGATCCAGTGTGGGGGTAGTGTAGAGCCGGTGTGTGGGGGTAGTGTAGATCCAGTGTGGGGGTAGTGTAGAGACCAGTGTGTGGGGTAGTGTAGAGCCAGTGTGGGGGGTAGTGTAGAGCCAGTGTGTGGGGGTAGTGTAGAGCCAGTGTGTGGGGTAGTGTAGAGCCAGTGTGGGGGGTAGTGTAGAGCCAGTGTGGGGGGTAGTGTAGAGCCAGTGTGGGGGGTAGTGTAGAGCCAGTGTGTGGGGGTAGTGTAGAGCCAGTGTGGGGTAGTGTAGAGGCCAGTGTGTGGGGTAGTGTAGAGCCAGTGTGTGGGGGTAGTGTAGAAACCAGTGTGTGGGGTAGTGTATAGCCAGTGTGGGGGGTAGTGTAGAGCCAGTGTGTGGGGTAGTGTCTTTCCAGTGTGGGGGGTAGTGTAGAGCCAGTGTGTGGGGGTAGTGTAGAGCCAGTGTGGGGGGTAGTGTAGAGCCAGTGTGGGGGGTAGTGTAGAGCCAGTGTGTGGGGTAGTGTAGAGCCAGTGTGTGGGGGTAGTGTAGAGCCAGTATGGGGGGTAGTGTAGAGCCAGTGTGGGGGTAGTGTAGAGCCAGTGTGGGGGGTAGTGTAGAGCCAGTGTGTGGGGTAGTGTAGAGCCAATGTGGGGCGTAGTGTAGAGCCAGTGTGGGGGGTAGTGTAGAGCCAGTGTGTGGGGTAGTGTAGAGCCAGTGTGGGGGGTAGTGTAGAGCCAGTGTGTGGGGTAGTGTAGATCCAGTGTGGGGGGTAGTGTAGAGGCCAGTGTGTGGGGGTAGTGTAGATCCAGTGTGGGGGGTAGTGTAGAGCCAGTGTGCGGGGTAGTGTAGAGCCAGTGTGTGGGGTAGTGTAGAGCCAGTGTGGGGGGTAGTGTAGAGCCAGTGTGGGGGTAGTGTAGAGCCAGTGTGGGGTAGTGTAGAGCCAGTGTGGGGGGTAGTGTAGAGGCAGTGTGGGGTAGTGTAGAGCCAGTGTGGGGTAGTGTAGAGCCAGTGTGGGGGGTAGTGTAGAGCCAGTGTGGGGGTAGTGTAGAGCCAGTGTGGGGGGGTAGTGTAGAGGCCAGTGTGGGGGGTAGTGTAGAGCCAGTGTGGGGGGTAGTGTAGAGCCAGTGTGGGGGTAGTGTAGAGCCAGTGTGTGGGGGTAGTGTAGAGCCAGTGTGGGGGTAGTGTAGAGCCAGTGTGTGGGGTAGTGTAGAGCCAGTGTGGGGGGTAGTGTAGAGCCAGTGTGTGGGGGTAGTGTAGATCCAGTGTGGGGGTAGTGTAGAGCCAGTGTGGGGGTGTAGTGTAGAGCCAGTGTGTGGGGTAGTATAGAGCCAGTGTGTGGGGTAGTGTAGAGCCAGTGTGTGGGGTAGTGTAGAGCCAGTGTGGGGGGTAGTGTAGAGCCAGTGTGGGGGTAGTGTAGAGGCCAGTGTGGGGTAGTGTAGAGCCAGTGTGGGGGGTAGTGTAGAGCCAGTGTGGGGTTAGTGTAGAGCCAGTGTGGGGGGTAGTGTAGAGCCAGTGTGGGGGGTAGTGTAGAGCCAGTGTGGGGGTAGTGTAGAGCCAGTGTGTGGGGTAGTGTAGAGCCAGTGTGTGGGGGTAGTGTGGAGCCAGTGTGGGGGTAGTGTAGAGCCAGTGTGGGGGGTAGTGTAGAGCCAGTGTGTGGGGTAGTGTAGAGCCAGTGTGTGGGGTAGTGTAGAGCCAGTGTGTATGGTAGTGTAGAGCCAGTGTGGGGGTAGTGTAGAGCCAGTGTGGGGGTAGTGTAGAGCCAGTGTGGGGGTAGTGTAGAGCCAGTGTGGGGGGTAGTGTAGAGCCAGTGTGGGGGTAGTGTAGAGCCAGTGTGGGGGGTAGTGTAGAGCCAGTGTGGGGGGTAGTGTAGAGCCAGTGTGTGGGTAGTGTAGAGCCAGTGTGTGGGGTAGTGTAGAGACCAGTGTGGGGGTAGTGTAGAGCCAGTGTGGGGGTAGTGTAGAGCCAGTGTGGGGGGTAGTGTAGAGCCAGTGTGGGGGGTAGTGTAGAGCCAGTGTGGGGGGTAGTGTAGAGCCAGTGTGTGGGGTAGTGTAGAGCCAGTGTGTGGGGTAGTGTAGAGCCAGTGTGTGGGGTAGTGTAGAGCCAGTGTGGGGGGTAGTGTAGAGCCAGTGTGTGGGGTAGTGTCTTTCCAGTGTGGGGGGTAGTGTAGAGCCAGTGTGTGGGGTAGTGTAGAGCCAGTGTGGTGGGGTAGTGTAGAGCCAGTGTGGGGGGTAGTGTAGAGCCAGTGTGTGGGGTAGTGTAGAGCCAGTGTGTGGGGGTAGTGTAGAGCCAGTATGGGGGGTAGTGTAGAGCCAGTGTGGGGGTAGTGTAGAGCCAGTGTGGGGGGTAGTGTAGAGCCAGTGTGTGGGGTAGTGTAGACCCAATGTGGGGCGTAGTGTAGAGCCAGTGTGGGGGTTAGTGTAGAGCCAGTGTGTGGGGTAGTGTAGAGCCAGTGTGGGGGGTAATGTAGAGCCAGTGTGTGGGGTAGTGTAGATCCAGTGTGGGGGGTAGTGTAGAGCAGGTGTGTGGGGGTAGTGTAGATCCAGTGTGGGGGGTAGTGTAGAGCCAGTGTGCGGGGTAGTGTAGAGCCAGTGTGTGGGGTAGTGTAGAGCCAGTGTGGGGGGTAGTGTAGAGCCAGTGTGGGGTAGTGTAGAGCCAGTGTGTGGGGTAGTGTAGAGCCAGTGTGGGGGGTAGTGTAGAGCCAGTGTGGGGGTAGTGTAGAGACCAGTGTGGGGGTAGTGTAGAGCCAGTGTGGGGGGTAGTGTAGAGGCCAGTGTGGGGTTAGTGTAGAGGCCAGTGTGGGGGGGTAGTGTAGAGCCAGTGTGGGGGGGTAGTGTAGAGCCAGTGTGGGGGTTAGTGTAGAGCCAGTGTGGGGGGTAGTGTAGAGCCAGTGTGTGGGGTATTGTAGAGCCAGTGTGTGGGGTAGTGTAGAGCCAGTGTGGGGGGTAGTGTAGAGCCAGTGTGTGGGGTAGTGTAGAGCCAGTGTGGGGGGTAATGTAGAGCCAGTGTGTGGGGTAGTGTAGATCCAGTGTGGGGGGTAGTGTAGAGCCAGTGTGTGGGGTAGTGTAGAGCCAGTGTGTGGGGTAGTGTAGAGCCAGTGTGTGGGGTAGTGTAGAGCCAGTGTGTGGGGGTAGTGTAGAGCCAGTATGGGGGTAGTGTAGAGCCAGTGTGGGGGTAGTGTAGAGCCAGTGTGGGGGGGTAGTGTAGAGGCCAGTGTGTGGGGTAGTGTAGACCCAATGTGGGGCGTAGTGTAGAGCCAGTGTGGGGGGTTAGTGTAGAGCCAGTGTGTGGGGTAGTGTAGAGGCCAGTGTGGGGGGTAATGTAGAGGCCAGTGTGTGGGGTAGTGTAGATCCAGTGTGGGGGTAGTGTAGAGCAGGTGTGTGGGGGTAGTGTAGATCCAGTGTGGGGGGTAGTGTAGATCCAGTGTGTGGGGTATTGTAGAGCCAGTGTGTGGGGTAGTGTAGAGCCAGTGTGTGGGGTATTGTAGAGCCAGTGTGTGGGGTAGTGTAGAGCCAGTGTGGGGGGTAGTGTAGAGCCAGTGTGGGGGGTAGTGTAGAGCCAGTGTGGGGGGTAGTGTAGAGCCAGTGTGTGGGGTAGTATAGAGCCAGTGTGTGGGGTAGTGTAGAGCCAGTGTGTATGGTAGTGTAGAGCCAGTGTGTATGGTAGTGTAGAGCCAGTGTGGGGTAGTGTAGAGCCAGTGTGGGGTAGTGTAGAGCCAGTGTGGGGGGTAGTGTAGAGCCAGTGTGGGGTTAGTGTAGAGCCAGTGTGGGGGGGTAGTGTAGAGCCAGTGTGGGGGGGTAGTGTAGAGCCAGTGTGGGGGGTAGTGTAGAGCCAGTGTGTGGGGTAGTGTAGAGCCAGTGTGTGGGGGTAGTGTAGAGCCAGTATGTGGGGTAGTGTAGAGCCAATGTGGGGCGTAGTGTAGAGCCAGTGTGGGGGGTAGTGTAGAGCCAGTGTGTGGGGTAGTGTAGAGCCAGTGTGGGGGGTAATGTAGAGCCAGTGTGTGGGGTAGTGTAGATCCAGTGTGGGGGGTAGTGTAGAGCAGGTGTGTGGGGGTAGTGTAGATCCAGTGTGGGGGGTAGTGTAGAGCCAGTGTGTGGGGTAGTGTAGAGCCAGTGTGGGGGGTAGTGTAGAGCCAGTGTGTGGGGTAGTGTAGAGCCAGTGTGTGGGGGTAGTGTAGAGCCAGTGTGGGGGGTAGTGTAGAGCCAGTGTGGGGGGTAGTGTAGAGCCAGTGTGGGGGGTAGTGTAGAGCCAGTGTGGGGGTAGTGTAGAGCCAGTGTGGGGGGTAGTGTAGAGCCAGTGTGTGGGGTAGTGTAGAGCCAGTGTGTGGGGATAGTGTAGAGCCAGTGTGTGGGGTAGTGTATAGCCAGTGTGGGGGGTAGTGTAGAGCCAGTGTATGGGGTAGTGTCTTTCCAGTGTGGGGGGTAGTGTAGAGCCAGTGTGTGGGGTAGTGTAGAGCCAGTGTGGTGGGTAGTGTAGAGCCAGTGTGGGGGGTTGTGTAGAGCCAGTGTGTGGGGTAGTGTAGAGCCAGTGTGTGGGGGTAGTGTAGAGCCAGTATGGGGGGTAGTGTAGAGCCAGTGTGGGGGTAGTGTAGAGCCAGTGTGGGGGGTAGTGTAGAGCCAGTGTGTGGGGTAGTGTAGAGCCAGTGTGGGGGGGTAGTGTAGAGCCAGTGTGGGGGGTAGTGTAGAGCCAGTTTGTGGGGTAGTGTAGAGCCAGTGTGGGAGGTAGTGTAGAGCCAGTGTGGGGGGTAGTGTAGAGCCAGTGTGGGGGGTAGTGTAGAGCCAGTGTGGGGTAGTGTAGAGCCAGTGTGGGGGGTAGTGTAGAGCCAGTGTGTGGGGTAATATAGAGCCAGTTTGTGGGGTAGTGTAGAGCCAGTGTGTATGGTAGTGTAGAGCCAGTGTGGGGGGTAGTGTAGAGTCAGTGTGTGGGGTAGTGTAGAGCCAGTGTGGGGTAGTGTAGAGCCAGTGTGGTGGGTAGTGTAGAGCCAGTGTGTGGGGTAGTGTAGAGCCAGTGTGGGGGTAGTGTAGAGCCAGTGTGTGGGGTAGTGTAGAGCCAGTGTGGGAGGTAGTGTAGAGCCAGTGTGGGGGGTAGTGTAGAGCCAGTGTGGGGGGTAGTGTAGAGCCAGTGTGGGGTAGTGTAGAGCCAGTGTGGGGGGTAGTGTGTGGGGTAATATAGAGCAGTTTGTGGGGTAGTGTAGAGCCAGTGTGTATGGTAGTGTAGAGCCAGTGTGGGGAAGTGTAGAGCCAGTGTGGGGGGTAGTGTAGAGCCAGTGTGGGGTAGTGTAGAGCCAGTGTGTGGGGTAGTGTAGAGCCAGTGTGTGGGGTAGTGTAGAGCCAGTGTGGGGGGTAGTGTAGAGCCAGTGTGGGGGGGTAGTGTAGAGCCAGTGTGGGGGGGTAGTGTAGAGCCAGTTTGTGGGGTAGTGTAGAGCCAGTGTTTGGGGTAGTGTAGAGCCATTGTGTGGGGTAGTGTAGAGCAGGTGTGTGGGGGTAGTGTAGAGCAGGTGTGTGGGGGTAGTGTAGAGCCGGTGTGTGGGGTAGTGTAGAGCCAGTGTGTGGGGTAGTGTAGAGCCAGTGTGTGGGGTAGTGTAGAGCCATTGTGGGGGTAGTGTAGAGCCAGTGTGGGGGGTAGTGTAGAGCCAGTGTGGGGTAGTGTAGAGCCAGTGTGGGGGGTAGTGTAGAGCCAGTGTGGGGTAGTTTAGAGCCAGTGTGGGGTAATGTAGAGCCAGTGTGTGGGGTAGTGTAGAGCCAGTGTGGGGGGTAGTGTAGAGCCAGTTTGTGGGGTAGTGTAGAGCCAGTGTGTATGGTAGTGTAGAGCCAGTGTGGGGTAGTGTAGATCCAGTGTGGGGGTAGTGTAGAGCCAGTGTGGGGTAGTGTAGAGCCAGTGTGGGGTAATGTAGAGCCAGTGTGTGGGGTAGTGTAGAGCCAGTGTGGGGGGTAGTGTAGAGCCAGTGTGGGGGGTAGTGTAGAGCCAGTGTGGGGGGTAGTGTAGAGCCAGTGTGGGGGGTAGTGTAGAGCCAGTGTGGGGTAGTGTAGAGCCAGTGTGGGGGGTAGTGTAGAGCCAGTGTGTGGGGTAGTATAGAGCCAGTTTGTGGGGTAGTGTAGAGCCAGTGTGTATGGTAGTGTAGAGCCAGTGTGGGGTAGTGTAGAGCCAGTGTGGGGGGTAGTGTAGAGCCAGTGTGGGGTAGTGTAGAGCCAGTGTGGGGTAGTGTAGAGCCAGTGTGGGGGGTAGTGTAGAGCCAGTGTGGGGTAGTGTAGAGCCAGTGTGGGGGGTAGTGTAGAGCCAGTGTGTGGGGTAGTATAGAGCCAGTTTGTGGGGTAGTGTAGAGCCAGTGTGTATGGTAGTGTAGAGCCAGTGTGGGGGGTAGTGTAGAGCCAGTGTGGGGGGTAGTGTAGAGCCATTGTGTGGGGTAGTGTAGAGCAAGTGTGGGGTAGTGTAGAGCCAGTGTGTGGGGTAGTGTAGAGCCAGTGTGGGTTTATAGTACTGGGTGTTACTGGGTTTATAGTACTGGACTGGGTCTGGGTGTTACTGGGTTTATAGTACTGGACTAGGTTTGGGTGTTACTGGGTTAATAGTACTGGACTAGGTCTGAGTGTTACTGGGTTTATAGTACTGGGTCTGGGTGTTACTGGGTTAATAGTACTGGACCAGGTCTGAGTGTCACTGGGTTTATAGTACTGGATCTGGGTGTTACTGGGTTTATAGTACTGGGTGTTACTGGGTTTATAGTACTGGGTGTTACTGGGTTAATAGTACTGGACTGGGTCTGAGTGTTACTGGGTTTATAGTACTGGGTCTGGGTGTTAATGGGTTAATAGTACTGGACTAGGACTAAGTGTCACTGGGTTTATAGTACTGGGTCTGGGTGTTTCTGGGTTTATAGTACTGAGTGTTACTGGGTTTTTAGTACTGGCTGTTACTGGGTTAATAGTACTGGACTAGGTCTGAGTGTTACTGGGTTAATAGTACTGGACTAGGTCTGGGTGTTGCTGGGTTTATAGTACTGGACTGGGTCTGAGTGTTACTGGGTTTATAGTACTGGGTCTGGGTGTTACTGAGTTTATAGTACTGGACTGGGTCTGGGTGTTACTGGGTTTATAGTACTGGGTCTGGGTGTTACTGGTTTTATAGTACTGGTCTGGGTGTTGCTGGGTTTATATTACTGTACTGGGTGTTACTGGGTTTATAGTACTGGGTGTTCCTGGGTTTATAGTTCTGGACTGGGTCTGGGGGTTACTGGTTTTATAGTACTGGGTCTGGGTGTTACTGGGTTTTTAGTACTGGGTGTTACTGGGTTTAGAGTACTGGGTCTGGGGGTTACTGGGTTTATAGTACTGGTGTTTCTGGGTTTATAGTACTGGACTGGGTCTGGGTGTTACTGGGTTTATATTACTGGACTGGGTCTGGGGGTGTGGGAGAAAGGTAGACTTGCTGAGGGAAGAAAGATAGAAATACATTAGCTAGCGAAAGAGGAGACTGACAGCAGGCCCTGAGTGGAAATAACAGATGGCTATACATCCCCAAGCAGGAACCACGCAAAGGCCAGGCAAGCTGTATGTATGGCCATGACTAAATATATGCCAAGCGTAAGCCTGCAATGCATGCATTATTTTCATATCCATATGAGGAGAGTCTAGCCTCTACTATGTTAGAGCTAAAAGCAGATATGGGCGTTATCCAGTCACTACAATGTTAGAGCTAAAAGCAGATATGGGCGTTATCCATTGGGTTGAAAGAAAAAGGTGGCAGAACGCATAGGCGGTTTTACTTTATTTACATAAAGGATGGACCTATGTATTGTATATGCATAAAAGCAGAGCCGGGGCCTAAGGAAGGCAGTTGTTGTCCGCGGACCGGCTCGGCTTTGTTACTTTGTATTAAAGTCTATATTGAATTTACAAGTTCTTGTAAGAAGTGTTATTCTTAAGACAATTTTCCACAACATATTTTGGCGAGCATGCCAGGAGGCAGAAGGGATCTTGAATAACGGCGGTTTTTTTGGTTGGTGACGGTTTCTCTGGACAATCTCACAAACAGGTGGCCACCCAACTATAATAAGGTAAGCTTGTTCTTACAATAGTTGAAATGTTTGTGTAGATTGCTTCAGGAATTCAGTCTCAACGAAGGGGACGCCACGTAGGTCTCTCTATTTAAAGAACTCCTAAAAACCCAGTAGTACTGGAAGAACTTGTGAATTCAATAAAACTGCATGCCTAAATTGGGGGATTGTTAAATATAATATATGTACATTTTGTTGGGATTACATGCGTAGTAAATTCTGAACCTGCTGGAGTAGGATGTTTAGCGGAGAGGGCTTGTGCTTGCATTAATCGGACTGTTCTAACGAACCCACATTGGTTGGGTGGGGTTGTCCCGTCTGATTCTACTTGGCCGAGTTTGACTGTTTCAGGACCTGTTTTGGGATGTGCGTGAACACAGCCCAATCAACCTGATCAGGCGATTCGTGTTGGGTGTGTGATTCGGGTTGCTCCTCTCGCGAGACCACTCATCTGGGGACCTTGTGTGGCCCGGGAGGTGTGTGCGTTTGCTCTCTTTTGACTGAACTGCCTGACCTAGTGTGGGGCTACTGCTGCTGCTTGCACGTGTGGTCAAAACAAATTGATAAATAGATAGAAAAACCTGTGATACCGCTTCGATCAAAACTAGTAGAAGGACTGCTTAGATAGGTTACTTAGATATACAGCTCTACGGGAGTAGATGGCTGCATAAATAAGTAGGTAGAAATCCCACGATACCGCTCTTACAAAAGGAATTAGGAAGAGGTCTGCTTTGGGTGGGTTGTTCACGATACCACCCAAATTAACGGGGGTCCGTTTGAAGTGAATAGTTAGGGAGCAGGAGAGATTGACTTGATAGGTCAATGGTAACTGCAAACAATTAGTTAGGACGCAGGAGAGATTGACTTGATAGGTCAATGGTAACTGCAAACAATTAGTTAGGACGCAGGAGAGATTGACTTGATAGGTCAATGGTAACTGCAAACAATTAGTTAGGACGCAGGAGAGATTGACTTGATAGGTCAATGGTAACTGCAAAACATTAGTTAGGACGCAGGAGAAATTCGACCCAAAATAGACGAATGGTAACTGCAAAAATGTAGTCCTAAAGATAATATCGCTCCGCTTAGCTAACGGCGTCGGAAGATCAGTAGGGCGCACCACGTAGCTGCTCTAAGGGATAGAGGATAGTACGGGTGGGCAAACAGTGTGAAGGGAAGCTGACTCGATTAAGCAGAATTTCCGACATACTACAAAAATCCTATGAATACAAAGTTATCCTGTGTTGAGGAAGTGTATCAGGAATAGACTGAGGTTTATAGGTCGCTTTAGGAAAAGCGAGGTGTGAATGAACGAATGTGAATAAAGATTGTATGAATGCAAATAAAAGACTGAATGAGTGAAAGTTTGGGTAAGAGAAGTATATCAGAGTGAGCCAGAAGAGTGGAGCAAGAAGGAGAAATATTGTGTGTGTGTGTGTGCGCTATTTTGGGACATAGGAGGAACTGTGAGGCTCCGCTGTGGCAGCCGCTTGATATATGATATAGGAGGGAGAGTCGGGTTAAACTCTCGTTGGGAAAAAGGGGACAAAGCCAATAGATAACGGATAAGGAAAGCCATATGTAAAAGTAGAACATTGATATAATAAAGTATGTTAAATTGATAAAACTGGGAAATACATAGGATACGACAAAAAGGCAGTAAACACATACACATAGTATACACGGTGTGTAGGGAGGAAAGAAAAAACACACAGATAAGATATAAAATATAGTGGGTAGTTAAAATAAAGTCAGGTCAGCTAGAATAAAATAAGATAAAATACAGAACCGAGATAAACTTCTAGCACTTACAAAACGGATAACATAACGCGGTGTAAACACTGGTATGAATAAAATACCTTAAAAATGCTGGATCCCTAGGGGGTCACAGCCTAGGGAAAAAGGATCAGATTACGATAACTAGGAGAGACAGAGATGGTCTGGGGAAACCCTGAAAAATAGGAACCAGGACTAAGATAGACAGAATAAAATAGGAACGAAGCAATAAGAAACAATCGGATAAAATAGCGAGCAAATAAATATAAATAGAAAAGAATAGACATTATATAGAATAAAATAAAAATAAATAAATAAAAAAGGAGGATTTAATCAAGTAAAGTTGAGGTATAAATAGCCCTCAAAATGAATAGGACGCCAGTAGAGAGATAAAACATACAGATAGGCAACAGATATACTATATGGTTAAAATAAACTCAGGCTATTTAGAATAAATAGTAACAACAAATACATAAAGAACCATACCATGGTATAGTCTGTAGTATATACTAGAGATATTACAGCACCGTGAAGGACGGTAGGAGGAAAACGGGGGGTAACACTGTAGTTGCAGGACCCCTAAGAAGTTACACCATCTAGGAGAGAGAGTGGGTCTGGAGAGACTCTACAAGTATAGAGAATAGGTAGGATAAATTAGGAATATAAGTAACAGTAGGATAGAATATCATAAGTGAATAAATATAAAGAGATAAGAAAGTGTAGATATAAACAACAGCTGAATTAGACGGGAAAGTGTGATAAATAGGATGTAATAAAGTTAAAGTAATGGAATTTAGTAAAGCCATGGAGTCGCTGAAAGAAGCGCACAATAATTCCACCAATTTGGTTTGAATGTGAAAGAGCAAACTGGATAATGTAGGGCAACATTACCCGGTAAACTGTATAAATAGAATCAAATAAAACCAGAATAAGAAGCTCAATTTACCAGTGTTTTGAAATCAACATTCTATCATCAGAAAATACATTACGATGGGGGCCAGATGTGACTCTGCTCGCCTCGCAGACGTGCGAGGGGTGAGTAGAGCCATAAAAACCATAAAATATCAAAACGTAAGAAGATAGCTCCCTGTTTTAGATATGGGACTATGGGAAGAATGTGTGTAGGGAGACACTGGAGCCTAGTGCAGTAGCAGGAATGCAGGTGTACGAGAGTTTGCATCCTTTTCAATAGAGCAACAACTAATCGTTTTGAGCTTAGTAAGAATGGAACTTTCACATAGCGGTGTATATATGATCTCTGTTCAATCAATGAGGGGTTCGTAGAGATGACAGTTTCTATGTGATGGCAGACGTATTAGATCACGTTCTGCCTAACTGTTATCAGAGCACCGATGGGATTTACAAATGGTTCCACTTGGTATCATTTTGCTTTGAAACAATCGTTTCTGTGGTGATAAAATACGAGGATGATTTGTTATTAGCGTCAAACAACGGAAAATAAACTTATATGAGAGATCACCACCGTAGTAAATTAGTTGGAGGAACAGGCAAAGCAGAATGTAGTATATTTGAGGTTTTCAATTTCTGAAGGCAAGACTTAACCCAGGATCGGGTAGAAACTATGCGTTCTGAGGCATGGCTAAACTCTTCGCGCATGCTCAGGAAAACATAAGGGGTTTTCAATATTGTTAGACATTTTATGCCGACATTCTCTGAAACTGTTAAAACACTTATAGAATGGAATCAAGAGTGTGAGGAAATGTTTGTCGAGTTGAAGAAATAATTGGGTTAAACGCCAGCATTGGAATTGCCAAATTTAAATTAAACTTTTACTATTAGTAGGAAGTAATGATTCAGAAAGTTTGGTTCAACTCTGTTCAGTACAACATATTTGGGGGTTTGAGAACCATGTGACGTATTGACTAACAAGATGATAAGACAGCATCAACTTTTTGAAGGTTCTACAGTGGTTAACCAATAGTTTTGTATACTATACTAAACTAATGACACAGGTTAAAATGATTAGATTACTGGAAAGGCCTATGGGATTTAATTTGGATGGACCTTTTTCAATTCAGTTTTAAACTGGGTATACAGGAAGATGGAAATGTTTTGAAATGTATCCAAATGGGTTCTGAAGGACAGGGACAGAGAGGGGAGAGGAAACAATTAATGGTGTCAAATGCCCTGAATCCTAAGAATTTCCCGTGAAGACTGATCAACTTCACTAGAAATTATTGGAACAGGTGGGATTTAAATATAAAATGACTAAGAAACACCAGTCTCTATTCAGAGTGTACAATTACTTTGAAATTCTATTATTTCCATATGAAAATGATGAAGAGTTGTAATCTTAAATTGACTAGTTACTCAAATAATTGTATTTTTTATTTAACATGTTGTTGTTGAATCATGTGTTCAGAAGGAAAATGATCAGTTCCATGGGGTTATTGTCTTTGGGTAAATATACACATGTGCTTTGTTCAGTCTGCATATAGAAAGGAAATATCTGTTAACAAGGGATGACAGTCACTCCAAATGGATTATGATATAAGTAAAGATGATTTCATTGTGTGTTTTTGTTTCAATACAAAATTTGCAACATTGGGATATTGAAGTTTGCGAGAGGTTATGTTGTTAAATTATCTGTAACTCGTCTGAGAGATCACCAGTAGAATAAGGGAGTTATCATGGAAGGTGATGTCAGAATGCATGGGAGAGATATTTTTACAACAAGTGTGTGTGAAGCTCTAACTCTCCCTAACCAGCGGAAGAGTGAGGGACAACTGCGTCTGATGACCTGTGAACTGTATCTGAAATAGACATGCTGGAATGATATGTGCTGGAGGAGGAAGACTAAAAGGGGAATAGGTTACTGACCTTTCATTACCAGGCCTCTCATGACAGAAAAACAGAGGCAAATGGGGGCTGTAATATGAATAGATAGTACTGGTATTACAAGTTTAGTATAAATGTAAATTTTTAAGGGAATGAAGCACTAAGGACTGAATTCTGATTTGGGTTGGACAATTTATAAAACGTTTTAGTTATGATTTGGACATAGAACTGTTTAAATTTACTAGGCCTAGGGAAGCTCTGGAAACTAAATCCTGAGACAGGGAGGTTGACAGAACTTACAGAAGATTAAAGGTTTTTGTTTCTTTTGTTTTATTATGTCATTAGAAATTTAATGTTAAATTGTATTGATATAATTGATTGCATAAAAAGTTTATAGTCTGTTTTGCGATACACACAAGGATGAAGGAGGAGACCAACATTATGAGTAGTGGTCATAGAATGTAACGGATGGACGTTTTCCCCAGGTTTAGTTACATTATGAGTAGTGGTCACTTATTACAAATATGCAGTTATTGTAATTTATTTTGCTCTTTTCTTGTCTGGTCAATTTATTTTTGTTTTAAGGAACATAAGTGTGTTTATTGTTCCTGAGGAGGGAATTATATAAATTGACTAAAATTGATTTGAGAATGTTTAAGTATGTATCAAACTGTGGAAGGAAATTAGTAGTAAATGATGTGTTATGGGTTAGAAGAACTATGACTGCATTGGGGATCTGAGGGGGCTCATAAATTAAGGTTATGGTAGTAGAGGGGTGTTATTTCTAGAGACTATGTATATTAATAGAAGAGAGAACTCACAGAAGAGAAAGGACAGCTGGCTGTGTAAAATATAGGGATGCACAACATAGGGACAATTCTGAGTAAATTGAACATTACACATACCTAGATTATGGTAAGAGTAAAAGTGATAGTGGTGACATTTAACACTATGGTAAAAGTTTAAGAGAGTTATGACTTGGAGTTTTAAGAGGTTGGATATTCTTCCAACTAGAAGACACTTGACTGATTACATGTTATTCTAACAGCAGTTGCTGTAGGGACCATAATTTGGCTATCATTATGTATAAGAATATCTGTGGTAGGAGGCGAGGTATTTGAGACAATGTTTAAATAGGGCTGTTATTTAAATATTACAAAGTAGTGATCTTGACATGAGAAGAAAGTCTGTTGTCAGGAAATAACCCATGTGTTAGTGTGTATGTCCTCAGGAGAAAAGCAACACATAAGAAGCCAGAAATAACCAAGGGCATGGGCTGACTTCTAGAGATTGAGTGTACATCAAGATACACCAGGCTGGGGGTATACTTCTTACAGCACCTGCAGTGGTAAAGATCATCATGTCTCTCTTCGGTGGGCGCATAATTCTCACAAGAAGTAAGGTCCAGCTGAATAATGGGTGAGCTTGAAAGCACCATGACAGGGGACGCGGAGAGAGAGAGACTAGATTCCACTGTAGACATACAGTTGTTGGGTTTGGGAGCTACTTATTTTATTGGTTAATGCATCATATGAAAAAGGACAGATGTTAGGGTAATTGTGCTCTAAACAACATGTTGAAGGCATTAATGTGAAAGCATATACAGTATTGAATTACTTCAAGAAGATATAATGTTTATTAGGGATATGCCTATCAGTTGAAATGGAGCAGATGGGAAACAAAGTGAAAATGACATGATTTGGGAACACCTCTCAGAACCTGGGGCCGAAAGGGGAAGACTGGGTGGAAGCATAAGGAAGCTTTTTAGTGCTTTTATTTTTGTGGATTCCAGCAGAAAAGTATCCTGGAGGCATAGAGTCAGGTGAAGAGAGAGTGGGAATTGTCATGGTCTCAGATTTCGGTTTCCATGAATATATTTATGCATGACATATCACATTGTCAATACTGTTGTGTTTTTGTTTTTCACTTTCCAAGTCTTATGCTTAGGAACCAGAAGGAGAGGGGTCGCCAGCTTCAGCTGGAATGTTAGTTGGTGTATGATAAGTGATGGAAATAAGTGGATGTATGGTGTGATCATAAAACAGAGGCCATAAGTCTCTAAGTTTGAATGCCTCACAGAAAGAAGGCAGAAACCTGAACCAGGACCAGAGGTTCCACGTCTGGTGATCCAAGAGACCAGGTCTGAGTGTTCCAGAAGAAAGGAATGAGCCAAGGAGGGAGGGTCCCTACAAGGTGGCTCGAACAATGTTAACTGCTGTCCAGGTGAAAGGAAGCAACACGTGGTACCATCTAAACCACTGTACCAAAGTCCCGTCAGAAAGGAGGGGACAACCACCAGGCCAGGCAGGAGCCAGGCAGGAGCCAGGCAGGAGCCAGGCAGGAGCCAGGCAGGAGCCAGGCAGGAGCCAGGCAGAAGACAGGCAGGAGACGAAGAGGAGGTGGATCGAGGAGCAACTTTCAAGAGCCAACAGACACTCTCTCCTGAATATCCAGAGAGTCCAGGGATGGGGAGGAGTGACATGCCTGTTGCTCCTGATGACATACCTACTCTGGCAGATACCCCTGATAGAGGTGTTGTTCAAGGGGACGGAGAAACAACGACAGGAGAATGGAAAGGAGACTTTCTTATCAACTTCTCTGTCCTCACATGGTCTTTTTAACAGACAGTGAAACAGGATAGATGAAGAATGGTAGAATGGTCTTGACAGCAACAGCAACAAACCTAGAAGAAATTGTAAAATTACCTCCCACTAGAGACTAGTACACAAACTAAGACAATAGAAAAACCATAAGAAAGTGGGTTGATGCAGAAATCTGGACATCTGTTACCAACTGGGGTAGCTACAATGAAGAAACTACCCAAGAATCAAACATTGATCAAAAATTTAGAAAAGCAATAACAAATGGCTTGTATAGGTGGGCTCAGTAAGAAGCAACTAAACATAGGATGGACAATTGCATTTTGTCTAGCAAATCACATTTGTCTGATATTTTAATAATACCTGAACTTGCATCTGTTGAAGAATGTGTTAAATGGAAAATGTTCAATGTATTCAGAGTCAATACTACATACCTTTGTGTAACATAGAATGCAGATTGGCATTAGGTAGCACTAAAGGTAGAAGTGAATTAAACCAAAATATGTTGGGAGAACATGAATGTGCAACATATGACATGAGAACTGAATTAAATGGTCCTCATAATGATAGGTTTACTATGGTAAAAAGTAGATATGAATGTTTCTACAGCTATGGGGATAATGGGATAGATGTGAGAAACACTACAGTTAATTGTTAAACTATTTGGGTGTTAGAAACTGCAGGAGTTAGTAAATTTGATGATAAAGGAATGATTATGGATTACAAAGGTACATGTGGTAATATAACTCAAGTAACACTATCTCTTGCAATATTAAAGAATCAGGACAGAAGTATAGCTGATAGTTTCGGGATGTGTGGGCAGAACAAACTCTTGCATGTTTTACCAGAAGGCTGGACTGTGCCTTGATTAGAGTAACACAACAGGTGTCTATCATTAAATCACAGCAGGATGAGTCTGTAAAGCATAGAGTAAGGGAAGCCTATGAATCAGATCCCATAGTATATCTAGATGCGATTGGACAGGTGAGAGGAGTTCCTGATGAATACAAACCAAGAGATGAGGTTAAATCAGGTTTTGAATCAATATTTCTTTGGATAACACCTAATAATAACAATGTACTAGATGGAACTTTTCCTGTAGCTATGACCAAACTGAAGGGATTGTGACAAGAGGTTAAGGACAATGAACCCATGGTTGGGACTGGTTGGATTTAGCTTTAAGTAAATGGGGTTACTCCAGGAGGAGGACATGATTGCAGTGATTATGGTGTTCAAGGGTTTCCTGTTTTAGTAAAGCTCCTGATTATTATGTGCTTGATTGAAAACTGGACTGATACAATATGTATAACCTGGTAATCATTTACTATGGAGTGTATTGTCTATTTCCTTTCTACCTTTGACAAGGGATAAATTAAGTTAGAACTTCTGAATTTTGTATACTTAAACTTGTGGGTAGAATGGGGAAATTCCGGTTACAAGTGTCTACGAACCATGCCCTTAATCTTCTAGCAGTAATGAGTGTCTCAATTTGGAATGTTGTCTATAACTTTTATTTTTGATCACTTAGGCCTTGTTCAGATTCATAGTAAGAATGTTAATGATCTGATTGGTTGTTCTACAGGTAGTAATGTTCTGATTGGTTGTTCTACAGGTAGTGGTGTTCTGATTGGTTGTTCTACAGGTAGTAATGTTAGTGTTCTGATTGGTTGTTCTACAGGTAGTGGTGTTCTGATTGGTTGTTCTACAGGTAGTGGTGTTCTGATTAGTTGTTCTACAGGTAGTAATGTTAACGTTCTGAATGGTTGTTCTACAGGTAGTAATGTTCTGATTGGTTGTTCTACAGGTAGTGATGTTCTGATTGGTTGTTCTGCAGATAGTAATGTTCTGATTGGTTGTTCTACAGGTAGTGATGTTCTGATTTTTTGTTCTGCAGGTAGTAATGTTCTGATTGGTTGTTCTATAGGTAGTAATGGTAGTGTTCTGATTGGTTGTTCTACAGGTAGTAATGTTAATGTTCTGATTGGTTGTTCTACAGGTAGTAATGTTCTGATTGGTTGTTCTACAGGTAGTAATGTTAATGTTCTGATTGGTTGTTCAACAGGTAGTAATGTTCTGCTTGGTTGTTCTACAGGTAGTAATGTTAATTTTCTTATTGGTTGTTCTACAGGTAGTAATGTTCTGATTGGTTGTTCTACAGGTAGTAATGGTAGTGTTCTGATTGGTTGTTCTACAGGTAGTAATGGTAGTGTTCTGATTGGTTGTTCTACAGGTAGTAATGTTCTCATTGGTTGTTCTACAGGTAGTAATGTTAATGTTCTGATTGGTTGTTCTACAGGTAGTAATGTTAATGTTCTGATTGGTTGTTCTACAGGTAGTAATGGTAGTGTTCTGATTGGTTGTTCTACAGGTAGTAATGTTCTGATTGGTTGTTCTACAGGTAGTAGTGTTCTGATTGGTTGTTCTTCAGGTAGTAATGTTCTGATTGGTTGTTCTACAGGTAGTGATGTTCTGATTGGTAGTTCTACAGGTAGTAAACAGGATGCTACATATTCTGAAGCTAATATGGCACAAAGGGGTTTTCCTCCCAATAGATCCTGGATGTTCTCCTTTTCTGTTTTGGTCTCATAATGTTTGTATTTGTTTTTTATTTTGGGAAAGAAATGACCCATAAGTTTGTATAGATCTCACAGTGTAGGAGAACATGTAGCTCTGTCTGGACATGTCTCTGAGGGCAGAGTGAACACAACCTGTCCTCTCTGGGTAGCCAGATCAGTCTGGACCTGTCTCTGAGGGCAGAGTGAACACAACCTGTTCTCTCTGGGTAGCCAGGTCAGTCTGTGGTGGCTGGACTCTATAGCCAGACTGTGCTGCTCGCTGAGTCTGTACCTAGTCAGTGTTTTCCATCAGTCACAGTGGTCAGATAGTCTGCCACCATGTACTGTCTGTTTAGAGACAAATAGCATTGAAGTTTACTTCCTGGTGTCTTTCTATAGGTGATATATTTTAATTTTTTGCTTTGTGATGATTTGATTGGCCAAGATTTGTTTAGTGCTGTCCTGAGGTTTTGTTGGGTTGGTAAGGGGTTAGTGAACTGAGCCTCAGAACCAGCTGGCTGAGGGGACTCTTCTCTATGGGGCGGCAGGTAGCCTAGTGGTTAGAGTGTAGAGGCGGCAGGTAGCCTAGTGGTTAGAGCGTTGGACTAGTAACCGAAAGGTGTAGTGGACCCCACACTTCACTGCCATATAGTGGACCCCACACTTCACTGCCATATAGTGGACCCCACCCCACACTGCCATATAGTGGACCCCACACTTCACTGCCATATAGTGGACCCCACACTCCACTGCCATATAGTGGACCCCACACTTCACTGCCATATTGTGGACCCCACACTTCACTGCCATATAGTGGACCCCACAATCCACTGCCATATAGTGGACCCCACACCTCACTGCCATATTGTGGACTCCACACTTCACTGCCATACAGTGGACTCCACACCTCCCTGCCATATAGTGGACCCCACACTTCACTGCCATATAGTGGACCCCACACTTCACTGCCATATAGTGGACCCCACCCTCCACTGCCATATAGTGGACTCCACCCTCCACTGCCATATAGTGGACCCCACCCTCCACTGCCATATAGTGGACCCCACCCTCCACTGCCATATAGTGGACCCCACACTCCACTGCCATATAGTGGACCCCACACTTCACTGCCATATAGTGGACCCCACACTTCACTGCCATATAGTGGACCCCACACTTCACTGCCATATAGTGGACCCCACACTCCACTGCCATATAGTGGACCCCACACTCCACTGCCATATAGTGGACCCCTCACTCCACTGCCATATAGTGGACCCCACACATCACTGCCATATAGTGGACCCTACACTTCACTGCCATATAGTGGACCCCACACTCCACTGCCATATAGTGGACCCCACACTCCACTGCCATATAGTGGACCCCACCCTCCACTGCCATATAGTGGACCCCACACTTCACTGCCATATAGTGGACCCCACACTCCACTGCCATATAGTGGACCCCACACTCCACTGCCATATAGTGGACCCCACACTCCACTGCCATATAGTGGACCCCACACTTCACTGCCATATAGTGGACCCCACACTTCACTGCCATATAGTGGACCCCACCCTCCACTGCCATATAGTGGACCCCACCCTCCACTGCCATATAGTGGACCCCACCCTCCACTGCCATATAGTGGACCCCACCCTCCACTGCCATATAGTGGACCCCACCCTCCACTGCCATATAGTGGACCCCACCCTCCACTGCCATATAGTGGACCCCACACTCCACTGCCATATAGTGGACCCCACACTTCACTGCCATATAGTGGACCCCACACTTCACTGCCATATAGTGGACCCCACACTCCACTGCCATATAGTGGACCCCACACTCCACTGCCATATAGTGGACCCCTCACTCCACTGCCATATAGTGGACCCCACACTTCACTGCCATATAGTGGACCCTACACTTCACTGCCATATAGTGGACCCCACACTCCACTTCCATATAGTGGACCCCACACTGCACTGCCATATAGTGGACCCCACCCTCCACTGCCATATAGTGGACCCCACCCTTCACTGCCATATAGTGGACCCCACACTCCACTGCCATATAGTGGACCCCACACTTCACTGCCATATAGTGGACCCCATACTTCACTGCCATATAGTGGACCCCACACTTCACTGCCATATAGTGGACCCCACACTTCACTGCCATATAGTGGACCCCACCCTCCACTGCCATATAGTGGACCCCACCCTCCACTGCCATATAGTGGACCCCACCCTCCACTGCCATATAGTGGACCCCACACTCCACTGCCAAATAGTGGACCCCACACTTCACTGCCATATAGTGGACCCCACACTTCACTGCCATATAGTGGACCTCACACTCCACTGCCATATAGTGGACCCCACCCTCCACTGCCATATAGTGGACCCCACCCTCCACTGCCATATAGTGGACCCCACACTCCACTGCCATATAGTGGACCCCACCCTCCACTGCCATATAGTGGACCCAACACTTCACTGCCATATAGTGGACCCCACCCTCCACTGCCATATAGTGGATCCCACACTCCACTGCCATATAGTGGACCCCACACTCCACTGCCATATAGTGGACCCCACCCTCCACTGCCATATAGTGGACCCCACCCTCCACTGCCATATAGTGGACCCCACACTTCACTGCCATATAGTGGACCCCACCCTCCACTGCCATATAGTGGACCCCACACTTCACTGCCATATAGTGGACCCCACACTCCACTGCCAAATAGTGGACCCCACACTCCACTGCCAAATAGTGGACCCCACACTTCACTGCCATATAGTGGACCCCACCCTCCACTGCCATATAGTGGACCCCACACTCCACTGCCATATAGTGGACCCCACACTTCACTGCCATATAGTGGACCCCACACTCCACTGCCATATAGTGGACCCCACACTCCACTGCCATATAGTGGACCCCACACTTCACTGCCATATAGTAGACCCCACCCTCCACTGCCATATAGTGGACCCCACACTTCACTGCCATATAGTGGACCCCACACTCCACTGCCATATAGTGGACCCCACACTTCACTGCCATATAGTGGACCCCACCCTCCACTGCCATATAGTGGACCCCACACTCCACTGCTATATAGTGGACCCCACCCTCCACTGCCATATAGTGGACCCCACACTCCATTGCCATATAGTGGACCCCACACTCCACTGCCATATAGTGGACCCCACACTCCACTGCCATATAGTGGACCCCACACTCCACTGCCATATAGTGGACCCCACACTTCACTGCCATATAGTGGACCCCACACTCCACTGCCATATAGTGGACGCCACACTCCACTGCCATATAGTGGACCCCACACTTCACTGCCATATAGTGCTATTAGTTCTGTTATTGATTAGAATACGTTGAGACAGATCCTCATTGGTAATTGAATGGATCGTTTAATGGCATAGAAAGCTCTCCTTGCTTTGTCTTTCAGTTCATTCACAGCCAGGTGGAAGTTCCCTGATATGTGTAGGTGTGTCTGTTCTAGATGATTGGAGCCCATCTGGTTCCCCTGACATCTGGTTCCCCTGACATCTGGTTCCCCTGACTTTTCCCTGACAAATTAGTCCCTGGTTGCAGATGTAGAGAGGGAGAAAGATGTAGAGAGCGAGAAAGATGTAGAGAGGGAGAAAGAAGTAGAGAGGGAGAAAGAAGTAGAGAGGGAGAAAGACGTAGAGAGGGAGAAAGACGTAGAGAGGGAGAAAGACGTAGAGAGGGAGAAAGATGTAGAGAGGGAGAAAGATGGAGAGAGGGAGAAAGACGTAGAGAGGGAGAAAGACGTAGAGAGGGAGAAAGACGTAGGGCGGGAGAAAGATGTAGAGAGGGAGAAAGATGTAGGGCGGGAGAAAGATGGAGAGAGGGAGAAAGACGTAGAGAGGGAGAAAGACGTAGAGAGGGAGAAAGACGTAGGGCGGGAGAAAGACGTAGGGCGGGAGAAAGACGTAGGGCGGGAGAAAGACGTGGAGAGGGAGAAAGACGTAGAGAGGGAGAAAGACGTAGAGAGGGAGAAAGACGTAGGACGGGAGAAAGATGTAGGGCGGGAGAAAGACATAGAGAGGGAGAAAGACGTGGAGAGGGAGAAAGACGTAGAGAGGGAGAAAGACGTAGAGAGGGAGAGAGATGGAGAGACATGGAGAGATGGCGAGAGGGAGAGAGATGGAGAGAGGGGAGAGAAGGAGACAGTCAAGATGAAGACCGGGTTAGAGAGAATCCCAAGTTGTTTAGTCTTTAACTCTCCCCTTCTCTTCCTTGGTGGTTGTTTAGTCTCTAACTCTCCCCCTTCCCTTCCTTGGTGGTTGTTTAGTCTCTAACTCTCCCCCTTCCCTTCCTTGGTGGTTGTTTAGTCTCTAACTCTCCCCCTTCCCTTCCTTGGTGGTTGTTTAGTCTCTAACTCTCCCCCTTCCCTTCCTTGGTGGTTGTTTAGTCTCTAACTCTCCCCCTTCCCTTCCTTGGTGGTTGTTTAGTCTCTAACTCTCCCCCTTCCCTTCCTTGGTGGTTGTTTAGTCTCTAACTCTCCCCCTTCCCTTCCTTGGTGGTTGTTTAGTCTTTAACTCTCCCCCTTCCCTTCCTTGGTGGTTGTGTGTGTGTGTGTGTGTGTGTGTGTGTGTGTGTGTGTGTGTGTGTGTGTGTGTGTGTGTGTGTGTGTGTGTGTGTGTGTGTGTGTGTGTGTGTGTGTGTGTGTGTGTGTGTGTGTGTGTGTGTGTGTGACATGAGGGCGGTGACGAGCGCTAGCAGCTAATAGGCTGCGGATGATTCAGCAAGCATCGCCTCTCTGTCTCTCTCTCTCTCTGTCTCTCTCTGTCTCTGCCTCTCTCCCTCTCTCTCTCTCTCCCTCTGTCTGTCTGTCTGTCTGTCTCTCTCTCTCTCGGGGGAGTCCCACACAGCCCATACATAGAGGAAACAGTACGGCAGCATCAGCTCAGTACTCCCCTCAGCTCCACTGCGGCACTCCTCTCTCTCTTCTTCTCTCTCTTCCTCTCTCTCTTCCTCTCTCTCTTCCTCTCTCCCTCTCTCTTCCTCTCTCTCTCTGTCTCTTCCTCTCTCTCTCTGTCTCTGCCTCTCTCCCTCTCTCTTCCTCTCTCTCTTCCTCTCTCTCTTCCTCTCTCTCTTCCTCTCTCTCTCTTCCTCTCTCTCTTCCTCTCTCTCTTTCTCTCTCTTCCTCTCTCTCTTCCTCTCTCTCTTTCTCTCCCAAAGACAATGAAAATGTCTACTGTTGTCCATAAAAAAACAGAACTGAACCAATTAGGACGTAGATAAATGTTCAATATTTCTGGAATACAAGTATGGAATTCCTTCCCTCCCTCCACCTATAGTCCCCCTCCCTCCCTCCCTCCCTCCCTCCCTCCCTCCCTCCCTCCCTCCCTCCCTCCCTCCCTCTATAGTCCCCCTCCCTCCCTCCCCCTATAGTCCCCTTCCCTCCCCCTATAGTCCCCCTCCCACCCTCCACCTATAGTCCCCCCCTCCCTCCCTCCACCTATAGTCCCCCTCTCTCCCTCCACCTATAGTCCCCTTCCCTCCCTCCACCTATAGTCCCCCTCCCTCCCCCTATAGTCCTCCCTCCCCTCTCCACCTATAGTCCCCCTCCCTCCCCCTATAGTCCCCCCTCCCTCCCTCCACCTATAGTCCCCCTCCCTCCACCTATAGTCTCCCCTCCCTCCACCTATAGTCCCCCCTCCCTCCATCTATAGTCCCCCCCTCCCTCCATCTATAGCGCCCCCCTCCCTCCATCTATAGTCCCCCCTCCACCTATAGTCCCCCTCCCTCCACCTATAGTCCCTCCCTCCACCTATAGTCCCCACTCCCTCCCTCCACCTATAGTCCTCCCTCCCTCCATCTATAGTCCCCCCTCCCCCTATAGTCCTCCCTCCCTCCACCTATAGTCCCCCCTCCCTCCACCTATAGTTCCCCCCTCCCTCCCTCCACCTATAGTCCCCCTCCCTCCACCTATAGTCCCCCTCCCTCCACCTATAGTCCCCCTCCCTCCACCTATAGTCCCTCCCTCCACCTATAGTCCCTCCCTCCACCTATAGTCCCCCCTCCCTCCATCTATAGTCCCCCTCCACCTATAGTCCCCCTCCCTCCCTCCACCTATAGTCCCCCTCCCTCCTTCCCCCTATAGTCCCCCCTCCCTCCACCTATAGTCCCCCCTTCCTTCCTCCCCCTATAGTCCTCCCTCCCTCCCTCCACCTATAGTCCCCCCCTCCCTCCACCTATAGTCCCCCTCCATCCACCTATAGTCCCCTCCCTCCACCTATAGTCTCCCTCCCCTCCACCTATAGTCCTCCCTCCCTCCACCTATAGTCCCCCTCCCTCCACCTATTGTCCCCCTCCCTCCACCTATAGTCCCCCTCCCTCCACCTATAGTCCCCCCTCCCTCCACCTATAGTCCCCCTCCTTCCACCTATAGTCCCCCTCCCTCCACCTATAGTCCCCCCTCCCTCCACCTATAGTCCCCCCTTCCTTCCTCCCCCTATGGTCCTCCCTCCCTCCCTCCACCTATAGTCCCCCCCTCCCTCCACCTATAGTCCCCCCTCCCTCCACCTATAGTCCCCCCTCCCTCCACCTATAGTCCCCCTCCTTCCACCTATAGTCCCCCTCCCTCCTTCCCCCTATAGTCCCCCCTCCCTCCACCTATAGTCCCCCCTTCCTTCCTCCCCCTATAGTCCTCCCTCCCTCCCTCCACCTATAGTCCCCCCTCCCTCCACCTATAGTCCCCCTCCATCCACCTATAGTCCCCTCCCTCCACCTATAGTCTCCCTCCCTCCACCTATAGTCCTCCCCTCCCTCCACCTATAGTCCCCCTCCCTCCACCTATTGTCCCCCCTCCCTCCACCTATAGTCCCCCCCTCCCTCCACCTATAGTCCCCCCTCCCTCCACCTATAGTCCCCCTCCTTCCACCTATAGTCCCCCTCCCTCCACCTATAGTCCCCCCTCCCTCCACCTATAGTCCCTCCTCCCTCCACCTATAGTCCCCTTCCCTCTCCACCTATAGTCCCCCCCTCCCTCCACCTATAGTCCCCCTCCCTCCACCTATAGTCCCCCTCCCTCCACCTATAGTCCCCCTCCCGCCACTTATAGTCCCCCTCCCTCCACCTATAGTCCCCCTCCCTCCACCTATTGTCCCCCCTCCCTCCCTCCACCTATAGTCCCCCCCTCCCTCCAACCTATAGTCGCCCTCCCTCCACCTATAGTCCCCCCTCCCTCCACCTATCGTCCTCCCTCCCTCCACCTATTGTCCCCCCTCCCTCCTTCCACCTATAGTCCCCCCTCCCTCCACCTATAGTCCCCCTCCCTCCACCTATAGTCCCCCCTCCCTCCCTCCACCTATCGTCCTCCCTCCCTCCCTCCACCTATAGTCCCCCTCCCTCCACCTATAGTCCCCCCTCCCTCCCTCCACCTATAGTTCTCCCTCCCTCCACCTGTAGTCCCCCTTCCCTCCACCTATAGTCCCCCTCCCTCCATCTATAGTCCTCCCTCCACCTATAGTCCTCCCTCCCTCCACCTATAGTCCTCCCTCCACCTATAGTCCCCCCCTCCCTCCCTCCACCTATAGTTCTCCCTCCCTCCACCTGTAGTCCCCCCTCCCTCCACCTATAGTCCCCCTCCCTCCACCTATAGTCCTCCCTCCCTCCACCTATAGTCCTCCCTCCCTCCACCTATAGTCCTCCCTCACTACACCTATAGTCCCCCTCCCTCCACCTATTGTCCCCCTCCCTCCACCTATAGTCCCCCCTCCCTCCACCTATAGTCCCCACTCCCTCCACCTATAGTCCCCCTCCCTCCACCTATAGTCCCCCCTCCCTCCACCTATAGTCCCTCCTCCCTCCACCTATAGTCCCCCTCCCTCCACCTATAGACCCCCTCCCTCCACCTATAGTCCCCCTCCCTCCACCTATAGTCCCCCTCCCGCCACTTATAGTCCCCCTCCCTCCACCTATAGTCCCCCTCCCTCCACCTATTGTCCCACCTCCCTCCCTCCACCTATAGTCCCCCCCTCCCTCCACCTATAGTCACCCTCCCTCCACCTATAGTCCCCCCTCCCTCCACCGATCGTCCTCCCTCCCTCCACCTATAGTCCCCCTCCCTCCACCTATAGTCCCCCCTCCCTCCCTCCACCTATAGTTCTCCCTCCCTCCACCTGTAGTCCACCCTCCCTCCACCTATAGTCCCCCTCCCTCCATCTATAGTCCTCCCTCCCTCCACCTATAGTCCTCCCTCCCTCCACCTATAGTCCTCCCTCCACCTATAGTCCCCCTCCCTCCACCTATAGTCCCCCTCCCTCCCTCCACCTATAGTCCCCCTTCCCTCCACCTATAGTGCCCCTCCCTCCCTCCACCTATAGTCCCCCTCCCTGCCTCCACCTATAGTCCCCCTCCCTCCCTCCACCTATAGTCCCCCTCCCTCCCTCCACCTATAGTCCCCCTTCCCTCCACCTATAGTCCGCCTCCCTCCCTCCACCTATAGTCCACCCTCCCTCCACCTATAGTCACCCCTCCCTCCACCTACAGTCCCCCTCCCTCCCTCCCCCTATAGTCCGCCCTCCCTCCACCTATAGTCCCCCCGACCTCCACCTATTGTCCACCTCCCTCCACCTATAGTCCCCCTCCCTCCCCCTATAGTCTCACTCCCTCCCCCTATAGTCCCCCCTCCCTCCCTCACCCTATACTCCTCCACCTATAGTCCCCCGCCGTCCCCCTCTAGTCCTCCCCCTCTCCCTATAGTCCTCCACCTATAGTCCTCCCTCCCTCCGTATAGCCCCCCCTCCCTCCACCTATAGTCCTCCCTCCCTCCCCCTATAGTCCCCCTCCCTCCCCCTACAGTCCTACCCCTCCACCTATAGTCCACCCTCCCTCCCTCCCACCTATAGGCCTCCCCCCTACACCTATAGTCCTCCCTCTCTCCACCTATAGTCCCCCTCCCTCCCCCTATAGTCCTCCCTCCCCCTATTGTCCCCCTCCCTCCCCTATAGTCCTCCCCTCCACCTATAGTCCCCCCTCCCTCCCCCTATAGTCCTCCCTCCCCCTATAGTCCTCCCTCCCACAATAGTCTCCCTCCCTCCCCTATAGTCCCCTTCCCTCCCCCTATAGTCATCCCCCTCCCCCTGTAGTCCCCCTCCCTCCCTCCCCCCTAGAGTCCCCACCCTCCCCTATAGTCCTCCACCTCCCCCTATAGTTGTCCCTCCACCTATAGTCCTCCTCCCACTATAGTCCTCCCTCCCTCCCCCTATAGTCCCCCTCCCTCCACCTATAGTCCCCCTCCCTCCACCTATAGTCCCCCCTCCCTCCCTCCACCTATAGTCCCCCCTCCCTCCACCTATAGTTCCCCCTCCCTCCACCTATAGTCCTCCCCCTCCCCCTATAGTCCTCCCCCTCCCCCTATAGTCCTCCCTCCCTCCACCTATACTCCCCCTCCCTCCCCCTATAGTCCCCCTCCCTCCACCTATAGTCACCCCTCCCTCCACCTACAGTCCCCCTCCCTACCTCCCCCTATAGTCCACCCTCCCTCCACCTATAGTCACCCCTCCCTCCACCTACAGTCCCCCTCCCTACCTACCCCTATAGTCCTCCCTCCCTCCACCTATAGTCCCCCCTCCCTCCACCTATAGTCCCCCTCCCTCCCCCTGTAGTCCCCCTCCCTCCCTCCTCCTATAGTCCCCCTCCCTCCTCCTATAGTCCCCCTCTCTCCCCCCTATAGTCCTCCCCTCCCCCTATAGTCTCCCGCCCTCCCCTCTAGTCTCCTGCCCTCCCCTATTGGCCTCCCCCTCCACCTATAGTCCCCCTCCCTCCCTCCCCCTATAGTCCCCCCCTCCCTCCCCCTATAGTCCCCCCTCCCTCCCCCTATAGTCCTCCCCTCCCCCTATAGTCCCCCTCCCTCCCCCTATAGTCATCCCCCTCCCCCTGTAGTCCCCCTCCCTCCTTCCTCCTATAGTGCCCCCTCCCTCCCCCTATAGTCCTCCCCTCCCCCTATAGTCCTCCCTCCCTCCCCCTAGAGTCCCCACCCTCCCCTATAGTCCTCCCCCTCCCCCTATAGTTGTCCCTCCACCTATAGTCCTCCCCCTCCCCCTATAGTCCTCCCTCCCTCCACCAATGCTCCCCCTCCCTCCCCCTATAGTCCCCCTCCCTCCACCTATAGTCCCCCTCCCTCCACCTATAGTCCCCCTCCCTCCACCTATAGTCCCCCCTCCCTCCCTCCACCTATAGTCCCCCTCCCTCCACCTATAGTCCCCCTCCCTCCCTCCACCTATAGTCCCCCTCCCTCTACCTATAGTTCCCCCTCGCTCCACCTATAGTCCTCCCTCTCCCCCTATAGTCCTCCCCCTCCCCCTATAGTCCTCCCCTCCCTCCACCTATACTCCCCCTCCCTCCCTCACCCTATAGTCCCCCTCCCTCCACCTATTGTCCACCCTCCCTCCACCTATAGTCACCCCTCCCTCCACCTACAGTCCCCCTCCCTCCCTCCCCATATAGTCCTCCCTCCCTCCACCTATAGTCTCACTCCCTCCCCCTGTAGTCTCACTCCCTCCCCCTGTAGTCCCCCTCCCTCCCTCCTCCTATAGTCCTCCCCCTCCCCCTATAGTCCTCCCTCCCTCCACCTATACTCCCCCTCCCTCCCTCCCCCTATAGTCCCCCTCCCTCCACCTATAGTCCCCCTCCCTCCACCTATAGTCCCCCTCCCTCCACCTATAGACCCCCCCTCCCTCCCTCCACCTATAGTCCCCCCTCCCTCCCTCCACCTATAGTCCTCCCTCCCTCCACCTATAGTCCCCCTCTCCACCTATTGTCCCCCCTCCCTCCCTCCACCTATAGTCCCACTCCCTCCACCTATAGTTCCCCCTCCCTCCACCTATAGTTCCCCCTCCCTCCACCTATAGTCCCCCTCCCTCCCTCCCCCCTATAGTCCCCCCTCCCTCCCCCTATAGTCCTCCCCCCCTATAGTCCCCCCTCCCCCTATAGTCCTCCCCCTCCACCAGGGGAATATAGAACACTATCTCCCCATCACCGCTCATTGACTGTGTCCCAAATAACAGCCTATTCCCTATATTGTGCACTACTTTTGAGCAGGTTCTGTACTATATAGATAATAGGGTTCCATATTAGGCTGCTGCCTCTGTCTCTGTGTCTCTCTGACGTTTTCTAGGAAGCCTGTTTCTCCAGAAGAGCCTTTCTATCACCCACTGTGATTGTGCCTGGCATGTCTTATGAGAATGTGTGGGATATGGGTGGGTGTGTGTGACGTGTGGATTGGTCTGTGTTTGCTTCCGAGTGTGAGCAAATGTATGTTTGAGCACGAGTGTGTTCTTGTGCGTATCTTTGCACTTGTGTGTGTGTGTGTTTGCTGCAGGTGCTGCTCTCTCTGTAAGCCTCCAATAGGCAAGGTGCTGCTCTCTCTGTAAGCCTCCAATAGGCAAGGTGCTGCTCTCTCTGTAAGCCTCCCACAGGCAAGGTGTTGCTCTCTCTGTAAGCCTCCCACAGGCAAGGTGTTGCTCTCTCTGTAAGCCTCCCACAGGCAAGGTGCTGCTCTCTCTGTAAGCCTCCCACAGGCAAGGTGCTGCTCTCTCTGTAAGCCTCCCACAGGCAAGGTGCTGCTCTCTCTGTAAGCCTTCCACAGGCAAGTTGCTGCTCTCTCTGTCAGCCTCCCACAGGCAAGGTGCTGCTCTCTCTGTCAGCCTCCAATAGGCAAGGTGCTGCTCTCTCTGTCAGCCTCCAATAGGCAAGCTGACAGAGTAGGGTGAGGAGCTATTCTGAATGCTCTATTACATGATTATGCTTGCTAGCTGCTAGCCCATCTAGCCCCTGCTGAGAGGGACTGGCTTTGCAGTAGCATGCTCTCGTCTCCCCCTCAAATCCCCTGTTTAACCATATAGTTTATAGAGCTAGTTCTAGCTATGCCCTAGCAGGCTGCTCTCAACTCCCACCTTTAATTCATGGTTGTTAGAGCTAGCTATGTACTAGCGTAGCATCATGGTTGGTAGAGCTAGCTATGTACTAGCATAGCATCATGGTTGATAGAGCTAGCTATGCACTAGCATAGCATTATGGTTGATAGAGCTAGCTATGTGCAAGCGTAGCATCATGGTTGATAAAGCTAGCTATGTGCTAGTATAGCATCATGGTTAATAGAGCTAGCTATGTACTAGCATCATGGTTGTTAGAGCTAGCTATGTGCTAGTATAGCATCATGGTTGATAGAGCTAGCTATGTGCTAGTATAGCATCATGGTTGATAGAGCTAGCTATGTGCTAGTATAGCATCATGGTTAATTGAGCTAGCTATGTGCTAGTATATCATCATGGTTGTTAGAGCTAGCTATGTGCTAGCATAGCTTCATGGTTGATAGAGCTAGCTATGTGCCAGTATTGCATCATGGTTGACAGAGCTAGCTATGTGCTAGTATAGCATCATGGTTGTTAGAGCTAGCTATGTGCTAGTATAGCATCATGGTTGATAGAGCTAGCTATGTGCTAGTATAGCATCATGGTTGATAGAGCTAGCTATGTGCTAGTATAGCATCATGGTTGATAGAGCTAGCTATGTGCTAGTATAGCATCATGGTTGATAGAGCTAGCTATGTACTAGCATAGCATCATGGTTGTTAGAGCTAGCTATGTGCTAGCATAGCTTCATGGTGAATATAACTAGCTATGTGCTAGTATAGCATCATGGTTGATAGAGCTAGCTATGTGCTAGCATAGCATCATGGTTGTTAGAGCTAGCTATGTGCTAGCATAGCTTCATGGTTAATAGAGCTAGCTATGTACTATGTGCTAGCATAGCTTCATGGTTAATAGAGCTAGCTATGTACTAGCATCGTGGTTGTTAGAGCTAGCTATGTACTAGCATAGCATCATGGTTAATAGAGCTAGCTGTGTACTAGCATCATGGTTGTTAGAGCTAGCTATGTACTAGCATAGCATCATGGTTAATAGAGCTCATCCACTCTAATAACCTATTCAACTGAATGCTCTAATTTAGCAGTAAGTCTCCTAGCAGGATTAGAGATGGTATGATGTAGCTGTATGCTAACTGAACTGACAGCTTGATAATTAACAGTATAATATCCAGAGATGTACAGTACGTATGTTTAACTGCTAAGGAGTTTAGAATACAGTCACTAGTTTACTGCTCTCCTGTGTGTTTACTGGTCATGAGTGTGTTTATCTGTCTCTCTCTCTCTCTCTCTCTCTCTCTCTCTCTCTCTCTCTCTCTCAGTCTCTCTCTCTAGCTCTCTCTGTCTCTCTCTCCCTTTCTGTCTCTCTCTGTCTCTCTCTCTCTAGCTCTCTCTCTCTCTCTAGCTCTCTCTCTCTCCCTCTCTCTGTCTCTCTCTCCCTCTCTGTCTCTCTCTCCCTTTCTGTCTCTCTCTGTCTCTCTCTCTCTAGCTCTCTCTCTCTCTCTAGCTCTCTCTCTAGCGCTCTCTCTCTCTCTCTAGCTCTCTCTCTCTCTCGCTCTCTCTCTCTCTAGCTCTCTCTCTCTCTAGCTCTCTCTCTCTCTCTCTCGGTCTCTCTCTAGCTCTCTCTCTCTCTCTCGCTCTCTCTCTCTCTAGCTCTGTCTCTCTCTCCCTCTCTGTCTCTCTCTCCCTTTCTGTCTCTCTCTGTCTCTCTCTCTCTAGCTCTCTCTCTCTAGCTCTCTCTCTCGCTCTCTCTCTCTCTCTCTCTCTCTAGCTCTCTCTCTCTCTGTCTCTCTCTCTCTCTCTCTCCCTCTCTTTGTGTGTGTTTGTGTGTGTGTGTGTGTGTGTGTGTATGCGCCTTCGCCTGGGTGGTAGTGTGTGTGTGCCTACGCCTACGGCTGGGTGTGAGTGGCGTGCATGTCTATACACTGTATGCAGGACAGACAGGATTTGATTCCCTGTTCCTCCAGCTTTATTTAAGCTGCATCCAGGGTTTACTGATCCATCCCTACAGGTCCCATCTAGGGTTTATTGATCCATCCCTGCAGGGCCCATCTAGGGTTTATTGATCCATCCCTGCAGGGCCCATCTAGGGTTTATTGATCCATCCCTACAGGTCCCATCTAGGGTTTACTGATCCATACCTACAGGTCCCATCTAGGGTTTACTGATCCATCCCTGCAGGTCCCATCTAGGGTTTACTGATCCATACCTACAGGTCCCATCTAGGGTTTATTGATCCATCCCTGCAGGTCCCATCTAGGGTTTACTGATCCATCCCTACAGGACCCTGTAGGGACCCATCAAACACACTTCCTGTCCTGTGTGTTGTGCATCAGGATATGGAGTATGAGTCCCGGATCATGTGACTTTGTGTCTACTGCTAGGGTGGTAGTCTCTCTGTTAGGGTGGTAGTCTCTCTGCTAGGGTGGTAGTCTCTCTGCTAGGGTGGTAGTCTCTCTGTTAGGGTGGTAGTCTCTCTGTTAGGGTGGTGGTCTCTCTGCTAGGGTGGTAGTCTCTCTGCTAGGGTGGTAGTCTCTCTGCTAGGGTGGTAGTCTCTCTGTTAGGGTGGTAGTCTCTCTGTTAGGGTGGTAGTCTCTCTGCCAGGGTGGTGGTCTCTCTGCTAGGGTGGTAGTCTCTCTGCTAGGGTGGTAGTCTCTCTGCTAGGGTGGTGGTCTCTCTGCTAGGGTGGTAGTCTCTCTGCTAGGGTGGTAGTCTCTCTGCTAGGGTGGTAGTCTCTCTGTTAGGGTGGTAGTCTCTCTGTTAGGGTGGTGGTCTCTCTGCTAGGGTGGTAGTCTCTCTGCTAGGGTGGTAGTCTCTCTGTTAGGGTGGTAGTCTCTCTGCTAGGGTGGTAGTCTCTCTGTTAGGGTGGTGGTCGCTCTGATAGGGTGGTAGTCTCTCTGCCAGGGTGGTGGTCTCTCTGCTAGGGTGGTAGTCTCTCTGCCAGGGTGGTGGTCTCTCTGCCAGGGTGGTAGTCTCTCTGCCAGGGTGGTGGTCTCTCTGCTAGGGTGGTAGTCTCTCTGCTAGGGTGGTAGTCTCTCTGCTAGGGTGGTGGTCTCTCTGCTAGGGTGGTAGTCTCTCTGCTAGGGTGGTAGTCTCTCTGCTAGGGTGGTAGTCTCTCTGTTAGGGTGGTAGTCTCTCTGTTAGGGTGGTGGTCTCTCTGCTAGGGTGGTAGTCTCTCTGCTAGGGTGGTAGTCTCTCTGTTAGGGTGGTAGTCTCTCTGCTAGGGTGGTAGTCTCTCTGTTAGGGTGGTGGTCGCTCTGATAGGGTGGTAGTCTCTCTGCCAGGGTGGTGGTCTCTCTGCTAGGGTGGTAGTCTCTCTGCCAGGGTGGTGGTCTCTCTGCCAGGGTGGTAGTCTCTCTGCCAGGGTGGTAGTCTCTCTGCCAGTGTGGTGGTCTCTCTGTTAGGGTGGTAGTCTCTCTGCTAGGGTGGTAGTCTCTCTGCTAGGGTGGTAGTCTCTCTGCCAGGGTGGTGGTCTCTCTGTTAGGGTGGTGGTCTCTCTGCTAGGGTGGTAGTCTCTCTGTTAGGGTGGTGGTCTCTCTGCTAGGGTGGTAGTCTCTCTGCTAGGGTGGTGGTCTCTCTGCTAGGGTGGTAGTCTCTCTGTTAGGGTGGTAGTCTCTCTGCTAGGGTGGTAGTCTCTCTGCCAGGGTGGTGGTCTCTCTGTTAGGGTGGTGGTCTCTCTGCTAGGGTGGTAGTCTCTCTGTTAGGGTGGTGGTCTCTCTGCTAGGGTGGTAGTCTCTCTGCTAGGGTGGTGGTCTCTCTGCTAGGGTGGTAGTCTCTCTGCTAGGGTGGTAGTCTCTCTGTTAGGGTGGTAGTCTCTCTGCTAGGGTGGTAGTCTCTCTGCTAGGGTGGTAGTCTCTCTGTTAGGGTGGTGGTCGCTCTGATAGGGTGGTAGTCTCTCTGCCAGGGTGGTGGTCTCTCTGCTAGGGTGGTAGTCTCTCTGCCAGGGTGGTGGTCTCTCTGCCAGGGTGGTAGTCTCTCTGCCAGGGTGGTAGTCTCTCTGCCAGTGTGGTGGTCTCTCTGTTAGGGTGGTAGTCTCTCTGCTAGGGTGGTAGTCTCTCTGCTAGGGTGGTAGTCTCTCTGCCAGGGTGGTGGTCTCTCTGTTAGGGTGGTGGTCTCTCTGCTAGGGTGGTAGTCTCTCTGTTAGGGTGGTGGTCTCTCTGCTAGGGTGGTAGTCTCTCTGCTAGGGTGGTGGTCTCTCTGCTAGGGTGGTAGTCTCTCTGCTAGGGTGGTAGTCTCTCTGTTAGGGTGGTAGTCTCTCTGCTAGGGTGGTAGTCTCTCTGCTAGGGTGGTGGTCTCTCTGCTAGGGTGGTAGTCTCTCTGCTAGGGTGGTAGTCTCTCTGTTAGGGTGGTGGTCGCTCTGTTAGGGTGGTAGTCTCTCTGCCAGGGTGGTGGTCTCTCTGCCAGGGTGGTGGTCTCTCTGCCAGGGTGGTGGTCTCTCTGCCAGGGTGGTAGTCTCTCTGCCAGGGTGGTGGTCTCTCTGCCAGGGTGGTGGTCTCTCTGCCAGGGTGGTAGTCTCTCTGCCAGGGTGGTAGTCTCTCTGCCAGGGTGGTAGTCTCTCTGCCAGTGTGGTGGTCTCTCTGTTAGGGTGGTGGTCTCTCTGCCAGGGTGGTGGTCTCTCTGCTGTGTCTAATGGAGTAGCCTGAAGACACTATTGTGTGATGAGCTTCTAGGCCACTGTCCATTAATACCACACACACACACAACAAGGTTACTGGATCTTACTGTAAATAGGATTAGTATTGGATTAGTATTGTCACTCAGTATTGTCTCTCTGTCACACCTGCTTTACGTGTCACTAACCTACTGTAGTTACTGATATTAAATGACTATCTATTGTACCTACTGTTATTAATATAATACCTACTGTTATTAATATAATACCTACTGTTATTAATATAATACCTACTGTAGTTACTGATATTAAATTACTATCTATTGTAGTTACTGATATTAATATAATAACTAGTGTTATTAATATAATACCTACTGCTATTAATATAATACCTACTGTTATTAATATAATACCTACAGTAGTTACTGATATTAATAACAGTAGGTATTATATTAATAACAGTTATTAATATAATACCTACTGTTATTAATATAATACCTACTGTTATTAATATACTATCTACTGTTATTAATATAATACCTACTGTTATTAATATAATACCTACAGTAGTTACTGATATTAATAACAGTAGGTATTATATTATTAATATAATACCTACTGTTATTAATATAATACCTACTGTTATTAATATACTATCTACTGTTATTAATATAATACCTACTGTTATTAATATAATACCTACAGTAGTTACTGATATTAATAACAGTAGGTATTATATTAATAACAGTTATTAATATAATACCTACTGTTATTAATATAATACCTACTGTTATTAATATAATACCTACTGTTATTAATATAATACCTACTGTAGTTACTGTTATTAATATAATACATACTGTTATTAATAGAATATGTGGACAACTACAAATACCTAGGTGTCTGGTTAGACTGTAAACTCTCCTTCCAGACTCACATTAAGCATCTCCAATCCAAAATTAAATCTAGAATTGGAGTCAGAGTGGAATGTACGAGAGAGAGAGAGATATACGAAGAGAGACAGAGAGATACAGAGAGAGAGATACAGAGAGATACAGAGAGAGATACAGAGAGATACAGAGAGAGATACAGAGAGAGAGATAGAGAGAGATACGGAGAGAGACAGAGAGATACAGAGAGAGATAGAGAGAGATACGGAGAGAGACAGAGAGATACAGAGAGAGAGAGAGAGAGAGAGATACGGAGAGAGACAGCGAGAGAGACAGAGATAGATACAGAGAGAGAGACAGATCGATACGAAGAGAAAGATAGAGAGAGATACAGAGAGAGAGATACAGAGAGATACAAAGAGAGAGATAGAGAGAGATAGATACGGAGAGAGAGAGAGAGAGAGATACGGAGAGAGAGAGAGAGAGAGAGCGAAAGAGAGAGAGAGAGAGAGAGAGATACAGAGAGAGAGAGATACAGAGAGAGAGAGAGATACAGAAAGAGTGAGAGAGAGAGATACAGAGAGAGACAGAGATGTGTTAAAACCTAGAATAGCCCAATGTATTTCTGCGTTTTTGCAGCCTCTGTTATGCAACGCGGTATGTGGGTAGGGATTAGATTAGAGTGGTATGTGGGTAGGGATTAGATTAGACTGGTATGTGGGTAGGGATTAGATTAGACTGGTATGTGGGTAGGTTTTTAGATTAGAGTGGTATGTGGGTAGGGATTAGATTAGACTGGCATGTGGGTAGGGATTAGATTAGACTGGTATGTGGGTAGGGATTAGATTAGACTGGTATGTGGGTAGGTATCAGATTAGATTGGTATGTGGGTAGGGATTAGATTAGAGTGGTATGTGGGTAGGGATTAGATTAGACTGGCATGTGGGTAGGGATTAGATTAGACTGGTATGTGGGTAGGTATCAGATTAGAGTGGTATGTGGGTAGGGATTAGATTAGAGTGGTATGTGGGTAGGGATTAGATTAGAGTGGTATGTGGGTAGGGATTAGATTAGACTGGTATGTGGGTAGGGATTAGATTAGACTGGTATGTGGGTAGGATTTAGATGAAGGTGACATTTACTGTGCTTGGTTAAGAATGTTGTCTATTTTATAATCAAAATGTCACTTCTGCAATCTCTTTTTTCACCCCAAGGAATATTGTCACACCCAATGTGACTGCCTTTTGGTCCACAGTCTGTGTCTGGTCTTGGATGACACATAGAGTATGCTGAAGAGGGTGGGGCTCAAACTGCATTAATCAGGTAAAAATTGTAACATAGTTAGTTGATTAAATACGTAACAGTCATCAGATTAATGAAAGTAATGTCACGACACCGGTGATGCAGTCAGTCAAGATGCTCTCGATGGTGCAGCTGTAGAACTTTTAAAGGATCTGAGGGAACCTGCCTAAATCTTTTCAGTCTCCTGAGGGTGGAAGAGGTGTCGGTGCCCTCTTCACAAATGTGTTGGTGTGTGTGAAGGAAGCTCTCGACCTGCTCCACTACAGCCCTGTCGATGTGAATGGGTGCGTGCTCGGCCTTTCGTTCCCTGTAGTCCACGAGACAGCACATTTCTTTTGCTGACGTTGTGGGGAGAGGTTGTCCTGGCATCACACTGCCAGGTCTCTGACCATTTCCCTCTAAATCCAGTACTGTATTTGTCAATTTTTATCAGGTTGGGATCTTCTGAAGAGTCTAGAGAGCTACAGGACTCAGCAGTAATACATCTCTGATGGTCCAGGGCTCACCCTGGTATCTATATACCCACTCAGCAGTAATATATCTCTGATGGTCCATGTATCACCCTGGTATCTATATACCCACTCAGCAGTAATATATCTCTGATGGTCCAGGGCTCATCATGCAGTCTGTATCCCCCTGGATTCTACATTCCCACTCAGTTCTTCAGCCGTTCGCTATCATTTTCTCCCTAACAGAAACATAATCCATTCAGGGGAATGCTCTATAGTGCCAGGGGGGGGTGTGTGTGTGTGTGTGTGTGTGTGTGTGTGTGTGTTAAGAAACACAGGGAAGGTTAGTCTCTATGAACGATCCAGCCATTGTCATCCCCTTCTACAGTGTAATATACCCTCTCATCTCCTTCTACAGTGTAATGGACCCTCTCACCTCCTTCTACAGTGTAATGGACCCTCTCATCTCCTTCTACAGTGTAATATACCCTCTCATCTCCTTCTACAGTGTAATACACTCTCATATCCTTCTACAGTGTAATGGACCCTCTCATCTCCTTCTACAGTGTAATGGACCCTCTCATCTCCTTCTACAGTGTAATGGACCCTCTCACCTCCTTCTACAGTGTAATGGACCCTCTCATCTCCTTCTACAGTGTAATATACCCTCTCATCTCCTTCTACAGTGTAATACACTCTCATATCCTTCTACAGTGTAATGGACCCTCTCATCTCCTTCTACAGTGTAATGGACCCTCTCATCTCCTTCTACAGTGTAATGGACCCTCTCATCTCCTTCTACAGTGTAATGGACCCTCTCATCTCCTTCTACAGTGTAATGGACCCTCTCATCTCCTTCTGCAGTGTAATGGACCCTCTCATCTCCTTCTACAGTGTAATGGACCCTCTCATCTCCTTCTACAGTGTAATGGACCCTCTCATCTCCTTCTGCAGTGTAATGGACCCTCTCATCTCCTTCTACAGTGTAATACACCCTCTCATCTCCTTCTACAGTGTAATGGACCCTCTCATCTCCTTCTTCAGTGTGGTAGACTCTCTTGTAAGCACCAATTCATGAGTATCCTGAAGGTATGCTGAACAGGATGGTAGTGGGATGCACCAGAGCAGGGAAGATGTTGGAATTATACTGAAGTATGCTGTATTTTAGAAGACAGCCTTGTATTGTAGATATGTATTTATTATCGGTGTAATGTAGTGTCTGTATTGTAGATATGTAGTTATTATAGGTGGAATGTAGTGTCTGTATTGTTGATATGTATTTATTATAGGTGGAATGTAGTGTCTGTATTGTTGATATGTATTTATTATAGGTGGAATGTAGTGTCTGTATTGTAGATATGTATTTATTATAGGTGGAATGTAGTGTCTGTATTGTAGATATGTATTTATTATAGGTGGAATGTAGTGTCTGTATTGTAGATATGTATTTATTATAGGTGGAATGTAGTGTCTGTATTGTAGATATATATTTATTATAGGTGGAATGTAGTGTCTGTAGACACGTGAGACACTTGCGTCTCTAAGAATCATATATATATATATGTATATGTTTTTGTAACCTTTATTTAACCAGACAAGTCAGTTAATAACATAATCTTATTTACAATGACTTCCTACCCTGACCGACGCCGGGCCAATTATGCGCCGCCCTATGGGACTCCCAATCACGGCCGGTTGTGATACAGCCCGGGATCGAACCCGGGTCTGTAGTGACGCCTCTAACACTGCGATGCAGTGCCTTAGACCGCTGCGCCACTCTAGGAATAGTGCCGTAATGTCGGTTAGCCATGAAAACATTTGGGGAGCGTGCGACTTTCTTTCTAAATGGAAGCATATGGTCACTATTTCAGCTGATCAGCGTCCCACTTACCTCAAAACCATCATGCGACGTCCCCTTGACCTTCATGTGATGTCCCCTTGACCTTCATGTGACGTCCCCTTGTTGTCGTTGAATGTCTCACTCATAACATCCTATCACAACCAAATAGGAACCTTTTTGTAACGTTCCCTAATAGACATCAAACTACCTTATTGTAACGTTATATATAAAGAAAAATTAAAAATTAAAAACAAATTATGAAATGTATGCATTCACTACTTTAAGTCGCTCTGGATAAGAGCGTCTGCTAAATGACTAAAATGTAAATGTAAAAATGTTATACTGCGACCAAAACCGGGGACCTGTACTGAACGTCCTCTTGACGTTACGTTTTAACGTTCGTAGAACGTTCTCTGCACGTCAGTGGGATAACGTCTTATGTCCTTAGGACGACCCCCTTGTTTGCTGGGTTAAAGCCTGAGTGCAGTGTGTTGACTGAAAATGTTCCGTTGCCAGTTACAACGTTCAAAAGAGCCCCTTTGGCCCTCATTAGTCATTACAAACGGCTGCGCTGGCAGGCGCCCACCGTGGAGCATTCTTGACTCTGGAGGTCACACATTTTAGATAGTTGCCCAGGTTGTAGATTGTTGCCAATGACAAGGCTGTGTTGGTTCTTATCGATGTGTTCTCTGCTGTGTCTCTCTCCTCTACCCCACAGTGACCAGGGTTTTCTGTGTTGGTTCTCTGCTGTGTCTCTCTCTCTACCCCACAGTGACCAGGGTTTTCTGTGTTGGTTCTCTGCTGTGTCTCTCTCTCTACCCCACAGTGACCAGGGTTTTCTGTGTTAGTTCTAACTGCTACTTCCTGTCTCTGTGTCCCCAGGATGACGAGGTTGTCCTGCAGTGTTCTGCCACAGTCCACAAGGAGCAACAGAAGCTGTGTCTGGCAGCCGAGGGCTTCGGAAACAGACTCTGCTTCCTCGAGTCAACATCCAACGCTAAGGTGAACACAGGAACTACATCTACCAGACTGCATTGCACCAGAAGTAGTAGTGTATGGGCTAATGGCTAAGCAAGTCCTTGTCCTTGTCAGTCTAGCCTCAGGTCTTTCCCGAGCAAGATACGTAGTCTAAATGACTGTAGATTATTGCTGATGCTCATTTCCCTTCTAACCTGGCTGTTTATCCTTTAACTGGACTACATCTCCCAGACTGACCTGCTCTAGGACTACTGTTCCCTTCCAGCTTGGCTGTTTATCCTTTGACTGGACTACATCTCCCAGACTGACCTGCTCTAGGACTACAGTTCCCTTCTAACCTAGCTGTCATCTCTTCCAGAATGTCCCTCCAGACCTGTCCATCTGTACGTTTGCACTGGAGCAGTCCCTCTCAGGGACTACATCTCCCAGACTGACCTGCTCTAGGACTACAGTTCCCTTCTAACCTAGCTGTCATCTCTTCCAGAATGTCCCTCCAGACCTGTCCATCTGTACGTTTGTCCTCGAACAGTCCCTCTCAGTACGGGCCCTGCAGGAGATGCTGGCCAACACAGAGGAGAAGGCAGAAGGGGTGAGTACACAGGGCACACAGATCTATCTATCTGTATGTCTGTCTGTCTGTCTGTCGAGAGGCAGGGCTGAGTACACACAGATCTATCTATCTCAGACAGGGCCTGTAATGGTTCTGATGGATGGTCCAGTGACAGGGGACAAGATGTCTCTATGCTGGGGTCCACTTCCCTATAGTGACCTGGACAGATGGATTTACAGACCCAATCAGAGAGCAATGCTAAGCACAGACTGACTAGTTCCCTCTAGATAGCACAGCCACAAAGTCAAAATGGGCTGTATGATGAGCGTTTTAAAATTCATTTTGGGTTATGGTCAGGAATAAGGTTTGCAGTGTGGTTAGGTGGTTAGGGTTATGTAAGGTTAACTACTCCCCAGTCAGTCAGTGTGGTTAACTACTCCCCAGTCAGTCAGTGTGGTTAACTACTCCCCAGTCAGTCAGTGTGGTTAACTACTCCCCAGTCAGTCAGTGTGTGGTTAACTACTCCCCAGTCAGTCAGTGTGGTTAACTATTCCCCAGTCAGTCAGTGTGGTTAACTATTCCCCAGTCAGTCAGTGTGGTTAACTACTCCCCAGCCAGTCAGTGTGGTTAACTACTCCCCAGCCAGTCAGTGTGGTTAACTACTCCCCAGCCAGTCAGTGTGGTTAACTACTCCCCAGTCAGTCAGTGTGGTTAACTACTCCCCAGTCAGTCAGTGTGGTTAACTACTCCCCAGCCAGTCAGTGTGGTTAACTACTCCCCAGCCAGTCAGTGTGGTTAACTACTCCCCAGTCAGTCAGTGTGGTTAACTACTCCCCAGTCAGTCAGTGTGGTTAACTACTCCCCAGTCAGTCAGTGTGGTTAACTACTCCCCAGTCAGTCAGTGTGGTTAACTACTCCCCAGTCAGTCAGTGTGTGGTTAACTACTCCCCAGTCAGTCAGTGTGTGGTTAACTACTCCCCAGTCAGTGTGATTAACTACTCCCCAGTCAGTGTGGTTAACTACTCCCCAGTCAGTGTGGTTAACTACTCCCCAGTCAGTCCGTGTGTGGTTAACTACTCCCCAGTCAGTCAGTGTGTGGTTAACTACTCCCCAGTCAGTCAGTGTGTGGTTAACTACTCCCCAGTCAGTCAGTGTGTGGTTAACTACTCCCCAGTCAGTCAGTGTGGTTAACTACTCCCCAGTCAGTCAGTGTGGTTAACTACTCCCCAGTCAGTCAGTGTGGTTAACTACTCCCCAGTCAGTCAGTGTGGTTAACTACTCCCCAGTAAATCAGTGTGGTTAACTACTCCCCAGTCAGTGTGGTTAACTACTCCCCAGTCAGTGTTGTCATGACGTTGGCCTCTTTTGGTACGGGGAGGACAGTTGACCCCCCCCTCCCTTTTGCACCACCACCCCCTACCTTACCCCCAATCCACCCTATGTGTAAAGGGTCGTAAATACTCTAAAATTCCAGGAGAGTCTCTGGCCACATGGCCCATAGAGAGACACAGGAAATTCTTCCAACTCATAGAATTGGAGAGCCAAGCGACATTTTGTGTTCTGGAGAAGGTATGGAAGATTGGTGAAGAATCCAGCTACGAACTGATCCGCTTGGTACAATTTTGTGATACTCAGAAGAGACAATATAGCCATATTACCATAAAACTGTTTATATATTAGACTCAGCTTAAGACTTGCATCATATGGGTGTATGGAATGCATTAATAAGGATAAAGCTTTTGTAAGACATTGAGATGCTATTGTACTGATGTAATGTGATAGAATTGTATTTCTGTAACCAAATCTAACTCAGTCATAGGCACGCCCCCAGGGACCCATACAGGACCAGGCGTCATTTGACAAGCCTGTTCTATGGGCACTATAAAACACCCCCTGATTTACATTTCTTCAGACCAGGCCTACACTCCGTTGGCTAATAGGTTTTACCTTCCAATTCCTCTACTGAAAGTGAACCATACCACGTGGTTAACTTTTAGACTATCGATACTGACAGAATAAGAACAAGTCTTTGATATTAATTATTAGTCTGCAGCTAAGTAAATTATATCATTGAACGCGAAGACCAACGAAACAACCATTCGATGACGACATTAATGAATGTCGCTCTGAAAGATCCATTCTAACCGAGAGAGAGAGAGAGAACGCAGACAAAACTCCCCAACAGAACAGAACTCTCGAACAAGGATCACGACGACACATGAGCGTAAATATATATTGATTGCAATTGTTCCCAAATGAGTGAGCCTTCAATTGTCAATTGTTAATATTAATGAACTCTGTGTAACTTCTCAGTTGACCGTTTATGACCCATTGTTCAACAGGCCGACCTGCCTGTTTAGCCCACAAGGGCACATTCCTCTACCAATCCTTCGTGACGATAATTACTGTTTGTATGTTTTTCTGTTAATTACTTAGTGTAGTAAATAAATAATTTTAAGACAATTGATGTATGGATGATTTTAGTAAAGACTGGGTTCGTGCAGATACAACATTTTACGACGTTTGGAATGAGACTGGACTAGAGGTAAAATACACCATTTTAAACCAGAAGATAATCGGCCTATACTATAATAGAATATAATATTATAGTACAGGAAAGTTATATTAAGAAAATTATAGCTTTGTAATCTGAATATTCTCCTTGGTGCCCCGATCTCCTAGTTAATTACAATTAAACGATTAATCAGTTTAATCGCGTGATAATAATTACAGGGAGCTAATTGATAAACATATCTTCAGTTGAATGGTACCCCAAAGACACGACAGTGTGGTTAACTACTCCCCAGTCAGTCAGTGTGTGGTTAACTACTCCCCAGTAAATCAGTGTGGTTAACTACTCCCCAGTCAGTGTGGTTAACTACTCCCCAGTCAGTGTTGTCATGACGTTGGCCTCTTTTGGTACGGGGAGGACAGTTGACCCCCCCCCTCCCTTTTGCACCACCACCCCCTACCTTCCCCCCAATCCACCCTATGTGTAAAGGGTCGTAAATACTCTAAAATTCCAGGAGAGTCTCTGGCCACATGGCCCATAGAGAGACACAGAAAATTCTTCCAACTCATAGAATTGGAGAGCCAAGCGACATTTTGTGTTCTGGAGAAGGTATGGAAGATTGGTGAAGAATCCAGCTACGAACTGATCCGCTTGGTACAATTTTGTGATACTCAGAAGAGACAATATAGCCATATTACCATAAAACTGTTTATATATTAGACTCAGCTTAAGACTTGCATCATATGGGTGTATGGAATGTATTAATAAGGATAAAGCTTTTGTAAGACATTGAGATGCTATTGTACTGATGTAATGTGATAGAATTGTATTTCTGTAACCAAATCTAACTCAGTCATAGGCACGCCCCCAGGGACCCATACAGGACCAGGCGTCATTTGACAAGCCTGTTCTATGGGCACTATAAAACACCCCCTGATTTACATTTCTTCAGACCAGGCATACACTCCGTTGGCTAATAGGTTTTACCTTCCAATTCCTCTACTGAAAGTGAACCATACCACGTGGTTAACTTTTAGACTATCGATACTGACAGAATAAGAACAAGTCTTTGATATTAATTATTATTCTGCAGCTAAGTAAATTATATCATTGAACGCGAAGACCAACGAAACAACCATTCGATGACAACATTAATGAATGTCGCTCTGAAAGATCCATTCTAACCGAGAGAGAGAGAGAGAGAGAGAACGCAGACAAAACTCCCCAACAGAACAGAACTCTCGAACAAGGATCACGACGACACATGAGCGTAAATATATATTGATTGCAATTGTTCCCAAATGAGTGAGCCTTCAATTGTCAATTGTTAATATTAATGAACTCTGTGTAACTTCTCAGTTGACCGTTTATGACCCATTGTTCAACAGGCCGACCTGCCTGTTTAGCCCACAAGGGCACATTCCTCTACCAATCCTTTGTGACGATAATTACTGTTTGTATGTTTTTCTGTTAATTACTTAGTGTAGTAAATAAATAATTTTAAGACAATTGATGTATGGATGATTTTAGTAAAGACTGGGTTCGTGCAGATACAACAATTTACGACGTTTGGAATGAGACTGGACTAGAGGTAAAATACACCATTTTAAACCAGAAGATAATCGGCCTATACTATAATAGAATATAATATTATAGTACAGGAAAGTTATATTAAGAAAATTATAGCTTTGTAATCTGAATATTCTCCTTGGTGCCCCGATCTCCTAGTTAATTACAATTAAACGATTAATCAGTTTAATCGCGCGATAATAATTACAGGGAGCTAATTGATAAACATATCTTCAGTTGAATGGTACCCCAAAGACACGACAGTGTGGTTAACTACTCCCCAGTCAGTCAGTGTGTGGTTAACTACTCCCCAGTCAGTCTGGTTAACTACTCCCCAGTCAGTCAGTCTGGTTAACTACTCCCCAGTCAGTCAGTGTGGTTAACTACTCCCCAGTCAGTCAGTGTGGTTAACTACTCCCCAGTCAGTGTGTGGTTAACTACTCCCCAGTCAGTCGTGTGGTTAACTACTCCCCAGTCAGTCAGTGTGGTTAACTACTCCCCAGTCAGTCAGTGTGGTTAACTACTCCCCAGTCAGTGTGGTTAACTACTCCCCAGTCAGTCAGTGTGGTTAACTACTCCCCAGTCAGACAGTGTGGTTAACTACTCCCCAGTCAGACAGTGTGGTTAACTACTCCCCAGTCAGTGTGGTTAACTACTCCCCAGTCAGTGTGGTTAACTACTCCCCAGCCAGTCAGTGTGGTTAACTACTCCCCAGCCAGTCAGTATGGTTAACTACTCCCCAGTCAGTCAGTGTAGTTAACTACTCCCCAGTCAGTCAGTGTGGTTAACTACTTCCCAGCCAGTCAGTGTGGTTAACTACTCCCCAGCCAGTCAGTGTGGTTAACTACTCCCCAGTCAGTCAGTGTGGTTAACTACTCCCCAGTCAGTCAGTGTGGTTAACTACTCCCCAGTCAGTCAGTGTGGTTAACTACTCCCCAGTCAGTCAGTGTGGTTAACTACTCCCCAGTCAGTCAGTGTGTGGTTAACTACTCCCCAGTCAGTCAGTGTGTGGTTAACTACTCCCCTGTCAGTCAGTGTGTGGTTAACTACTCCCCAGTCAGTCAGTGTGTGGTTAACTACTCCCCAGTTTGTCAGTGTGTGGTTAACTACTCCCCAGTTTGTCAGTGTGTGGTTAACTACTCCCCAGTCAGTCAGTGTGGTTAACTACTCCCCAGTCAGTCAGTGTGGTTAACTACTCCCCAGTCAGTCAGTGTGGTTAACTACTCCCCAGTAAATCAGTGTGGTTAACTACTCCCCAGTCAGTGTGGTTAACTACTCCCCAGTCAGTGTTGTCATGACGTTGGCCTCTTTTGGTACGGGGAGGACAGTTGACCCCCCCTCCCTTTTGCACCACCACCCCCTACCTTCCCCCCAATCCACCCTATGTGTAAAGGGTCGTAAATACTCTAAAATTCCAGGAGAGTCTCTGGCCACATGGCCCATAGAGAGACACAGGAAATTCTTCCAACTCATAGAATTGGAGAGCCAAGCGACATTTTGTGTTCTGGAGAAGGTATGGAAGATTGGTGAAGAATCCAGCTACGAACTGATCCGCTTGGTACAATTTTGTGATACTCAGAAGAGACAATATAGCCATATTACCATAAAACTGTTTATATATTAGACTCAGCTTAAGACTTGCATCATATGGGTGTATGGAATGTATTAATAAGGATAAAGCTTTTGTAAGACATTGAGATGCTATTGTACTGATGTAATGTGATAGAATTGTATTTCTGTAACCAAATCTAACTCAGTCATAGGCACGCCCCCAGGGACCCATACAGGACCAGGCGTCATTTGACAAGCCTGTTCTATGGGCACTATAAAACACCCCCTGATTTACATTTCTTCAGACCAGGCATACACTCCGTTTGGCTAATAGGTTTTACCTTCCAATTCCTCTACTGAAAGTGAACCATACCACGTGGTTAACTTTTAGACTATCGATACTGACAGAATAAGAACAAGTCTTTGATATTAATTATTAGTCTGCAGCTAAGTAAATTATATCATTGAACGCGAAGACCAACGAAACAACCATTCGATGACGACATTAATGAATGTCGCTCTGAAAGATCCATTCTAACCGAGAGAGAGAGAGAGAGAGAGAACGCAGACAAAACTCCCCAACAGAACAGAACTCTCGAACAAGGATCACGACGACACATGAGCGTAAATATATATTGATTGCAATTGTTCCCAAATGAGTGAGCCTTCAATTGTTAATATTAATGAACTCTGTGTAACTTCTCAGTTGACCGTTTATGACCCATTGTTCAACAGGCCGACCTGCCTGTTTAGCCCACAAGGGCACATTCCTCTACCAATCCTTTGTGACGATAATTACTGTTTGTATGTTTTTCTGTTAATTACTTAGTGTAGTAAATAAATAATTTTAAGACAATTGATGTATGGATGATTTTAGTAAAGACTGGGTTCGTGCAGATACAACAATTTACGACGTTTGGAATGAGACTGGACTAGAGGTAAAATACACCATTTTAAACCAGAAGATAATCGGCCTATACTATAATAGAATATAATATTATAGTACAGGAAAGTTATATTAAGAAAATTATAGCTTTGTAATCTGAATATTCTCCTTGGTGCCCCGATCTCCTAGTTAATTACAATTAAACGATTAATCAGTTTAATCGCGCGATAATAATTACAGGGAGCTAATTGATAAACATATCTTCAGTTGAATGGTACCCCAAAGACACGACAGTGTGGTTAACTACTCCCCAGTCAGTCAGTGTGTGGTTAACTACTCCCCAGTCAGTCTGGTTAACTACTCCCCAGTCAGTCAGTCTGGTTAACTACTCCCCAGTCAGTCAGTGTGGTTAACTACTCCCCAGTCAGTCAGTGTGGTTAACTACTCCCCAGTCAGTGTGTGGTTAACTACTCCCCAGTCAGTGTGTGGTTAACTACTCCCCAGTCAGTCAGTGTGGTTAACTACTCCCCAGTCAGTCAGTGTGGTTAACTACTCCCCAGTCAGTGTGGTTAACTACTCCCCAGTCAGTCAGTGTGGTTAACTACTCCCCAGTCAGACAGTGTGGTTAACTACTCCCCAGTCAGACAGTGTGGTTAACTACTCCCCAGTCAGTGTGGTTAACTACTCCCCAGTCAGTGTGGTTAACTACTCCCCAGTCAGTCAGTGTGTGGTTAACTACTCCCCAGTCAGTCAGTGTGGTTAACTACTCCCCAGTCAGTCAGTGTGTGGTTAACTACTCCCCAGTCAGTCAGTGTGGTTAACTACTCCCCAGTCAGTCAGTGTGTGGTTAACTACTCCCCAGTCAGTGTGGTTAACTACTCCCCAGTCAGTCAGTGTGGTTAACTACTCCCCAGTCAGTCAGTGTGGTTAACTACTCCCCAGTCAGACAGTGTGGTTAACTACTCCCCAGTCATTGTGGTTAACTACTCCCCAGTCAATGTGGTTAACTACTCCCCATTCAGTCAGTGTGGTTAACTACTCCCCATTCAGTCAGTGTGGTTAACTACTCCCCAGTCAGTCAGTGTGGTTAACTACTCCCCAGTCAGTCAGTGTGGTTAACTACTCCCCAGTCAGTCAGTGTGGTTAACTACTCCCCAGTCAGTCAGTGTGGTTAACTACTCCCCAGTCAGTCAGTGTGGTTAACTACTCCCCAGTCAGTCAGTGTGGTTAACTACTCCCCAGTCAGTCAGTGTGGTTAACTACTCCCCAGTCAGTCAGTGTGGTTAACTACTCCCCAGTCAGTCAGTGTGGTTAACTACTTCCCAGTCAGTCAGTGTGGTTAACTACTCCCCAGTCAGTCAGTGTGGTTAACTACTCCCCAGTCAGTCAGTGTGTGGTTAACTACTCCCCAGTCAGTCAGTGTGGTTAACTACTCCCCAGTCAGTCAGTGTGTGGTTAACTACTCCCCAGTCAGTCAGTGTGGTTAACTACTCCCCAGTCAGTCAGTGTGTGGTTAACTACTCCCCAGTCAGTCAGTGTGTGGTTAACTACTCCCCAGTCAGTCAGTGTGTGGTTAACTACTCCCCAGTCAGTCAGTGTGTGGTTAACTACTCCCCAGTCAGTCAGTGTGGTTAACTACTCCCCAGTCAGTCAGTGTGGTTAACTACTCCCCAGTCAGTCAGTGTGGTTAACTACTCCCCAGTCAGTCAGTGTAGTTAACTACTCCCCAGTCAGTCAGTGTAGTTAACTACTGCTATAATCCCAGTCCACAGCCCTGTGGTCTACCCTGTTAAAGTCCCAGTCCACAGCCCTGTTGTCTACCCTGCTGTTGTCCCCGATCTTATCCCTGTGGTCTACCCTGTTATAGTCCCAGTCCATATCCCTGTGGTCTACCCTGTTATAGTTCCAGTCCACAGCCCTGTGGTCTACCCTGTTTTAGTCCCAGTCCATAGCCCTGTGGTCTACCCTTTTATAGTCCCAGTCCATAGCCCTGTGGTCTACCCTGTTATAGTCCCAGTCCACAGCCCTGTTGTCTACCCTGTTATATTCCCAGTCCACAGCTCTGCGGTCTACCCTGTTATTGTTCCAGTCCACAGCCCTGCGGTCTACACTGTTATAGTCCCAGTCCATATCCCATTGGTCTACCCTGTTATAGTCCCAGTCCACAGCCCTGTGGTCTACCCTGTTAAAGTCCCAGTCCACAGCCCTGTGGACTACCCTGTTATAGTCCCCGATCATAGCCCTGTGGTCTACCCTGTTATAGTCCCAGTCCACAGCCCTGTGGTCTACCCTGTTATAGTCCCAGTCCGCAGCCCTGTGGACTACCCTGTTATAGTCCCAGTCCACAGGCCTGTGGTTCTACCCTGTTATAGTCCCAGTCCACAGCCCTGTGGTTCTACCCTGTTATAGTCCCAGTCCACAGCCCTGAGGTCTACCCTATTATAGTCCCAGTCCACAGCCCTGTGGTCTACCCTGTTATAGTCCCAGTCCACAGCCCATGTAATACGGTATGTTGAAATGACACGAACTACAGTACTATGATGTGATGTTGTTTTGTGCAGAACTGCAGTGTAGTTTTAAACCTTGTATGTGATGTTGCAGACCATATCAGAGACTGAGATGCTGTGTCATATTCCATCATGACTTGCATTTCTGTAATTAACTTTTTATAATCACCTTTCTATCTATGAATAACTTGGCTAATTAAATTGTTCTCTCTCGGAGCCAGAAGAGTATTCAAGGGCAGTACTGGGTCTGCCAGGAGTCAGAGGCCCCAGAAACAATCAGTCGGTGGGTCGGTCGGCCAGTTAGTCAGTCAGCCAGTCAGCCAGCCAGTCAGCCAGCCAGTCAGTCAGCCAGTCAGTCAGTCAGCCAGTCAGTAAACCAGCCAGAGAGATACAGGGAGGCAGGCTGAAGGAGAGGTGGGAGTAGAGATACAGAGAGAGATACAGGGAGGAAGGTAGAATGAGAGGTGGGGGGTAGAGATACAGCGAGGCAGGCTGAAGGAGAGACAGGGGTAGAGATACAGAGAGGCAGGCTGAAGGAGAGACAGGGGTAGAGATACAGAGAGAGATACAGGGAGGCAGGTAGAAGGAGAGGTGGGAGTAGAGATACAGAGAGAGATACAGAGAGGCAGGCTGAAGGAGAGGTGGGGGTAGAGATACAGAGAGAGATACAGGGAGGCAGGTAGAAGGAGAGGTGGGGGTAGAGATACAGAGAGAGATACAGGAAGGTAGGTAGAAGGAGAGGATGCGACTGTGTGTCGATGGAAAGTGCGGAAAGATAAAAGAGCGAGAGAGATTGGAAGAGGAGCAGCAAGTGTGAGAGCTCAACATTTAATTTGTAAACCATGCACACTCCCAGCATGCTGAGCAGCGAGCAGGGAAAGGAAAAAAGAGAACATGCAAATGAATAGCTTCAGTAGTTACAGTCTAACAGAACTACAGCTATGGGCTGTGTTGCTGCTGCAGGATGATGGAGGGACCAGGTTAGTAATGACTGATGGACGGACCAGGTTAGTAATGACTGATGAAGGGACCAGGTTAGTAATGACTGATGGAGGGACCAGGTTAGTAATGACTGATGGAGGGACCAGGTTAGTAATGTCTGATGGAGGGACCAGGTTAGTAATGACTGATGGAGGGACCAGGTTAGTAATGACTGATGGAGGGACCAGGTTAGTAATGACTGATGCAGGATGATGGAGGGACCAGGTTAGTAATGACTGATGGAGGGACCAGGTTAGTAATGACTGATGGAGGGACCAGGTTAGTAATGACTGATACAGGGACCAGATTACCTGGAGGGACCTTTCCTCAGCCCCTCTCCACCTCTCATCAGCCCCTCTCCTCAGCCCCTCTCCACCTCTCATCAGCCCCTCTCCTTTGCCCCTCTCCACAGCCCCTCTCCACCTCACCTCAGCCCCTCTCCACCTCTCCTCAGACCCTCTCCACCTCTCCTCAGCCCCTCTCCACCTCTCCTCAGCCCCTCGCCACCTCTCCTTAGCTCCTCTCCACCTCTCCTCAGCTCCTCTCTACCCCACCTCAGCCTCTCTCTCCTCAGCCCCTCTCTACCTCTCCTCAGCCCCTCTCTACCTCTCCTCAGCCCCTCTCCACCTCTCCTCAGCCCCTCTCCTCAGCCCCTCTCTACCTCTCCTCAGCCCCTCTCCTTAGCTCCTCTCCACCTCTCCTCAGCTCCTCTCTACCTCTCCTCAGCCCCTCTCTCCTCAGCCCCTCTCCACCTCTCCTCAGCCCCTCTCCTTAGCTCCTCTCCACCTCTCCTCAGCTCCTCTCTACCTCTCCTCAGCTCCTCTCTACCTCTCCTCAGCCCCTCTCTCCTCAGCCCCTCTCCACCTCTCCTCAGCCCCTCTCCACCTCTCCTCAGCCCCTCTCCACCTCTCCTCAGCTCCTCTCCCTCTCTCCTCAGCCCCTCTCCACCTCTCCTCAGCCCCTCTCTACCTCTCCTCAGCTCCTCTCCACCTCTCCTCAGCCCCTCTCCACCTCTCCTCAGCCCCTCTCTACCTCTCCTCAGCTCCTCTCCACCTCTCCTCAGCCCCTCTCCACCTCTCCTCAGCCCCTCTCTACCTCTCCTCAGCCCCTCTCTCCTCAGCTCCTCTCCCTCTCTCCTCAGCCCCTCTCCACCTCTCCTCAGCCCCTCTCTACTCATGTCTGTCATGTCTCCAGTTACGCAAGGAGATAAGCACCCTACACATATTTAGTAATTTTTGAAGTGTCATGCAGTTGTTGCTGCAGCACACCGGCGTGTCTGGGGGATCCTGTCTGAGCTGGGGGATCCTGTCTGAGCTGGGATATCATGTCTGAGCTGGGGGATCCTGTCTGAGCTGGGGGATCCTGTCTGAGCTGGGGGATCCTGTCTGAGCTGGGGGATCCTGTCTGAGCCGGGGGATCCTCTCTAAGCTGGGGGGATCATGTTTGAGCTGGGGGGATCATGTCTGAGCTGGGGGGATCCTGTCTGAGCTGGGGGATCCTGTCTGAGCTGGGGGATCCTGTCTGAGCTGGGGGATCCTGTCTGAGCTGGGGGATCCTGTCTGAGCTGGGGGATCCTGTCTGAGCTGGGAGATCCTGTCTGAGCTGGGCGATCCTGTCTGAGTTGGGGGATCCTGTCTGAGCTGGGAGATGCTGTGCAGTGAGATCGGGGATGACGAGCAGTGATCGGAATGACGTTGGACGATGCCGCGATTTCTGTCTCTCAGCTATTGTTTTCCTCCCATTTGAAAATGACTATCACAACCAGTTAAATGAATAATAGATGTTATTTTAGCTGGATGTCCTTTAAGAATCAATTTGATAATTGTGGTATTGGGTTGATGGATTCTATTGATTACCCTATAGGTTATGTGATTAATCAAATCAAATCAAAATGTATTTATAAAGCCCTTCTTCTTACATCAGCTGATATCTCAAAGTGCTGTACAGAAACCCAGCCTAAAACCCCCAAACAGCAAGCAATGCAGGTGTAGAAGCACCTGTGTAGCAATGCAGCAATGCAGGTGTAGAAGCATGTCATGTTATATATATATATATAATATACTTGGGGCCTTGCAGATCAATACCTTTTTGAAATGGGGTTCAGTAATCATTCAATGTGATACAGCTGCAGAGCGTTACGATGGCTCGAGACATTTATAGAAACCTGTCAAGTCATTTTATCTTCAATTTCACTCCACTTAATGTATACAAGGAATTGTTATATGGCACCCTATTCCCTATCGTAGTGCACTACTTTTGACCAGGGCCCATAGGGCACTATAGGGAATAAGGGTGACATTTGAGATACACAACCAATTAAGTCCTGTAGCCACCCACAGCATGTGACAGGGAAACGATCGTTTTGAAAGATGGATAGTGTTGTTTATGAAACGCTAAGAGATTCATTACAGCCTTTATACTGCCAGTCGCACTGAGCAATTACTACAGGTCTGGAATCAGCTAACACTTTATACTGTCAGTCACACTGAGCAATTACTACAGGTCTGGAATCAGCTAACACTTTATACTGCTAGTCGCACTGAGCAATTACTACAGGTCTGGAATCAGCTAACACTTTATACTGTCAGTCGCACTGAGCAATTACTACAGGTCTGGAATCAGCTAACACTTTATACTGCCAGTCACACTGAGCAATTACTACAGGTCTGGAATCAGCTAACACTTTATACTGCCAGTCACACTGAGCAATTATAACAGGTCTGGAATCAGCTAACACTTTATTCATTAGGAATGACTGCTGGATACACACACACACATGGATGACTGTGCTATGGCACGGTGATGAAGGAGTTTGTGTCCTACAGGCCACAATCAGAAACAGTAGGCTCCTTTTAGAGTAGAACAGAGCAGGCCACAATCAGAAACAGTAGGCTCCTTTTAGAGTAGAACAGAGCAGGCCACAATCAGAAACAGTAGCCCTAACCCTAACCTTAACTTAGTCAATGAGAAATGATGACTTTTCTAGACCATTTCCAAAACGTGGAATCAAACAAATACTCACCTACTGTTGTCAGGGTGTGCTCAACCCCACCTACCGACAGGAAAGACCAGGCCCGGCCAGACGCCCGGGAGGGCATGGAACCAAGCACACCTACAAACTCCAGGGTCAGTAGACCTACAGTCTATGCTGTTCTACTGAGGACATGGGAGGAGCATTTAGACCCTCCACCAGGATCAGTAGACCTACAGTCTATGCTGTTCTACTGAGGACATGGGAGGAGCATTTAGACCCTCAGACTTGAAAGCAAAAACACACTGTCCATATTCAACAGAATAAACAAGTCACGTGTCTCAGGGTTAGAGCCCAGGCATCCCTTCACTGTAACTCACAGTTAATTCGCTATCATTTGATTATTTCTAATTATTTTAAATCAACCCCCAGATCTTTGGGTATTTTCCTTTCACCTACCCTTCGTTTTCCCAAGCTCCTCTAAACTTTAGACATAGGAGCTCAGGAAAACATTGGGTCTGTACATGCGATCACATATCAATACTGTTCATTGGGTCATGTGCTCACATATCAATACTACATCCTGTTCGTTGGGTCATGTGCTCACATATCAATACCACATCCTGTTCGTTGGGTCATGTGCTCACATATCAATACTACATCCTGTTCGTTGGGTCATGCGCTCACATATCAATACAACATCCTGTTCATTGGGTCATGTGCTCACATATCAATACTACATCCTGTTTGTTGGGTCATGTGCTCACATATCAATACTACATCCTGTTCGTTGGGTCATGTGCTCACATATGAATACTACATCCTGTTCTTTGGGTCATGCGCTCACATATCAATACTACATCCTGTTCCTTGGGTCATGTGCTCACATATCAATACTACATCCTGTTCGTTGGGTCATGTGCTCACATATCAATACTACATCCTGTTCGTTGGGTCATGTGCTCACATATCACTACTACATCCTGTTCGTTGGGTCATGTGCTCACATATCAATACTACATCCTGTTCATTGGGTCATGTGCTAGTCCAGATGACCTGTAAACTACGTGTACTCTGCTCTAGTCCTCTTTTAATACAGTGTTTCTAACACACGTGTCTGTGTTGAACGTTTGTCCCTCTTCATAGGGAGCTGCACACACTGTTACCATGGTAATCATACTGTACTGTACCACTGTAGTAGAGTGGTAACCATGGTAATCATACTGTACTGTACCACTGTAGTAGACACACTGTTACCATGGTAATCATACTGTACTGTACCACTGTAGTAGACACACTGTTACTATGGTAATCATACTGTACTGTACCACTGTAGTAGACACACTGTTACCATGGTAATCATACTGTACTGTACCACTGTAGTAGACACACTGTTACCATGGTAATCATACTGTACTGTACCACTGTAGTAGACACACTGTTACCATGGTAATCATACTGTACTGTACCACTGTAGTAGACACACTGTTACCATGGTAATCATACTGTACTGTACCACTGTAGTAGACACACTGTTACCATGGTAATCATACTGTACTGTACCACTGTAGTAGACACACTGTTACCATGGTAATCATACTGTACTGTACCACTGTAGTAGGCACACTGTTACCATGGTAATCATACTGTAGTAGACACACTGTTACCACGGTAACCATACTGTACTGTCTCAATGGGTTGAGGGTTGTTTACCTCTATTGGTGTTGAATTAACTCTCCTTTCCATTTATTCCATGCCAATACAGAAATTCATGATGAAGGTGAGTTCATTCATGTCTGCTGCTCCCCCTTCTGCCGCTGTGTGTCTGAGGTCCTGGCTCCTTCTGCCGCTGTGTGTCTGAGGTCCTGGCTCCTTCTGCCGCTGTGTGTCTGAGGTCCTGGTTCCTTCTTCCGCTGTGTGTCTGAGGTCCTGGTTCCTTCTGCCGCTGTGTGTCTGATGTCCTGGTTCCTTCTGCCGCTGTGTGTCCTTGTTCCTTCTGCCGCTGTGTGTCTGACGTCCTTGTTCCTTCTGCCGCTGTGTGTCTGAGGTCCTGGTTCCTTCTGCCGCTGTGTGCCCTGGTTCCTTCTGCCGCTGTGTGTCTGAGGTCCTGGTTCCTTCTGCCGCTGTGTGTCTGAGGACCTGGTTCCTTCTGCCGCTGTGTGTCTGACGTCCTGGTTCCTTCTGTCGCTGTGTGTCTGACGTCCTGGTTCCTTCTGCCGCTGTGTGTCTGAGGTCCTGGTTCCTTCTGCTGCTGTGTGTCTGAGGTCCTGGTTCCTTCTGCCGCTGTGTGTCTGAGGTCCTGGTTCCTTCTGCCGCTGTGTGCCCTGGTTCCTTCTGCCGCTGTGTGTCTGAGGTCCTGGTTCCTTCTGCCGCTGTGTGTCTGAGGACCTGGTTCCTTCTGCCGCTGTGTGTCTGACGTCCTGGTTCCTTCTGTCGCTGTGTGTCTGACGTCCTGGTTCCTTCTGCCGCTGTGTGTCTGATGTCCTGGTTCCTTCTGCCGCTGTGTGTCTGAGGTCCTGGTTCCTTCTGCCGCTGTGTGTCTGATCTCCTGGAGGAGCTCCTAGCTCCTAGCTCCTAGCTCCTCATCTCTACAAAAACTCTGTTATCCCAACAGTATCTCCCTAATCACACACAGCTGTACCTGACACCACACACACTTTCCCACCCTCCTCCCCCGGTCTCCTGGACAGTCAGCTGTGTGGTTGGATGGATGGAGTTTGACATGTGGAATGGATGGAAACACAGGAGCAGCCTGTCTTTGTCAGACTAACCAGGCTGGGGGAAACACCTGTGTGTGTGTTTGTGTGTGTGTCTCTGTGTGTGTGTGTGTGTGTGTGTGTGTGTGTGTTCGTGCGTGCGTGGGCGGTGTGAGCAGGCGTGCGTGCATGTTTGTGTGAATGTGGCTGTGTCAGACTGACTAGGCTAGGAGGGAGGGGTTGTTAGATGAAGACATGCTAGCCTAGCCAGGGTACTGTAGGAGGGAGGATGCTGTTAGATGAAGACATGCTAGCCTAGCCAGGGTACTGTAGGAGAGAGGGGCTGTTAGATGAAGACATGCTAGTCTAGCCAGGGTACTGTAGGAGAGAGGGGCTGTTAGATGAAGACATGCTAGCCTGGGTACTGTAGGAGAGAGGGGGCTGTTAGATGAAGACATGCTAGCCTAGCCAGGGTACTGTAGGAGAGAGGGGGCTGTTAGATGAAGACATGCTAGCCTAGCCAGGGTACTGTAGGAGAGAGGGGCTGTTAGATGAAGACATGCTAGCCTAGCCAGGGTACTGTAGGAGAGAAGGGGCTGTTATTAGATGAAGACATGCTAGCCTAGCCAGGGTACTGTAGGAGAGAGGGGGCTGTTAGATGAAGACATGCTAGCCTAGCCAGGGTACTGTAGGAGAGAGGGGGCTGTTAGATGAAGACATGCTAGCCTAGCCAGGGTACTGTAGGAGAGAGGGGGGCTGTTAAATGAAGACATGCTAGCCTAGCCAGGGTACTGTAGGAGAGAGGGGGCTGTTAGATGAAGACATGCTAACCTAGCCAGGGTACTGTATAGGGCTATTTGACCAAGAAGGAGAGTGATGGAGTGCTGCTTCAGATAACCTGTCCTCTACAATCACCTGAACTCAACTCAATTGAGATGGTTTGGGATGAGTTGGACCGCAGAGTAAAGGAAAATGCCGCTAACAAGGGCTCAGCATATGGGAACTCTTTCAAGAATGTTGGAAAAGCATTCCACGTGAAGCTGGTTGAGAGAATGCCAAGAGTGTGCAATGCTGTCAAGGCAAAGGGTGGCTACTTTGAAGAATTTGAAATATAAAATATATTTTGATTTGTTTAACACTTTTTTGCTTACTACATGCTTCCATATGTGTTATGTCATAGTGGCTTCACAATTATTCTACAATGTAGAAAACAGTATAAATAAAGAAAAACCCTGGAATAAGTAGGTGTGTCCAAACTTTTGACTGGTGCTGTACATTTACAGTGCCTTCGGAAAGTATTCAGACCTCTTGACTCATTTCTACACTTTATGTTACAGCCTTATTCTAAAATTGAATATATAACTTTTTTTCTTCTCATCAATCTACACACAATACCCCATAATGAAAAAGCAAAAACAGATTTCTAGAAATGTCTGCTAATTTATTAAAAATAAAAACTGAAATTTCACATTTACATAAGTATTCCGACCCTTTACTCAGTACTTTGTTGAAGCACCTTTGCCAGCAATTACAGCATTGAGTCTTCTTGGGTATGACGCTTCAAGCTTGGCACACCTGTATTTTGGGAATTTCTCCCATTCTTCTCTGCAGATCCTCTCAAGCTCTGTCAGTTTGGATGGGGAGTTTTGCTGCAGAGCTTTTTTCAGGTCTCTCCAGAGATATTCGATCAGGTTCGTCTAGTCTCTGGCTGGGCCACTCAAGGACATTTAGAGACTTGTCCCGAAGCCACTCCTGCATTGTCTTGGCTGTATGCTTAGCGTCGTTGTCCTGTTGGAAGGTGAACCTTCGCCACAGTCTGAGGTCCTGAGCACTCTGGAGCAGGTTTTCATCAAGGATTTCGCGGTACTTTGCTCCGTTCATCTTTGCCTCGATCCTGACTTGTCTCCCAGTCCCTGCCGCTGAAAAACATCCCCACAGCATGATGCTGCCACCATGCCTCACCTTAGGGATGGTTTCCTCCAGACGTGACACTTGGCATTCAGGCCAAAGAGTTCAATCTTGGTTTCATCAGACGAGAGAATCTTGTTTCTCATGGTCTGAGAGTCTTTAGGTACCTTTTGTCAAACTCCAAGCAGGCTGTCATGGGCCTTTTACTGAGGAGTGGCTTCCATCTGGCCACTCTACCATAAAGGCCTGATTGGTGGAGTGCTGCAGAGATGGTTGTCCTTCTGGAAGAATTTCCCATATCCACAGAGGAACTCTGGGGCTCCTTCAGAGTGACCATTGGGTTCTTGGTCACCTCCCTGACCATGGCCCTTCTCCCCCGATTTCTCAGTTTAGCCAGCGGCCAGCTCTAGGAAGAGTCTTGGTGGTTCCAAGCTTCTTCCATTTAATAATGATGGAAGCCACTGTGTTCTTGGGGACCTTCAATGCTGCAGAAATGTTTTGGTACCATTCCCCAGATCTGTTCCTTGACACAATCCTGTCTCAGAGCATTCACTGTCAACTGTGGGACCTTATATAGACTGTTGTGTGTCTTTCTAAATCGTGTCCAATAAATTGAATTTAACAAAGTCGGACTCCAATCAAGTTGTAAAACATCTAAAGGATGATCAATGGAAACAGGATGAATCCGAGCTCAATTTCGAGTCTCATAGCAAATGGTGTGAATACTTATGTAAATAAGGTATTTCTGTTTTTTTATACATTTGCAAACATTTTTAAAAACCTGTTTTTGCTTTGTCATTATCTGGTATTGTGTGTAAATTGCGGAAGGAAAACAAATATTTATTCATTTTTAGAATTAGGCTGTAACATAACAAAATGTGGAAGAAGTTAAGGGCTCTTACCTCCTCCCTATAGACTGTCTCATCGTCGGTGGTGATCAGGTCACCACCATCGTGTCATCGGCAAACTTGATGATGGTGTTGGAGTCGTGCTCAGCCACGCAGTCGTGTTTGAACAGGAAGTACAGGAGGGGACTAAGCACGCACCCCTGAGGGACACCTGTGTTGAGAGTCAGCATAGCGGATGTGTTGTTGCCTACCCTCACCACCTGGTGGCTGCCCGTCAGGAAGTCCAGGATCCAGTTGAAGAGGTTCGGTGTTTCAGTCCCAGGATCCTTAGCTTAGTGATGAGCTTGGTGTTACACTATGGTGTTAAACGCTGAGATGTAGTATATGAACGCTGAGTTGTAGTGTGGAAGTGCAATAGAGATTGCGTCATCTGTGAATCTGTTGGGGCGGTATGCGAATTGGAGTGGGTCCAGGGTGTCTGGGATGATAGTGTTGATGTGAGCCATGATCAGCCTTTCAAAGCACTTCATGGCTACAGATGTGAGTGCTACGGGTCGGTAATCAGACTGGTTACCTTGGTGTTCTTGGGCACAGGGCCTATGATGGTCTGCTTGAAACATGTAGGTATTACAGACTGGGTCAGGGAGAGGTTGAAAATGTCAGTGAAGACTCATTCCAGCTGGTCAGCACATGTTCTGAGCATGCGTCCTGGTAATCCGTCTGGCCCTGCGGCCTTGTGAATGTTAACCTGTTCAAAGGTCTTACTCACATCGGCTACGGCGAGCGTGATCACACAGTCGTCCAGAACAGCTGGTGCTCTCACGCATGTTTCAGTATTTCTTGCCTCGAAGCGAGCATAGAAAGCATTTAGCTCATCTGGAGGGCTCATCTCACTGGGCAACTCTCGGCTGGGTTTCCCTTTGTAATTCGTGATAGTTTGCAAGCCCTGACGAGTGTCAGAGCCGGTGTAGTATGATTCGATCTTAGTCCTGTATAGTAACAGTATTGTACGTGTTACTAGTTAAACTAGTTCCTGAATGTGTCTCTTGTCTCTCTGTCTCTGTCCTGTAGACGGCCCAGGGAGGGGGCCACCGCACCTTACTGTACGGACACGCTGTCCTGCTACGACACTCCTACAGCGGCATGGTGAGTCCCTCTGCAGTGTGTCTGGAAACCCAAATACAGGAAATAACACGTACTTGAATCAGTGTCACAATCTTCCATTCCAGGTTTGTGCTCTGTGATGTCAGTCAGTTGTGGTTGTAATCATCTTTGTTGTGGTTGTCATCATCTTTGTTGTGGTTGTCATCATCTTTGTTGTGGTTGTCATCTTTGTTGTATTCTTGCCTGTATTTTCTAGTGATACACGAGTTGCTGAGCCAGTCAGACAAGGCAATACGAGACTGGTTTCTACCAAGTTGTGTCAGGTTCTGTTGAAGAATAATTGGCTTCTTTTGTTTCTCTGTCTAGTACCTCTGTTGCCTAGGTACCTCCCGATCCTCAACCGACAAACTGGCGTTTGATGTTGGACTGCAGGAAGACACAACAGGTAGGTCTCTTTCCCTTCCTGGTGTAGCAGCTAACCTAGCATCCAGTCCACCCAACAGCCATAGTATAGTTAGTACAGTCAGATGAGACAACATTACCAAACCATGTTGCAGTGTTATGTTGCCATGCAAGCTTCAGAGAGAGAGATATTTATGTGGTTGTTGTTTATGAGTTCCCATAGTAAGACTGTTGTGATGCTGTGTGGTGTGGATGTTTACTATGTTGTGTTTCGGTATGTGTGCAGTGCTGCCTGTGGTTACTAGACTCCAGACCCTCAGTGGTGCTGCCTGTGGTTACTAGACTCCAGACCCTCAGTGGTGTTACTGGAGGTTACTAGACTCCAGACCCTCAGTGGTGCTGCTGGAGGTTACTAGACTCCAGACCCTCAGTGGTGCTACTGGAGGTTACTAGACTCCAGACCCTCAGTGATGCTACTGGAGGTTACTAGACTCCAGACCCTCAGTGGTGCTGCTGGAGGTTACTAGACTCCAGACCCTCAGTGGTGCTACTGGAGGTTACTAGACTCCAGACCCTCAGTGATGCTACTGGAGGTTACTAGACTCCAGACCCTCAGTGGTGCTGCTGGAGGTTACTAGACTCCAGACCCTCAGTGGTGCTACTGGAGGTTACTAGACTCCAGATCCTCAGTGGTGCTACTGGAGGTTACTAGACTCCAGACCCTCAGTGATGCTGCTGGAGGTTACTAGACTCCAGACCCTCAGTGGTGCTGCTGGAGGTTACTAGACTCCAGACCCTCTGTGGTGCTACTGGAGGTTACTAGACTCCAGACCCTCATTGGTGCTGCTGGTGTTTACTAGGCTCCTGTCTGTCCTGCAATAACCTGGCAGCTACATGAAAAAATCTCATAGGCTCAATCTACACACAATACCCCATAAAGACAAAGCAAAAACATGTTTTAAATATGTGTGTAAGTTTGTAATTAAACCCCCTGATATATGACATTTACATAAGTATTCAGACCCTTTACTCAGTACTTTGCTGAAGCACCTTTGGCAGGGATTACAGCCTTGAGTCTTCTTGGGTATGACGCTACAAGCTTGGCACACCTGTATTTGGGTAATTTCTCCCATTCTTCTCTGCAGATCCTCTCAAGCTCTGTCAGTTTGGATGGGGAGTGTTGCTGCACAGCTATTTTCAGGTCTCTTCAGAGGTGTTTGATCTGGTTCAAGTCCGGGCTCTGGCTGGGCCACTCAAGGACATTCAGAGACTTGTCCCAAAACCACTCCTGCGTTGTCCTGTTGGAAGGTGAACCTTTGCCCCAGTCTGAGGTCCTGAGCGCTCTGGGGCAGGTTTTCATCAAGGCTCTCTCTGTACTTTGCTCCGTTCATCTTTCCCTCGATCCTGACTAGTCTTCCCCCCACTGAAAAACATCCCCACAGCATGATGCTGCCACCATGCTTCACCGTAGGGGTGGTTTCCTCCAGATGTGATGCTTGGCATTCAGTCCAAAGAGTTCAATCTTGGTTTCATCAGACCAGAGAATCTTGTTTCTCATGGTCAGAATACTTTAGGTGCCTTTTGGCAAACTCCAAGTGGGCTGTCATGTGCCTTTTACTGAGGAGTGGCTTCCGTCTGGCCACTCTACCATAAAGGTCTGATTGGTGGAGTTCTACAGAGATGGTTGTCCTTCTGGAAGATTCTCCCATCTCCACAGAGGAACTCTAGAGCTCTGTCAGAGTGACCGTTGGGTTCTTGGTCAGCTCCCTCACTAAGGCCCTTCTCCCCCAATTGTTCAGTTTGGCTGGGCGGCCAGCTCTAGGAAGAGTCTTGGCGGTTCCAAGCTTCTTCTATTTAAGAATGTTGGAGGGCACTGTGTTCTTGGGGACCTTCAATGCTGCAGACATTTTTTGGTACCCTTCCCCAGATCTGTGCCTCGACACAATCATATCTCGGACCTCAACAGAGAATTCCTTTGACCTCATGGCTTGGTTTTTGCTCTGACATGCACTGTCAACTGTGGGACCTTATATAGACAGGTGTGTGCCTTTCCAAATCATGTCCAATCAATTGAATTTACCACAGGTGGAATCCAATCAGGTTGTAGAAACATCTCAAGGATGATCAATGGAAACAGGATGCACCTGAGCTCAATTTGGAGTCTCATAGCAAAGGGTCTGAATACTTATGTAAATAAGGTATTTCTGTTACATTTTTTTTTACATACAATTTCTAAAAACCTGTTTTCGCTTTGTCATTATGATGTATTGTGTGTAGACTGAGGATTTTTTGTAATCCATTTGAGAATAAGGCTGTAACATACATTTTTTTTGAAAAAGTCAAGTGGTCTGAATACTTTCCGTATGCACTGTATATTGATAGGGAGGGTGAGAGAGAGAGAGAGCGAGATAGAGAAAATGAGAGAGGGGGAAGGGTAGAGAGAGAGGCTCAGGGACAGAGAGAGACTCAGAGACAGAGAGAGACTCAGAGACAGAGAGGCTCAGAGACAGAGAGGCTCAGAGAGACAGAGAGGCTCAGAGACAGAGAGGCTCAGAGAGAGATAGTCTCAGCCATATCCTCCTGTCTTATCTCTAACAGGAGAAGCATGTTGGTGGACCATCCACCCTGCCTCCAAGCAGAGGTCAGAGGGAGAGAAGGTGCGAGTCGGGGATGACCTCATCCTAGTTAGCGTGTCATCAGAACGATACCTGGTGAGTCTCTGATTACCCTTTTCACATTCTCATACCGACACCAACCAAACCGTGTTGCCTTGGAGATTTCACTTTTGCTTTGTCCTTTATAGCAACTATGACAGATCTTGCTAGCTCAGTTCACCTTGGTTTGTCTCAGTCCAATCTGGCGAGTGTGAAAAACCCTTGACTTGGTTTGTCTCAGTCCAATCCGTTGAGTGTGAAAAACCCTTGACTTGGTTTGTCTCAGTCCAATCCGGCGAGTGTGAAAAACCCTTGACTTGGTTTGTCTCAGTTCAATCTGGCAAGTGTGAAAAACCCTTGACTTGGTTTGTCTCAGTCCAATCCGGCGAGTGTGAAAAACCCTTGACTTGGTTTGTCTCAGTCCAATCCCGCGAGTGTGAAAAACCCTTGACTTGGTTTGTCTCAGTCCAATCTGGCTAGTGTGAAAAACCCTTGACTTGGTTTGTCTCAGTCCAATCCGGCGAGTTTAAAAAACCCTTGACTTGGTTTGTCTCAGTCCAATCTGGCGAGTGTGAAAAACCCTTGACTTGGTTTGTCTCAGTCCAATCCGGCGATTGTGAAAAACCCTTGACTTGGTTTGTCTCAGTCCAATCTGGCGAGTGTGAAAAACCCTTGACTTGGCTTCCAGTTCAGTGAACCAATAATCAGAGGGAACATGGAGCAGGTGTGATCTGTCTATAGAGGGAGTGACACAGAATATTTACTGTCATCTAGACAGGCTATTAGATTCTCCTTGCCAGTCCCATTTGGAACCAGAACTCAACAACCAAAAAACAGGAGCTAAAATCAACTGTCTGGTACACAGGTCCACTCCAACAGTAAACAGTACATTTCTCTTAATGTAATACACAGGTCCACTCCAACAGTAAACAGTACATTTATCTTAATGTAGTACACCCTCCTGTCATACCACTCCACCCTAACCCTCCTGTCATACCACTCCACCCTAACCCTCCTGTCATACCACTCCACCCTAACCCTCCTGTCATACCACTCCACCCTAACCCTCCTGTCATACCACTCCACCCTAACCCTCCTGTCATACCACTCCACCCTAACCCTCCTGTCATTCATTCCACCCTAACCCACCTGTCATACCACTCCACCCTAACCCTCATGTCATACCACTCCACCCTAACCCTCCTGTCATTCCACTCCACCCTAACCCTCCTGTCATACCACTCCACCCTAACCCTAACCCTCCTGTCATACCACTCCACCCTAACCCTCCTGTCATACCACTCCACTCCACCCTAACCTTAACCCTCCTGTCATACCACTCCACCCTAAACCTAACCCTCCTGTCATACCACTCCACCCTAACCCTCCTGTCATACCACTCCACCCTAACCCTCCTGTCATACCACTCCACCCACCTAACCCTCCTGTCATACCACTCCACCCAACCCTCCTGTCACCTACCTAACCCTCCTGTCATCCACTCCACCCTAACCCTCCTGTCATACCACTCCACCCTAACCCTCCTGTCATACCACTCCACCCTAACCCTCCTGTCCTTCCACTCCACCCTAACCCTCCTGTCATACCACTCCACCCTAACCCTCCGTCACCCCCTAACCCTCCTGTCATACCACTCCACCCTAACCCTCCTGTCATACCACTCCACCCTAACCCTCCTGTCATACCACTCCACCCTAACCCTCCTGTCATTCCACTCCACCCTAACCCTCCTGTCATACCACTCCACCCTAACCCTCCTGTCATACCACTCCACCCCTAACCCTAACCCTCCTGTCATACCACTCCACCCTAACCCTCCTGTCATCCACCACTCCACCCTAACCCTCCTGTCATACCACTCACCCCTAACCCCTCATAACCCCTAACCCTCCTGTCATACCACTCCACCCTAACCCTCCTGTCATACCACTCCACCCTAACCCTCCTGTCATAACACTCCACCCTAACCCTCCTGTCATACCACTCCACCCTAACCCTCCTGTCATACCACTCCACCCTAACCCTCCTGCCACTCCACCACCTAACCCTCTCCACCCTAACCCTCCTGTCATACCGCTCCACCCTAACCCTCCTGTCATACCACTCCACCCTAACCCTCCTGTCATACCACTCCACCCTAACCCTCCTGTCATACCACTCCACCACCTAACCTCCTGTCATACCACTCCACCCTAACCCTCCTGTCATACCACTCCACCCTAACCCTCCTGTCATACCACTCCACCCTAACCCTCCTGTCATACCACTCCACCCTAACCCTACCCTCCTGTCATACCACTCCACCCTAACCCTCCTGTCATACCACTCCACCCTAACCCTAACCCTCCTGTCATACCACTCCACCCTAACCCTCCTGTCATACCACTCCACCCTAACCCTCCTGTCATACCACTCCACCCTAACCCTCCTGTCATACCACTCCACCCTAACCCTCCTGTCATACCACCTCCACCCTAACCCTCCTGTCATACCACTCCACCCTAACCCTCCTGTCATACCACTCCACCCTAACCCTCCTGTCATACCACTCCACCCTAACCCTCCTGTCATACCACTCCACCCTAACCCTCCTGTCATACCACTCCACCCTAACCCTCCTGTCATACCCTCCACCCTAACCCTCCTGTCATACCACTCCACCCTAACCCTCCTGTCATACCACTCCACCCTAACGCTCCTGTTATACCATTCCACCCTAACCCTCCTGTCATACCACTCCACCCTAACCCTCCTGTCATACCACTCCACCCTAACCCTCCTGTCATACCACTCCACCCTAACCCTCCTGTCATACCACTCCACCCTAACCCTAACCCTCCTGTCATACCACTCCACCCTAACCCTCCTGTCATACCACTCCACCCTAACCCTCCTGTCATACCACTCCCACCCTAACCCTCCTGTCATACCACTCCACCCTAACCCTCCTGTCATACCACTCCACCCTAACCCTAACCCTCCTGTCATACCACTCCACCCTAACCCTCCTGTCATCACTCCACTCCACCTAACCCTCCTGTCATACCCCACCTTAACCCTCCTGTCATACCACTCCACCACCCTAACCCTCCTGTCATACCACTCCACCCCTAACCCTCCTGTCATGCCACCACTCCAACCTAACCCTCCTGTCATACCACTCCACCCTAACCCTCCTGTCATTACCACTCCACCCTAACCCTCCTGTCATTCCACTCCACCCTAACCCCGTATACCACTCCACCCTAACCCTCCTGTCATACCACTCACTAACCCTCCTGTCATACCACTCCACCCTAACCCTCCTGTCATACCACTTCCACCTAACTCCGCCCCCCTCCTGTCATACCACCACCCTAACCCTCCTGTCATACCATTCCACCTTACCCTCCTGTCATACCACTCCACCCTAACCCTCCTGTCATACCACTCCACCCTAACCCTCCTGTCATACCACTCCACCTAACCCTCCTGTCATACCACTCCACCTAACCCTCCTGTCATCACCACTCCACCCTAACCCTCCTGTCATACCACTCCACCCTAACCCTCCTGTCATACCACTCCACCCTAACCCTCCTGTCATACCACTCACACCCTAACCCTCCTGTCATACCACTCACACCCTAACCCTCCTGTCATACCACTCCACCTAACCTCCTGTCATACCACTCCCACACCTAACCCTCCTGTCATACCACTCCAACCTACATCCTGTCATACCACTCCACCTTGTCACCACTCCACCTAACCCTCCTGTCATACCACTCACCCTAACCCTCCTGTCATACCACTCCACCCTAACCCTCCTGTCATACCACTCCACCCTAACCCTCCTGTCATACCACTCCACCTAACCCTCCTGTCATACCACTCCACCCTAACCCTCCTGTCATACCACTCCACCCTAACCTCTCTGTCATACCACTCCACCCTAACCTCCTGTCATACCACTCCACCCTAACCCTCCTGTCATACCACTCCACCCTAACCCTCCTGTCATACCACTCCACCCTAACCCTCCTGTCATACCACTCCACCCTAACCCTCCTGTCATACCACTCCACCCTAACCCTCCTGTCATACCACTCCACCCTAACCCTCCTGTCATTCCACTCCACCCTAACCCTCCTGTCATACCACTCCACCTAACCCTCCTGTCTTCCTCCACTCCAACCCTCCTGTCATACCACTCCACCCTAACCCTCCTGTCATACCACTCCACCTAACCCTCCTGTCATCTCCACTCACCTAACCCTCCTGTCATACCACTCCACCCTAACCCTCCTGTCATACCACTCCACTCCACCCTAACCTTAACCCTCCTGTCATACCACTCCACCCTAAACCTAACCCTCCTGTCATACCACTCCACCCTAACCCTCCTGTCATACCACTCCACCCTAACCCTAACCCTCCTGTCATACCACTCCACCCTAACCCTCCTGTCATACCACTCCACTCCACCCTAACCTTAACCCTCCTGTCATACCACTCCACCCTAACCCTCCTGTCATACCACTCCACCCTAACCCTAACCCTCCTGTCATACCTCTCCACCCTAACCCTCCTGTCATTCCACTCCATTCCACCCTAACCCTCCTGTCATTCTCCTCCACTCCACCCCCCCTAACCCTCCTGTCATACCACTCCACCCTAACCCTCCTGTCATACCACTCCACCTAACCCTCCTGTCATACCACTCCACCCTAACCCTCCTGTCATACCACTCCATCCTAACCCTCCTGTCATACCACTCCACCCTAACGCTCCTGTTATACCATTCCACCCTAACCCTCCTGTCATACCACTCCACCCTAACCCTCCTGTCATTCCACTCCACCCTAACCCTCCTGTCATACCACTCCACCCTAACCCTCCTGTCATACCACTCCACCCTAACCCTAACCCTCCTGTCATACCACTCTACCTAACCCTCCTGTCATACCACTCCACTCCACCCTAACCCTCCTGTCATACCACTCCACCCTAACCCTCCTGTCATACCACTCCACCCTAACCCTCCTGTCCTACCACTCCACCTAACCCTCCTGTCATACCACTCCACCCTAACCCTCCTGTCATTCCACTCCACCCTAACCCTCCTGTCATACCACTCCACCCTAACCCTCCTGTCATACCACTCCACCCTAACCCTCCTGTCATACCACTCCACCCTAACCCTCCTGTCATACCCACTCCACCCTAACCCTCCTGCTTCCACTCCACCCTAACCCTCCTGTCATACCACTCCACCCCTAACCCTCCTGTCATACCACTCCACCTAAACACCTCTGTCATACCACTCCTTAACCCTCCTGTCATACCACTCCACCCTAATTCCTCCTGCTATACCATTCCACCCTAACCCTCCTGTCATACCACTCCACCTTAACCCTCCTGTCATACCCTCCACTCCTAAACCCTAACCCTCCTGTCATACCACTCCACCTAACCCTCCTGTCCTTCACCCTCCTCTCCTAACCTAACCCTCCTGTCATACCACTCCCCTAACCTCCTGTATTCCACTCCACCCCTTCCTGTCATACCCTCCACCTAACCCTCCTGTCATCCACTCCACCCTAACCCTCCTGTCATACCACTCCACCTAACCCTAACCCTCCTGTCCTTACCACTCCACCCTAACCCTCCTGTCATACCACTCCACACCTAACCCTCTTACCCTACTTCTCCACTTCCACCTACCCTCTCTGTCATCCTCACTCCCTAACCCTCCTGTCCTCCACTCCCCTCCCCCTCTTCCCCCTCCTGTCATCTCCACTCCACCCCCTAACCCTCCTGTCATACCACTCCACCCTAACCCTCCTGTCATTACCACTCCACCCTAACCTCCTATCATACCACTCACCCTAACCCTCCTGTCATACCACTCCACCCTAACCCTAACCCTCCTGTCATACCACTCCACCCTAACCCTCCTGTCCATTCCACTCCACTCCACCCTAACCCTCCTGTCATACCACTCCACCCTAACCCTCCTGTCATACCCTCCACCTAACCCTCCTGTCATTCACTCACCCTAACCCTACCTCTGTCATACCACTCACCCTAACCCTCCTGTCATTCCACTCCACTCCACCTAACCCTCCTTCCTTTACCACTCACCTAACCTCCTTGTCATACCACTCCACCCTAACCCTCCTGTCATACCATCCCTACCCTAACCCTCCTGTCATACCACTCCACCCTAACCCTCCTGTCATTCCACTCCACCCTAACCCTCCTGTCATTCCACTCCACCCTAACCCTCCTGTCATACCTCACGTACTCACCCTAACCTCCTGTCATACCACTCCACCTAACCCTCCTGTCATACTCTACTCCACCCTAACCCTCCTGTTATACCACTCCACCTAACCCTCTGTCATACCACTCCACCTAACCCTCCTGTCATACCACTCCACCTAACTCCTGTCCTTACCACTCCATCCTAACCCTCCTGTCATCCATCTCCACTACTAACCCTCTGTTATACCACTCCACCTAACCCTCCTGTCATTCCACACTCCACCTACTCCTGTCTTCCACTCCACCCTAACCCTCCTGTCATACCACTCCACTAACCTCACTGTCCCTTTCCCATACTCCACCTAACCTTAACCCTCCTGTCATACCACTCTACCCTAACCCTCCTGTCATACCACTCCCCACCCTAACCTCTGTCATACCACTCCAACCCTAACCCTCCTGTCCCCCCTCCACTACCCCCTCCCCTACCCTAACCCTCCTGTCATACCACTCCACCCAACCCCTCCTGTCATACCACTCCACCCTAACCCTCCGTCATACCACTCACCTAACCCCTGTCATTCCACTCCACCTAACCCTCCTGTCATTCCACCACTCCACACCTAACCTCCTGTCATACCACTCCACCCCACCTAACCCTCCTGTCATACCACTCCCCCTCATACCATCCTACCTCCTGTCATACCACTCCACCCTAACCCTCCTGTCATTACCACTCCACCTCTCCTGTTTCCCTAACCCTCCTGTCATGCCACTCCACCCTAACCCTCCTGTCAATACCACCCACCTAACCCTCCTGTCATACCCCCACCTAACCCTCTGTCATACCACTCCACCTCCTAACCCTCCTGTCATACCACTCCACCCCTAACCCTCCTGTCATCACCACCCTCACCTAACCCCAACTCCCCTAACCTCCTGTCATACCACTCCACCCTAACCCTCGCCCACTCCACCCTCCCTCCTGTCATACCATCCCCCTAACCCTCCTGTCATACCACTCCACCCCTAACCCTCCTGTCATACCACTCACCTAATCCTCCTGTCATACCACCACCCTAACCCTCCTGTCATACCACTCCATCCTAACCCTCCTGTCATACCACTCCCCTAACCTCAACGCTCCTGTCATACCACTCCACCTAACCCTCCTGTCATACCACTCCACCCCTAACCCTCCTGTCTTCTCCTTCCACCCCTAACCCTCCTGTCATACCATCTCCCCTCCTTTTTTAACCTTCTGTCCATCACTCCACCCTAACCCTGAACCCTCCTGTCATACCACTCCACCCTAACCCACTCCTGTCATACCCACTCACCCTAAACTAACCCTCCTGTCATACCACCCACCTAACCCTAACCCTCCTGTCATACCACTCCACCCTAACCCTCCTGTCCTACCACCCCACCCTAACCTTACCCTCCTGTCATACCACTCCACCCTAACCCTCCTGTCATACCACTCCACCCAACCCTAACCCTCCTGTCATACCTCTCACCCTAACCCTCCTGTCATCACTCCATTCCACCCTACCCTCCTGTCATTCTCCCACCCCCCACCCTAACCCTCCTCTCATACCGCTCCCACCCTAACCTCCTGTCATACCACTCCACCTAACCCTCCTGTCATACCACTCACCCTAACCCTCCCTGTCATACCACTCCATCCCTAACCTCCTGTCATACCACTCACCTAACCCTCCTTCCTTCCACCTAATCCTCCTGTCATACCACTCCACCAACCCCTTCCTGTCATTCCACTCCACCCTAACCTCCTGTCATACCACTCCACCCTAACCCTCCTGTCATACCACTCACCCATTCCACCCCCTAACCCTCCTGTCATACCACTCCACCTAACCCTCCGTCATTCCACTCACCCTAACCCTCCTGTCAACCCTCCACCCAACTCCTTTCACTCCACCTAACCCTCCTGTCATACCACTCCACCTAACCCTCCTGTATACCACTCCACCTAACCCTCCTGTATTCCTCCCACTCACCTAACCCTCCTGTCATACTCACTCCACCCTACCCTCCGTTATCACCTCCCCTACCTCCTGTCATACCACTCCACCCTAACCCTCCTGTCATACCACTCCACCCTAACCCTCCTATCCTACCACTCACCCTAACCCTCCTGTCATTTCCACTCCACCCTAACTCCTCAATCATACCCCTCCCCCTAACCCTTTCCTCCCACTCCCCCTACCCTCCTCCCTTTCCTCCTCCTGTCATACCACTCACCCTATCTTCATACCACTCCCTAACCCTCCTGTCATACCCACTCCACACCCTAACCCTCCTCTACTCCACCCTAACCCTCCTGTCATACCACTCACCCTAACCTCCTGTCATACCACTCACACCCTAACCCTCCTGTCATCCACTCACCCTAACCCTCCTGTCATTCCACTCCACCTAACCCTCCTGTCATACTACTCCACCTACCCTCCTGTCATACCACTCCACCCTAACCTCCTGTCATACCACTCCCCAACCTAACCCTCCTGTCATCTACCACTCCACCCTAACCCTCCTGTCATACCATTCCACCTAACCCTCTGTCATACCACTCCCCCTAACCCTCCTGTCATACCACTCACCAACCCTAACCCTCCTGTCCGTACCACTCCCACTAACCCTCCTGTCATACCACTCCCACCTAACCTCCTGTCATACCACTCCACCCTAACCACTCCTGTCATTCCACTCCACCTACTCCCTTCCCTCTCCTCCACCTAACCTCCTATCATACACTCCAACCTACCTGTCTACCACTCCACCTAACCCTCCTGTCTACCATCCTCCTAACCCTCCTGTCCTTCCACTCCACTCTATCCCTCCTCCTGCATACCACTCACCCTAACCCTCCTGTCAACCACTCCACCCTAACCCTCCTGTCATACCACTCACCCCTAACCCTCCTGTCATTCCCACTCCCTCACTCACCCTAACCCTCCTGTCATACCACTCCCACCTAACCCTCCTGTCATACCTCACACCCTCCCTCCTGTTATACCCTCACCTAACCCTCCTGTCATCACTCTACCTTCTTCTTCCCACCTCTCCTGTCTCCTCCCCTCTCTCTTTCCCCCCACCTCCTACCCTCCGTCATTCCTCTCACCTACCCTGTCATCACTCCACCTAACCTTCCTGTCATACCACTTACCCCCTAACCCCCTGTCATACCACTCCCTAACCTCACCCTCCACTACCCTCCTGTCATACCACTCCACCCTAACCCTCCTGTCATACCATCCATCCTAACCCTCCTGTCATACCACTCTCACCCTAACCCTCCTGTCATACCACTCCACCCTAACCCTCCTGTCATACCACTCCACCCTAACCCTCCTGTCATACCACTCTCACCCTAACCCTCCTGTCATACCACTCCACCCTAACCCTCCTGTCATACCACTCCACCTAACCCTCCTGTCATACCACTCCACCCTAACCCTCCTGTCATACACACTCAACCCTAACCCTCCTGTCATACCACTCCACCCTAACCCTCCTGTCATACCACTCCACCCTAACCCTCCTGTCATACCATCACCCTAACCCTCCTGTCATACCATCCACTCTAACCCTAACCCTCCTGTCATACCACTCCACCTAACCCTCCTGTCATTCCCTCCACTCCACCTAACCCTCCTGTCATACCACTCCACCCTAACCCTCCTGTCATACCACTCCACCCCTAACCCTCCTGTCATACCACTCCACCCTAACCCAACCCTCCTGTCATACCACTCCACCCTAACCCTCCTGTCATACCACTCCACCCCTAACCTCCTGTCCTGCTCCCTAACCTCTGTCTACCACCACCTAACCCTCCTGTCATACCACTCCACCCTAACCCTCCTGTCACTACCACTCCACCTAACCCTCCTGTCATTCCACTCCACCCTAACCCTCCTGTCATACCACTCCCACCCTAACCCTCCGTCATACCACTCCCACCTAACCCTCCTGTTATACCACTCTAACCCAACCCTCCTGTCATTCACCACTCCACCCTAATCCTCCTGTCATTACCACTCCCACCCTAACCCTCCTGTCATACCACTCACCCCTAACCCTCCTGTCATTACCACTCCACCTAACCCTAACCCTCCTGTTATACCACTCCCACCCTAACCCTCCTGTCCTTCCACCACTCCACCCTAACCCTCCTGTCATACCACCACTCACCTACCTCCTCCTGTCATACCACTCACCTACCACCTAACACTCCTGTCATTCCACTCACGCTAACCCTCCTGTCATACCACTCCACCTAACCCTCCTGTCATACCACTCCACCCTAACCCTCCTGTCATACCACCACCTAACCCTCCTGTCATACCACTCCACCCTAACGCTCCTGTTATACCACTCCACCCTAACCCCTCCTGTCATACCACTCCCACCTAACCCTCCTGTCATACCACTCACCTAACCTCCTGTCATACCACTCCATCCTAACCCTCCTGTCATACCACTCCACCCTAACGCCTCCTGTTATACCATTCCACCCTAACACTCCTGTCATACCACTCCACCACCTAACCCTCCTGTCATTCCACTCCACCCTAACCCTCCTGTCATACCACTCCACCTAACCCTCTGTCATTACCACTCCACCTAACCTCCTGTCATCACCACTCCACCCTAACCCTCCTGTCATACCACTCACCCTAACCCTCCTGTCATACCACCTCCACCCTAACCTCCTGTCATACCACTCACACCTAACCCTCCTGTCCTTCCACTCCACCCTAACCCTCCTGTCATTCCACTCCACCTAACCCTCTCTCCCATACACCTCCATCCTAACCCTCCCTGTCATACCACTCCACCCAACCCCTCCTGTTAACCACTCCACCCTAACCCTCCTGTCATCCCACCCCCCTAACCCTCTGTCCCCCATTCCACTCCACCTAACCCTCCTGTCATACCACTCCACCCTAACCCTCCTGTCATACCACTCCACCCTAACCTCCTGTCATACTGCCTCCACCTAACCCTCCTTCCATTCCACTCCACCTAACCCTCCTGTCCTGCCTCCACCTAACCTCCTGTCTACAACCTACTCCTCACCCTAACCCTCCCTGTCATACCACTCCCACCCCCAACCCTCTGTCCATCACCACTCACCCTAATGCCTCCCTGTCATACCCTTCCACCCCACCCTCCCTGTCATACCACCATTCACCCTAACCCTCTGTCATCCCCCCACCCCAACCCTACTCTACATTCCCCTAACCCTCCTGTCATACCACTCCACCAACTAACCCTCCTGTCATACCACTCCACCCTAACCCTCCTGTCATTACCACTCCCACCCTAACCCTCCTGTCATACCATCCCACCCCTAACCCTCCTGTCATACCACTCCACCCTAACCCTCCTGTCATACCACTCCACCATAACCCACTCCTGTCATACCACTCACCTCAACCCTCCGTCTTCTCCACCCTCCCTAACCTCCTGTTATACCACTCCACCTAACCCTACCCTCCTGTCATGCCACTCACCCTAACCCTCCTGTCATACCACTCCACCTAACCCTCCTGTCATACCACTCCACCTAACACTCCTGTCATTACCCCTCTACGCCTAACCCTCCTGTCATACCACTCCACCCTAACCCTCCTGTCATACCACTCCACCCCTAACCCTCCTGTCATACCACTCCACTCCTAACCCTCCTGTCACTACCACTCCACCCTAACGTCCTGTTATACCACTCACCCTAACCCTCCTGTCATACCACTCCACCCTAACCCTCCTGTCATACCACTCCCACCCTAACCCTCCTGTCATCTACCACTCCACCTCTGCCCACCCTACTCTGTCATACCACTCCACCCTAACCCTCCTGTCATACCACTCCACCCCTAACCCTCCTGTCATTCCACTCCACCCTAACCCTCCTGTCATACTACTCCACCTAACCCTCCTGTCATACCTACTCCACCTAATCCTCTGTCATTACCACTCCACCCTAACCCTCCTGTCATACCACTCACCAACCCTCCCTCTGTCATACCCCTCTACCACAACCCTCCTGTCATACCACTCACCTAACCCTCCTGTCATACCATCCACCCACCTAACCCTCCTGTCTTCTCCACTCACCTAAACCCTCCTGTCATACACCACTCACCTAACCCTCCTGTCATACCACTCCACCCTAACCCTCCTGTCATACCACTCCACCTAACCCTCCTGTCATACCACCTCCACCCTAACCCTAACCTCTGTCATCCACTCCCACCCCTAACCTCCTGTCATACCACTCCCTCCACCCTAACCTTAACCTCCTGTCTTACTCCACCTAAACCTAACCCTCCTGTCATACCACTCACCCTAACCCTCCTGTCATACCACTCACCCTAACCCTAACCCTCCTGTCATACACCCCACCTAACCCTCCTGTCATACCACTCCACCCACCTAACCTTAACCCTCCTGTCATACCACTCCACCCTAACCCTCCTGTCATACCTCCCACCTAACCCAATCCTTCATGCCTCTCCACCCTAACCCTCCTGTCATTTCCCTCCATTCCACCTAACCCTCTGTCATTCTCTCACTCCACCTAACCCTCCTGTCATACCATTCCACCCTAACCCTCTATTCACCCACCCTCTGTCCCGCCTCACTCTGTCATACACTCCATCCTAACCCTCCTGTCATACCCCTCTCTCCCCACCTCTAACCTCCTGTCATACCACTCCACCCAACCCTCCTGTCATCCACTACCACCTAACCCTCCTGTCATACCCACTCCACCCTAACCCTCCTGTCATACCACTTCCACCCCACCTAACCCTCCTGTCATACCACTCACCCTAACCCTCCTGTCATACCACTCCACCCTAACCTCCTGTCATACCACTCCACCCCTAACCCTCCTGTCATACCACTCCACCCTAACCCTCCTGTCATACCACTCCCACCCTAACACCTCCTGTCATCCACTCCACCCCTAACCCCCTCCTGTCATACCACTCCACCTAATCCTCCTGTCATACCACCTCACCAACCCTCCTGTCATACCACTCCACCCTAACCCTCCTGTCACACCCCTCACCCTAATCCCTCCTGTCATACCACTCCACCCTAACCCTCCTGTCCTTACCACTCCACCCTAACCCTCCTGTCATACCCACTCCACCTAACCCTAAACCCCTCCTATTATACCACTCTACCTAACCCTCCTGTCATACCACTCCACCTAACCCTTCCTGTCACACCACTCCACCTCAACCCTCCTGTCATTACCACTCCACCCAACCCTGTCATACCACTCCACCTAACCCTCCTGTCATACCACTCCACCCTAACCCTCCTGTCATGTACCACCCACCCAACCCTCCTGTCATTCCACTCCACCCTAACCCTCCTGTCATACCACTCACCTACCCTAACCCCTCCTGTCATACCACTCCACCCCCAACCTAACCCTCCTGTCATACCACTCCACTCCTAACCCTCCTGTCCTTTTCCACTCAACCCCTAACCTAACCCTCCTGTCATACCACTCCACCCTAACCCTCCTGTCATACCACTCCACCTCTCCTAACCCTCTGTCATACCACTCCACCTCCAACTACCCTCCTGTCATACCACTCCACCTAACCCTCCCTGTCATCCTCTCCACCTTCTTCCACTCCACCCCTAACCTCCTGTCATTCTCCTCCACTCCACCCCACCTAACCCTCCTGCTCATACCATCCACCCTAACCCTCCTGTCACTACCACTCCACCCTAACCCTCCTGTCATACCACTCCACCCTAACACTCCTGTCATTCCACTCACGAGCATCCTAACCCTCCTGTCATACCACTCCACCTCAACCCTCTTCATTCCACTCGTCACCTAACCCTCTGTCATAACCACCACTCCCCTAACCCTCTGTCATGCCACTCACCTAACCCTCCTTCATATCCCTCCACCCTAACCCTCCTGTCATACCACTCCACCAACCCTCCTGTCATACCACTCCACCCTAACCCTCCTGTCATCCCCACTCCACCTAACCCTCCTGTCATAACCACTCCACCCTAACCCTCCTTAATAAGGGCCCACCCTAACCTAACCCTCCTGTCATACCACTCCCACCTAACCCTCCTGTCATTACCACTCACCCCTAACCCTCCTGTCATACCACTCCACCTAACCCTCCTGTCATACCACTCCCACCTAACCCTCCTGTCATACCACTCCACCTAACCCTCCTGTCATACCACCACACCTAACCCTCCTGTCCTTCTTCACCCCACCCTAACCCTCCTGTCATACCACTCCACCTAACCCTCCTGTCATTCCCACCCACCCTAACCCTCCTGTCATACCACTCACCCTAACCTCCTGTCATACCCACTCCACCTAACCCTCCTGTCATACCACTCCACCCTAACCCTCCTGTCATACCACTCACCTAACCTAACCCTCCTGTTTATACCACTCCACCCTCCCCAACCCTCCTGTCATACCACTCCCCCCTAACCCTCCTGTCATAACCACTCCACCCTAACCCTCCTGTCACTACCACTCCACCTAACTAACCCTCTTCTATACCACTCACCCTAACCCTCCTGTCATACCACCACTCCTACCCTAACCCTCCTGTCATTCCACTCACCTAACCCTCATCTGTCACACTCCACCCACTCCACCTAACCCTCCTGTCATACCACTCCACCTAACCTAACCCTCCTGTCATACCACTCCAACCCCAACCCTCCTGTCATACCACTCCACCCTTAACCCTCCTGTCCTTACCCACTCCACCAAACCTAACCCTCCTGTCATCCACTCCACCACCAACCCTCTGTCATATCCACTCCACCTAACCCTCCTGTCATACCACTCCACCCTAACCCTCCTGTCATACCACTCCACCCTCAACCCTCCTGTCATACCACTCCATCACCTAACCCTCCGTCATTACACCCAACCTAACCCTCCTGTCTCATACCATCTCACCCCTAACCCTCCTGTCATACCACTCCACCCTAACCCTCCTGTCATACCACTCCCCACCCTAACCCTCCTGTCATGTCCGCACTCCACCCTAACCCTCTGTCATACCACTCCACCCTAACCCTCCTGTCTATACCACCACTCCACCAACCTAACCCTCCTGTCATACCACTCACCTAACCCCCCTCCTGTCAACCCACTCCACTCCACCTAACCCTCTGTCATACCACCCACCCTCAACCTAACCCTCCTGTCATTTCCACACCCACCCTAAACCCTCCTGTCATACCACTCCACCCTAACCTCCTGTCATACCACTCCACCTAACCCTCCTGTCATACCACTCCACCTAACCCTAACCTCCTGTCATTCCCCTCACCCTAACCCTCCTGTCATACCACTCCACCCTAACCCTCCTGTCATGCCCTCCCTACCCTTTCATTCCACCCCCTAACCCTCCTTCATACCACTCCACCCTAACCCTCCTGTCATACCACTCCACCTAACCCTCCTGTCATACCACTCCACCCCTAACCCTCCTGTCATACCCACCCAACCTAACCCTCCTGTCATACCACTCCACCCTAACCCTCCTGTCATACCACTCCACCCTAATACCTCCTGTCACACCCTCCCACCCTAACCCTCCTGTCCATACCTCCACTCCCAACCTCCTCACACCACTCCACCTAACCCTCCTGTCCCTCCACCCACAACCCTAACCCTCCTGTCATGCCACTCCACCCTAACCCTCCTGTCATTCACTCACTCCACCCTAACCCTACCCTCCTGTCATACCACTCCACCCTAACCCTCCTGCTACCACTCCACCTAACCCTCCTGTCATACCACTCCCACCCCTCCCAACCCTCCTGTCTACCCACTCCACCCTAACCCTCCTGCTCATTTCCACTCACCCCACCCTAACCCTCCTGTCAGTACCACCCACTCCACCTACCTAACCCTCCTTGTCTACACTCCACCTAACCTCCCTCTTCATACCCATTCCACCTAACCCTCCTTTATCCCCACCACCCTAACCCTCCTGTCATTCCACCACTCCACCTAACCCTCCTGTCATACCACTCCACTCACCCCTTTACTACCCTCCTGTCATACCACTCACACCCCAACCCTCCTGTCTTACCACTCCACCTCCCAACCCTCCTGTCCCTTACCTCTCCCACCTAACCCTCCTGTCATTCCCACTCCACTCCACCTAACCCTCCTGTCATACCACCCACTCACCCCACCTAACCCTCCTCTCCTTAACATTCCACCTAACCTCTGTCATACCTCCACCCTAACCCTCCTGTCCATCCCACCCTAACCCTCTGTCATACACTCCATCCTAACCTCCTGTCATACCACCTCCACCCTAACCTCCTGTCATCACCATTATCCACACCTAACCCTCCTGTCATACCACTCCACCTAACCCTCCTGTCATACCACTCCTACCCCAACCTCCTGTCATACCACTCCACACCTAACCCTCCTGTCATACCACTCCCCACCTAACCTCTGTTCTCCACTCTACCTAACCTCCTGTCTCCCACCTCAACCCTCCTGTCATACCACTCCACCTAACCTAACTCCTGTCATACCATCCACCTAACCCTCCTGTCATACCACTCCACCTAACTAACCTCCTGTCATACCACTCCACCTAACCCTCCTGTCATCACCACCTAACCCTCCTGTCATACCACTCCACCCTAACCCTCCTGTCATACCACCTCACCCCTTAACCTCCTGTCATTTCCACCCACCCTAACCCTCTGTCTCACTCCCACCTAACCTCCTGTCATACCACTCCACCCTAACCCCTCCTGTCACTCTCCCCCTAACCACTCCACCTAACCCTCCTGTCATATCCATCCACCTAACCCTCCTGTCATACCACTCCACCTCAACCCTCCTGTCATACCACCCTCCACCTCACCCCTAACCCTCCTGTTATACCCACTCCACCCTAACCCTCCTGTCATATCCTCCACTCCACCCAACCCTCTGTCATACCACTCCCACCCTAACCTAACCCTCCTGTCATACCACTCCACCCTAACCCTCCTGTCAGTTTCCACTCCACCCTAACCCACCTGTCATACCACCATCCACCCCAACTAACCCTCATGTCATACCACTCCACCTAACCACTCCTGTCATTCCACTCCACCACCCTCCTGTCATACGACTCACCCTGAACCCTAACCCTCCTGTCCTTAATACCACTCCACCCTAACCCTCCTGTCATACCACTCCCACCCTAACCTTAACCCTCCTGTCATACCACCCACCAACCTAACCCTCCTGTCATACCACCCACCCAACCCTCCTGTCATACCACTCCCTAACCCTCCTGTCATTCCACCTCATCACCCTAACCCTCCTGTCATTTTCCACTCACCTCCACCCCCTAATCCCTCCTCTCATACCACTCCACCTAACCCTCCTGTCATACCACTCCACCCTAACCCTCCTGTCATACCACTCCACCCTAACCCTCCTGTCTATACAACTCCACTAACCCTCCTGTCATCCACCACCTAACGCTCCTGTTATGCCATTCCACCCTAACCCTCCTGTCATACCACTCACCCTAACCCTCCTGTCATTCACTCCACCCTAACCCTCCTGTCATACCACTCCCACCTAACCCTCCTGTCATACACTCACCCTAACCCTAACCCTCCTGTTATAGCCACTCACCCCTAACCTTCCTGTCATTCCACTCCACCACTCCCTCCTGTCATACCACTCCACCCTTTAACCCTCCTGTCATTCCACTCACCACCCTCCCCTGTCATCCACTCCACCCTAACCTAACCCTCCTGTCATACCACTCCACCTAACCCTCCTGTCATACCACTCACCTAACCCTCCTGTCATACTACTCACCTCCCCAACCCTCCTGTCATACCACTCCACCCTAACCCTCATGTCATACCACTCCACCCTAACCCTCCTGTCATACCACTCCACCTAACCCTCCTATCATACCACTCCACCCCTACTTTTCCCTAACCCTCCTGTCATACCACTCCACCCTAACCCTCCTGTCATCCACTCCACCTAACCTCCTGTCGTACTCACCTCACCCTAACCCTCCTGTTATACCACTCCACCCTAACCCTCCTGTCATCCACTCACACCTAACTCCTGTCATACCACTCTCACCTAACCCTCCTGTCATTACCCTCACCCTAACCCTCCTGTCATTTCCACTCCACCCTAACCTCCTGTCATACCACTCCACCTAACCCTCATTCTCACTCCTAGCCCTCCTGTCATACCACTCCACCTCCCTCCTGTCATACCACTCCACCCTAACCCTCCTGTCATACCACTCCACCCCCTAAACCTTAACCCTCCTGTCATTGACCACTCCACCCTAAACCTAGCCCCTCTGTCCATACCACTCCACCAACAACCTCCTGTCATACCACTCCACCCCACCCTCCTGTCATACCACTCCACTCCACCTAACCTTAACCCTCCTGTCATACCACTCACCCTAACCCTCCTGTCATACCACTCCACCCTAACCCTCCTGTCATACCTCTCCCACTAACCTCCTGTCATTTTCCACTCCATTCCCCCCTAACCCTCTGTCATTCTCCTCCACCACTCCACCCCACCCTAACCCCTCTGCTGCCATTCCACCCTAACCCTCCTCCAACCATCCACCCAACCCTCCTGTCATACCACTCCACCTAACCCTCCTGTCATACCACTCCACCCCAACCCTCCTGTCACCACCTCCACCCTAACCCTCCTGTCCTTTCATCCCACCTAACCCTCCTGTTATACCACTCACCCTAACCTTCCTGTCATACCTTACCTCCACCCCTAACCCTCCTGTCAGCTTACCACTCCACCCTATTTCTACCTCACCTAACCCTCTGTCATACCACTCACCCCCCACCCTAACCCTCCTGTCATACCACTCACCCTAACCTCCTGTCATACCACTCCACCTAACCCACCTGTCATACCCTCCACCCCAACCCTCCTGTCTTACCACCCACACTAACTCTTGTCATACCCCTCACCTAACCCTCCCAGTCATACCACTCCACCCTAACCTCCTGTCATGCCCACTCACCCCCCCTAACCCTCCTGTCATACCACTCACCCTCTCACCACTCCACCCTAACCCTCCTGTCATACCACTCCACCCCAACCCTCCTGTCATACCACTCACCCTAACCCTCCTGTCATTCCCCCACTCCACCATAACCCACCAAGTTGTCATACCACTCCACCTAACCCTCCTGTCATACCACTCCACCCTAACCCTCCTGTCATTCCACTCCACCCCAACCCTCCTGTCATACCACTCCACCTAACCCTCAACCCTCCTGTCATACCACTCCACCCTAACCCTCCTGTCATACCACTCACCTACTCCACCCATAAACCTAACCCTCCTGTCATACCATCCTCCACCCTAAACCTAACCCTCCTGTCATACCACTCACCCCAACCCTCCTGTCATACCACTCCACCCTAACCAACCCTCCTGTCATACCACTCCACCTAACCCTCCTGTCATACCACTCCACTCCACCCTAACCTTAACCCTCCTGTCATACCACTCCACCCTAACCCTCCTGTCATACCACTCCACCCCAACCCTCCTGTCATACCTCTCCACACTAACCCTCCTGTCATTCCTCCATTCCACCCTAACCCTCCTGTCATTCTCCTCCACTCCACCCCACCCTAACCCTCCTCTCATACCATTCCACCCTAACCCTCCTGTCATACCACTCCACCTAACCCTCCTGTCCTCACCACTCCACCCTAACCCTCCTGTCATACATACTCCATCCTAACCCTCCTGTCATACCACTCCACCCTAACGCTCCTGTTATACCATTCCACCAACCTCCTGTCATACCACTTCACCCTAACCCTCCTGTCATTCCACTCCACCCTAACCCTCCTGTCATACCACTCCACCTAACCCTCCTGTCATACCACTCCACCCCAACCCTAACCCTCCTGTTATACCACCTACCCTAACCCTCCTGTCATTCCACCCACTCCACCTAACCCTCCTGTCATACCACTCCACCCTAACCCTCCTGTCATACCACTCACCCCTAACCCTCCTGTCATACCACTCCACCCTAACCCTAACCCTCCTGTCATACCACTCCACCCCTAACCCTCCTGTCATACCACTCCACCTAACCCTCCTGTCATACCACTCACCCTAACCCTCCTGTCACACCACTCCACCCTAACCCTCCTGTCATACCACTCCACCCTAACCCTCCTGTCATGCCACTCCACCCCTCATAACCCTCCTGTCATACCACTCCACCCCTAATCCTCCTGTCATACCACTCCACCCCTAACCCTCCTGTCCTTTGCCACTCCACCCTAACCCTAACCCTCCTGTCATACCACTCCACCTAACCCTCCTGTCGTTTCCCACTCCACCCACCCCTAACTTAACCCTCCTGTCCTTACCCACTCCACCCTAACCCAACCCTCCTGTCATACCACTCCACCCTAACCCTCCTGTCATACCACTCCACCCCTAACCCTCCTGTCATACCACTCCACCCTAACCCTCATGTCATCACCACCCTCACCCTAACCCTCCTGTCATACCACTCCACCCTAACCCTCCTGTCATACCACTCCACCTAACCCTCCTGTCATACCACTCCACCCTAACCCCTCCTGTCATACCACTCCACCCTAACCCTCCTGTCATCCTACCACTCCACCCTAACCCTCCTGTCTTATACCCACTCCACCCTAACCCTCCTGTCATCCACTCACCCTAACCCTCCTGTCATACCACTCCACCCACCTAACCCTCCTGTCATACCACTCACCCACTAACCCTCCTGTCATACCACCCACCTCAACCCTCCTGTCATACCACTCCACCCTAACCCTCTGTCATACCACTCCACCCTAACCCTCCTGTCATACCACTCCACCCTAACCCTCCTGTCATACCACTCCACCCCTAACCCTCCTGTCATACCACTCCACCCCTAACCCTCCTGTCATACCACTCCACCCTAACCCTCCTGTCATACCACTCACCCTAACCCTCCTGTCATACCACTCCACCCAACCTAACCCTCCTGTCATACCACCACCCTAACCCTCCTGTCATACCACTCCACCCTAACCCTCTGTCATACCACTCCACTCCACCCAACCCTCCTGTCATACCACTCCACCCTCTAACCCTCCTGTCATACCACTCCACCCTAACCTCCTGTCATTCCACTCCACCCTAACCTACCCTCCTGTCATACCACTCCACCCCAACCCTCCTGTCATACCACTCCACCCTAACCCTCCTGTCATATCTCACTCACCCTAACCCTCCTGTCATACCACATCCACCCAACCCTCCTGTCCTTTCACCCACCCCAACCTAACCCTCCTGTCATACCACTCCACCCTAACCTCTTGTCATACCACTCACCCCTAACCCTCCTGTCATCCACTCCACCCTAACCCTCCTGTCATACCACTCCACCCTAACCCCGTCATACCACTCCACCCTAACCCTCATGTCATACCACTCCACCCTAACCCTCCTGTCATGCCACTCCACCCTAACCCTCCTGTCATACCACATCCACCCTAACCCTCCTGTCATACCACACCCTAACCCTCCTGTCATACCACTCCACCCCTAACCCTCCTGTTATACCACTCCACCCTAACCCTCCTGTCATTCCACTCCACCAACCCTAACCCTCCTGTCATACCACTCCACCCTAACCCCCCTCCTGTCATACCACTCCACCCTAACCCTCCTGTCATACTACTCCACCCTAACCCACTGTCCCTGTCATACCACTCCACCCTAACCCCCTCCTGTCATACCACTCACTCCACCTAACCCAACCCTCCTGTCATACCACTCCACCCCTAACCTAACCTCCTGTCATACCACTCCACCCTAACCCTCCCTGTCATACCACTCCACCCCTAACCCTAACCCTCCTGTCATACCACTCCACCTCCCAACCCTCCTGTCATACCACTCCTCCACCCAACCTTAACCCTCCTGTCATACCACTCCACCCCTAAACCCTCCTGTCATACCACTCCACCTAACCCTCCTGTCATACCTCTCCACCCTAACCTCCTGTCATCACCTATTCTACCCTAACCCTCCTGTCATTCTCCTCCTCCACCCCCACCCTAACCCTCCTCTCATACCACTCCACCTAACCTCCTGTCATACCATCTCACCCCTAACCCTCCTGTCATACCACTCCACCCCTAACCCTCCTGTCATACCACTCCACCCTAACCCTCCTGTCATTCCACTCCACCCTAACCCTCCTGTCCTACCACTCCACTCTAACCCTCATGTCATACCACTCCACCTAACCCTCCTGTCATTCCACTCTCACCCTAACCCTCCTGTCATACCACTCCCCTAACCCTCCCTGTCCTTCCACTCCACCCTAACCCTCCTGTCATTCCACTCCACCCTAACCCTCCTGTCATACCACCCTCACCCTAACCCTCCTGTCATACCACTCACTCACCCTAACCTCCTGTCATACCACTCCACCCTAACCCTCCTGTCCTACCACTCCACCCTAACCCTCCTGTCATACCACTCCACCTAACCCTCCTGTCATACCACTCCACCCCTAACCCTCCTGTCATACCACTCCACCCTAACCCTCCTGTCATACCACTCCACCCTAACCCTCCTGTCATACCACTCCACCTAAACCCTCCTGTATACCACTCCACCCTAACCCTCCTGTCATTCCATCCACCCTAACCCTCCTGTCATACCACTCCACCCTAACCCTCCTGTCATACCGCTCCACCCTAACCCTCCTGTCATACCACTCCACTCAACCCTAACCTCCTGTCATACCACTCCACCCCTAACCTCCTGTCATACCACTCACCCAACCTAACCCTCCTGTCATACCACTCACCCTAACCCTCTGTCATTCCACTCCATAACCTAACCTTCCTGTCATACCACTCACCCTAACCCCTCCTGTCATACCACTCACCCTAACCCTCCTGTCATACCACTCCACCCTAACCCTCCTGTCATACCACTCCACCTCAACCCTAACCCTCCTGTCACACCACTCCACCCCTAACCCTCCTGTCATACCAACTCCACCCCAATTAACCCTCCTGTCATACCACTCCACCCAAACCCAACCTCCTGTCATACCACTCACCCTAACCCTCCTGTCATTACCACTCCACCCTAACCCTCCCTGTCATACCAACTCCACCTAACCCTCCTGTCATACCACCCACTCCACCTAACCTTAACCCTCCTGTCATACCACTCCACCCTAACCCTCCTGTCATACCACTCCACCCTAACCCTCCTGTCATACCTCTCCACACCTAACCCTCCTGTCATACCACCCATCCACCCTAACCCTCCTGTCATTCCACTCCACCCCACCCTAACCCTCCTGTCATACCATTCCACCTAACCCTCCTCTCATACCACTCCACCCCTAACCCTCCTGTCATACCACTCCACCCTAACCCTCCTGTCATACCACTCCACCCTAACCCTCCTGTCATTGCCACTCCACCTAACCCACCTGTCATACCACTCCACCTCTAACCCTCATGTCATACCACTCCACCCCAACCCTCCTGTCATTCCACTCCACCCTAACCCTCCTGTCATACCACCTCACCCTAACCCTCCTGTCATACCACTCACTCACCCTAACCCTCCTGTCATACCACTCCACCTCACACACCCTAACCCTCCTGTCATACCACTCCACCCTAACCACCCTCCTGTCATACCACTCACCCTAACCCTCCTGTCATACCACTCCACCTAACCCTCCTGTCATACCACTCCCACCCCAACCCTCCTGTCATTCCACTCCACCCCTAACCCTCCTGTCATACCACTCCACCCTAACCCTCATGTCATACCACTCCACCCTAACCCTCCTGTCATTCCACCTCCACCCTAACCCTCCTGTCATACCACTCCACCCTAACCCTCCTGTCATACCACTCACCTCAACCCTCCTGTCATACCACTCCACTCCACTCCACCCTAACCCTCCTGTCATCACTCCACCAACCTAACCCTCCTGTCATACCACTCCACCCCTAACCCTCCTGTCATACCACTCCACCCTAACCCCTAACCTCTCCTGTCATACCACTCCACCCTAACCCTCCTGTCATACCACTCCACCACCAACTTAACCCTCCTGTCATACCACTCCACCCTAACCCTCCTGTCATACCACTCCACCCTAACCCTAACCCTCCTGTCATACCACTCCACCCTAACCCTCCTGTCATTCCACTCCATTCCACCTAACCCTCCTGTCATTCTCCTCCACTCCACCCCACCTAACCCTCCTCCTCATACCATTCCACCCTAACCCTCCTGTCATACCACTCCACCCTAACCCTCCTGTCATACCACTCCACCCTAACCCTCCTGTCATACCACTCCATCCTAACCCTCCTGTCATACCACTCCACCCTAACGCTCCTGTTATACCATTCCACCCTAACCCTCCTGTCATACCACTCCACCCTAACCCTCCTGTCATTCCACTCCACCCTAACCCTCCTGTCATACCACTCCACCCTAACCCTCCTGTCATACCACTCCACCTAACCTAACCCTCCTGTTATACCACTCTACCCTAACCTCTCCTGTCATCCACCACTCCACCCTAACCCTCCTGTCATACCACTCCACCCTAACCCTAACCCTCCTGTCATACCACTCCACCTCAACCCTCCTGTCATCCCACTCACCCTAACCCTAACCCTCCTGTCATACCACATCCACCCTAACCCTCCTGTCATACCACTCCACCCTAACCCTCCTGTCATACCACTCCACCCTAACCCTCCTGTCATTCCACTCCACCCTAACCCTCCTGTCATACCACTCCACCCTAACCCTCCTGTCATACCACTCCACCCTAATCCTCCTGTCATACCACTCCACCCTAACCCTCCTGTCATACCACTCCACCCTAACCCTCCTGTCATACCACTCCACCCTAACCCTAACCCTCCTGTTATACCACTCCACCCTAACCCTCCTGTCATTCCACTCCACCACCCAACCCTTCTGTCATACCACTCCACCTAACCTAACCCTCCTGTCATACCACTCCACCCCTAACCCTCCTGTCATACCACTCCACCCTAACCCTCCTGTCATACCACTCCACCCCTAACCCTCATGTCATACCACTCCACCCCTAACCCTCCTGTCATACCACTCCACCCTAATCTCCTGTCACACCACTCACCCTAACCCTCCTGTCATACCACTCCACCCTAACCCTCCTGTCATACCACAACCCACCTGTCATACCACTCCACCCTAACCCTCTGTCATACCACTCCACCCCTAACCCTCCTGTCATTCCACTCCACCCTAACCCTCCTCGTCATACCACTCCACCCTAACCCTCCTGTCATACCACTCCACCTAACCCAACCCTCCTGTCATACCACTCCACCCTAACCCTCCTGTCATACCACTCCACCCCTAACCCTCCTGTCATACCACTCCACCCTAACCCTCCTGTCATACCACTCCACCCCTAACCCTCCTGTCATACCACTCCACCCTAACCCTCCTGTCATACCACTCCACCTAACCCTCCTGTCATACCACTCCACCCTAACCCTCCTGTCATACCATCCACCCTAACCCTCCTGTCATACCACTCCACCCCAACCCTCCTGTCATACCACTCCACCCCTAACCCTCCTGTCATACCACTCCACCCTAATCCCTCCTGTCATACCACTCCACCCCTAACCCTCCTGTCACTACTCCACTCCACCCTAACCCTCCTGTCATACCACTCCACCCTAACCCTCCTGTCATACCACTCACCCCTAACCCTCCTGTCATACCACTCCACCCTAACCCTCCTGTCATACCACTCCACCCTAACCCTCCTGTCATACCACTCCACCCCTAACCCTCCTGTCATACCACTCCACCCTAACCCTCCTGTCATACCACATCCACCCTAACCCTCCTGTCATTCCACTCCACCTAACCCTCTGTCATACCACTCCACCCTAACCCTCCTGTCATACCACTCACCCTAACCCAATCCTGTCATACCACTCCACCCTAACCCTCCTGTCATACCACTCCACCCCTAACCCTCCTGTCATACCACTCCACCCTAACCCTCCTGTCATACCACTCCACCCTAACCCTCCTGTCATACCACTCCACCCCTAACCTCCTGTCATACCACTCCACCCTAACCCTCCTGTCATACCACTCCACCCTAACCCTCCTGTCATACCACTCCACCCTAACCCTCCTGTCATACCACTCACCCTAACCCTCCTGTCATACCACTCCACCCCTAACCCTCCTGTCATACCACTCCACCACTCCACCCCCTAACCCTCCTGTCATACCACTCCACCTAACCCTCCTGTCATACCACCACCCTAACCCTCCTGTCATCACCACCACCTAACCCTCCTGTCATACCACTCCACCCTAACCCACCTGTCATACCACTCCTCCAACCTCCTGTCCATACCACTCCACCTAACCCTCCTGTCATACCACTCCACCCTAACCCTCCTGTCATACGACTCCACCTAACCCTAACCCTCCTGTCATACCACTCACCCTAACCTCCTGTCATACCACTCCACCCCTAACCCTAACCCTCGTCATACCACTCACCTAAACCTAACCCTCCTGTCATACCACTCCACCCTAACCCTTCTGTCATACCACTCCACCCCTAACCTCCTGTCATACCACTCCACCCTACCCTCCTGTCATACCACTCCACCCTAACCCTAACCCTCCTGTTATACCACTCTACCTAATCTCCTGTCATACCACTCACCCCTAACCCTCCTGTCATACCACTCCACCTAACCCTCCTGTCATACCACTCCACCCTAACCCTCTCTGTCATTCCACTCCACCATAACCCACCTGTCATACCACTCCACCCTAACCCTCATGTCATACCACTCCACCCTAACCCTCCTGTCATTCCACTCCACCCTAACCCTCCTGTCATACGACTCCACCCTAACCCTAACCCTCCTGTCATACCACTCCACCCTGACCCTCCTGTCATACCACTCCACTCCACCCTAACCTTAACCCTCCTGTCATACCACTCCACCCTAAACCTAACCCTCCTGTCATACCACTCCACCCTAACCCTCCTGTCATACCACTCCACCCTAACCCTAACACTCCTGTCATACCACTCCACCCTAACCCTCCTGTCATACCACTCCACTCCACCCTAACCTTAACCCTCCTGTCATACCACTCCACCCTAACCCTCCTGTCATTACACTCCACCCTAACCCTCCTGTCATACCTCTCCACACTAACCCTCCTGTCATTCCACCCATTCCACCCTAACCCTCCTGTCATTCTCCCTCCACTTCACCCCCACCCTAACCCTCCTCTCATACCATTCCACCCTAACCCTCCTGTCATACCACTCCACCCTAACCCTCCTGTCATACCACTCCACCCTAACCCTCCTGTCATACAACTCCATCCTAACCCTCCTGTCATACCACATCCACCCTAACGCCTCCTGTTATACCATTCCACCCTAAACCTCCTGTCATACCACTCCACCCTAACCCTCCTGTCATTCCACTCCACCCTAACCCTCCTGTCATACCACTCCACCCTAACCCTCCTGTCATACCACTCCACCCTAACCCTAACCCTCCTGTTATACCACTCTACCCTAACCTTCCTGTCATTCCACTCCACTCCACCCTAACCCTCCTGTCATACCACTCCACCCTAACCCTCCGTTCATACCACTCCACCCTAACCCTCCTGTCATACCACTCCACCCTAACCTCATGTCATTCCACTCCACCCTAACCCTCCTGTCATACCACTCCACCCTAACCCTCCTGTCATACCACTCCACCCTAATCCTCCTGTCATACCACTCCACCCTAACCCTCCTGTCATACCACTCCACCCTAACCCTAACCCTCCTGTTATACCACTCCACCCTAACCCTCCTGTCATTCCACTCCACTCCACCCTAACCCTCCTGTCATACCACTCCACCCTAACCCTAACCCTCCTGTCATACCACTCCACCCTAACCCTCCTGTCATTCCACTCCACCCTAACCCACCTGTCATACCACTCCACCCTAACCCTCCTGTCATACCACTCCACTCCACCCTAACCTTAACCCTCCTGTCATACCACTCCACCCTAAACCTAACCCTCCTGTCATACCACTCCACCCTAACCCTCCTGTCATACCACTCCACCCTAACCCTAACCCTCCTGTCATACCACTCCACCCTAACCCTCCTGTCATACCACTCCACTCCACCCTAACCTTAACCCTCCTGTCATACCACTCCACCCTAACCCTCCTGTCATACCACTCCACCCTAACCCTCCTGTCATACCTCTCCACCCTAACCCTCCTGTCCTTCCACTCCATTCCACCCTAACCCTCCTGTCATTCTCCTCCACTCCACCCCACCCTAACCCTCCTCTCATACCATTCCACCCTAACCCTCCTGTCATACCACTCCACCCTAACCCTCCTGTCATACCACTCCACCCTAACCCTCCTGTCATACCACTCCACCCTAACCCTCCTGTCATACCACTCCACCCTAACCCACCTGTCATACCACTCCACTCTAACCCTCATGTCATACCACTCCACCCTAACCCTCCTGTCATTCCACTCCACCCTAACCCTCCTGTCATACCACTCCACCCTAACCCTCCTGTCATACCACTCCACCCTAACCCTCCTGTCATACCACTCCACCCTAATCCTCCTGTCATACCACCTCACCCTAACCCTCCTGTCATACCACTCCACCCTAACCCTCCTGTCATACCACTCCACCCTAATCCTCCTGTCATACCACTCCACCCTAACCCTCCTGTCATACCACTCCACCCTAACCCTCCTGTCATACCACTCCACCCTAACCCTAACCCTCCTGTTATACCACTCTACCCCTAACCCTCCTGTCATACCACTCCACCCTAACCCTCCTGTCATTCCACTCCACCTACTAACCCTCCTGTCATACCACTCCACCCTAACCCTCATGTCATATCCACTCCACCCTAACCCTCCTGTCATACCACTCCACCCTAACCCTCCTGTCATACCACTCCACCCTAACCCTCCTGTCATACCACTCCACCACCCTAACCCTCCTGTCATACCACTCCACCCTAACCCTCCTGTCATACCACTCCACCCTAACCCTAACCCTCCTGTCATACCACTCCACCCTAACCCTCCTGTCATCACCACCTCCTCTCCACCCTAACCTTCACCCTCCTGTCACCTACCACTCCACTACACTCACCCTAACCCTCCTGTCATATACCACTCCACCCTAACCCTCCTGTCCATACCACTCCACCCTAACCCTAACCCTCCTGTCATACCACTCCACCCTAACCCTCCTGTCATACCACTCCACTCCACCCTAACCTTAACCCTCCTGTCATACCACTCCACCCTAACCCTCCTGTCATACCACTCCACCCTAACCCTCCTGTCATACCTCTCTCACACTAACCCTCCTGTCATTCCACTCCATTCCACCCTAACCCTCCTGTCATTCTCCTCCACTCCACCCCACCCTAACCCTCCTCTCATACCATTCCACCCTAACCCTCCTCTCATACCATTCCACCCTAACCCTCCTGTCATACCACTCCACCCTAACCCTCCTGTCATACCACTCCACCCTAACCCTCCTGTCATACCACTCCACCCTAACCCACCTGTCATACCACTCCACTCTAACCCTCATGTCATTTCCACTCCACCCTAACCCTCCTGTCATTCCACTCCACCCTAACCCTCCTGTCATACCACTCCACCCTAACCCTCCTGTCATACCACTCCACCCTAACCCTCCTGTCATACCACTCCACTCCACCCTAACCCTAACCCTCCTGTCATACCACTCCACCCTAACCCTAACCCTCCTGTTATACCACTCTACCCTAACCCTCCTGTCATACCACTCCACCCTAACCCTCCTGTCATACCACTCCACCCTAACCCTCCTGTCATACCACTCCACCCTAACCCTCCTGTCATTCCACTCCACCATAACCCACCTGTCATACCACTCCACCCTAACCCTCATGTCATACCACTCCACCCTAACCCTCCTGTCATTCCACTCCACCCTAACCCTCCTGTCATACGACTCCACCCTAACCCTAACCCTCCTGTCATACCACTCCACCCTAACCCTCCTGTCATACCACTCCACTCCACCCCTAACCTTAACCCTCCTGTCATACCACTCCACCCTAAACCTAACCCTCCTGTCATACCACTCCACCCTAACCCTCCTGTCATACCACTCCACCCTAACCCTAACACTCCTGTCATACCACTCCACCCTAACCCTCCTGTCATACCACTCCACTCCACCCTAACCTTAACCCTCCTGTCATACCACTCCACCCTAACCCTCCTGTCATTACACTCCACCCTAACCCTCCTGTCATACCTCTCCACACTAACCCTCCTGTCATTCCACTCCATTCCACCCTAACCCTCCTGTCATTCTCCTCCACTTCACCCCACCCTAACCCTCCTCTCATACCATTCCACCCTAACCCTCCTGTCATACCACTCCACCCTAACCCTCCTGTCATACCACTCCACCCTAACCCTCCTGTCATACAACTCCATCCTAACCCTCCTGTCATACCACTCCACCCTAACGCTCCTGTTATACCATTCCACCCTAAACCTCCTGTCATACCACTCCACCCTAACCCTCCTGTCATTCCACTCCACCCTAACCCTCCTGTCATACCACTCCACCCTAACCCTCCTGTCATACCACTCCACCCTAACCCTAACCCTCCTGTTATACCACTCTACCCTAACCTTCCTGTCATTCCACTCCACTCCACCCTAACCCTCCTGTCATACCACTCCACCCTAACCCTAACCCTCCTGTCATACCACTCCACCCTAACCCTCCTGTCATACCACTCCACCCTAACCCTCCTGTCATACCACTCCACCCTAACCCTCCTGTCATACCACTCCACCCTAACCCTCCTGTCATTCCACTCCACCCTAACCCTCCTGTCATACCACTCCACCCTAACCCTCCTGTCATACCACTCCACCCTAATCCTCCTGTCATACCACTCCACCCTAACCCTCCTGTCATACCACTCCACCCTAACCCTCCTGTCATACCACTCCACCCTAACCCTAACCCTCCTGTTATACCACTCAACCCTAACCCTCCTGTCATTCCACTCCACCCTAACCCACCTGTCATACCACTCCACCCTAACCCTAACCCTCCTGTCATACCACTCCACCCTAACCCTCCTGTCATTCCACTCCACCCTAACCCACCTGTCATACCACTCCACCCTAACCCTCATGTCATACCACTCCACCCTAACCCTCCTGTCATTCCACTCCACCCTAACCCTCCTGTCATACGACTCCACCCTAACCCTAACCCTCTTGTCATACCACTCCACCCTAACCCTCCTGTCATACCACTCCACTCCACCCTAACCTTAACCCTCCTGTCATACCACTCCACCCTAAACCTAACCCTCCTGTCATACCACTCCACCCTAACCCTCCTGTCATACCACTCCACCCTAACCCTAACCCTCCTGTCATACCACTCCACCCTAACCCTCCTGTCATACCACTCCACTCCACTCCACCCTAACCCTAACCCTCCTGTCATACCACTCCACCCTAACCCTCCTGTCATACCACTCCACCCTAACCCTCCTGTCATACCTCTCCACACTAACCCTCCTGTCATTCCACTCCATTCCACCCTAACCCTCCTGTCATTCTCCTCCACTCCACCCCACCCTAACCCTCCTCTCATACCATTCCACCCTAACCCTCCTCTCATACCATTCCACCCTAACCCTCCTGTCATACCACTCCACCCTAACCCTCCTGTCATACCACTCCACCCTAACCCTCCTGTCATACCACTCCACCCTAACCCACCTGTCATACCACTCCACTCTAACCCTCATGTCATACCACTCCACCCTAACCCTCCTGTCATTCCACTCCACCCTAACCCTCCTGTCATACCACTCCACCCTAACCCTCCTGTCATACCACTCCACCCTAACCCTCCTGTCATACCACTCCACCCTAACCCTAACCCTCCTGTTATACCACTCTACCCTAACCCTCCTGTCATTCCACTCCACCTAACCCTCCTGTCATACCACTCCACCCTAACCCTCCTGTCATTCCACTCCACCATAACCCACCTGTCATACCACTCCACCCTAACCCTCCTGTCATACCACTCCACCCCTAACCCTCCTGTCATTCCACTCCACCCTAACCCTCCTGTCATCCACTCCACCTAACCCTCCTGTCATACCACTCCACCCTAACCCTCCTGTCATACCACTCACTCCACCCTAAGCTTAACCCTCCTGTCATACCACTCCACCCTAACCCTCCTGTCATACCCACTCCACCCTAACCCTAACCCTCCTGTCATACCACTCCACCCTAACCCTCCTGTCATACCACTCCACTCCACCCTAACCCTCCTGTCATACCACTCCACCCCTAACCCTCCTGTCATACCACTCCACCCCTAACCCTCCTGTCATACCACTCCACCCTAACCCTCCTGTCATACAACTCCATCCTAACCCTCCTGTCATACCACTCCACCCCTAACGCTCCTGTTATACCATTCCACCCTAAACATCCTGTCATACCACTCCACCTAACCCTCCTGTCATTCCACTCCACCCTAACCCTCCTGTCATACCACTCCACCCTAACCCTCCTGTCATACCACTCCACCCTAACCCTAACCCTCCTGTTATACCACTCTACCCTAACCTTCCTGTCATTCCACTCCACTCCACCCTAACCCTCCTGTCATACCCACCCTAACCCTAACCCTCCTGTCATACCACTCCAACCTAACCCTCCTGTCATACCACTCCACCCTAACCCTCCTGTCATACCACTCCACCCTAACCCTCCTGTCATACCACTCCACCCTAACCCTCCTGTCATACCACTCCACCATAACCCTCCTGTCATACCACTCCACCCTAATCCTCCTGTCATACCACTCCACCCTAACCCTCCTGTCATACCACTCCACCCTAACCCTCCTGTCATACCACTCCACCCTAATCCTCCTGTCATACCACTCCACCCTAACCCTCCTGTCATACCACTCCACCCTAACCCTCCTGTCATACCACTCCACCCTAACCCTAACCCTCCTGTTATACCACTCTACCCTAACCCTCCTGTCATACCACTCCACCCTAACCCTCCTGTCATACCACTCCACCCTAACCCTCCTGTCATTCCACTCCACCATAACCCACCTGTCATACCACTCCACCCTAACCCTCATGTCATACCACTCCACCCTAACCCTCCTGTCATTCCACTCCACCCTAACCCTCCTGTCATACGACTCCACCCTAACCCTAACCCTCCTGTCATACCACTCCACCCTAACCCTCCTGTCATACCTCACTCCACCTAACCTAACCCTCCTTTCATACCACTCCCACCCTAACCCTCCTGTCATACCACTCCACCCCTAACCCTCCTGTCATCCCCACCCACCCTAACCCTAACCCTCCTGTCATACCACTCCACCCTAACCCTCCTGTCATACCACTCCACTCCACCCTAACCTTAACCCTCCTGTCATACCACTCCACCCTAACCCTCCTGTCATACCACTCCACCCTAACCCTCCTGTCATACCTCTCCACACTAACCCTCCTGTCATTCCACTCCATTCCACCCTAACCCTCCTGTCATTCTCCTCCACTCCACCCCACCCTAACCCTCCTCTCATACCATTCCACCCTAACCCTCCTGTCATACCACTCCACCCTAACCCTCCTGTCATACCACTCCACCCTAACCCTCCTGTCATACAACTCCATCCTAACCCTCCTGTCATACCACTCCACCCTAACGCTCCTGTTATACCATTCCACCCTAAACCTCCTGTCATACCACTCCACCCTAACCCTCCTGTCATTCCACTCCACCCTAACCCTCCTGTCATACCACTCCACCCTAACCCTCCTGTCATACCACTCCACCCTAACCCTAACCCTCCTGTTATACCACTCTACCCTAACCTTCCTGTCATTCCACTCCACTCCACCCTAACCCTCCTGTCATACCACTCCACCCTAACCCTCCTGTCATACCACTCCACCCTAACCCTAACCCTCCTGTCATACCACTCCACCCTAACCCTCCTGTCATACCACTCCACCCTAACCCTCCTGTCATACCACTCCACCCTAACCCTCATGTCATTCCACTCCACCTAACCCTCCTGTCATACCACTCCACCCTAACCCTCCTGTCATACCACTCCACCTCCTGTCATACCCACCTAACCCTCCTGTCCTTACCACTCCACCCTAACCCTCCTGTCATACCACTCCACCCTAACCCTAACCCTCCTGTTATACCACTCCACCCTAACCCTCCTGTCATTCCACTCCACTCCACCCTAACCCTCCTGTCATACCACTCCACTCCACCCTAACCCTAACCCTCCTGTCATACCACTCCACCCTAACCCTCATGTCATACCACTCCACCCTAACCCTCCTGTCATACCACTCCACCCTAAACCTAACCCTCCTGTCATACCACTCCACCCTAACCCTCCTGTCATACCACTCCACCCTAACCCTAACCCTCCTGTCATACCACTCCACCCTAACCCTCCTGTCATACCACTCCACTCCACCCCTAACCTTAACCCTCCTGTCATACCACTCCACCCTAACCCTCCTGTCATACCACTCCACCCTAACCCTCCTGTCATACCTCTCCACACTAACCCTCCTGTCATTCCACTCCATTCCACCCTAACCCTCCTGTCATTCTCCTCCACTCCACTCAACCCTAACCCTCCTGTCATACCACTCCACCCTAACCCTCCTGTCATTCCACTCCACCCTAACTCACCTGTCATACCACTCCACTCTAACCCTCATGTCATACCACTCCACCCTAACCCTCCTGTCATTCCACTCCACCCTAACCCTAACCCTCCTGTCATACCACTCCACCCTAACCCTCCTGTCATACCACTCCACTCCACCCTAACCCTTAACCCTCCTGTCATACCACTCCACCCTAAACCTAACCCTCCTGTCATACCACTCCACCCTAACCCTCCTGTCATACCACTCCACCCTAACCCTAACCCTCCTGTCATACCACTCCACCCTAACCCTCCTGTCATACCACTCCACTCCACCCTAACCTTAACCCTCCTGTCATACCACTCCACCCTAACCCTCCTGTCATACCACTCCACCCTAACCCTAACCCTCCTGTCATACCTCTCCACCCTAACCCTCCTGTCATTCCACTCCATTCCACCCTAACCCTCCTGTCATTCTCCTCCACTCCACCCTAACGCTCCTGTTATACCATTCCACCCTAACCCTCCTGTCATACCACTCCACCCTAACCCTAACCCTCCTGTTATACCACTCTACCCTAACCCTCCTGTCATTCCACTCCACTCCACCCTAATCCTCCTGTCATACCACTCCACCCTAACCCTCCTGTCATACCACTCCACCCTAACCCTCCTGTCATACCACTCCACTCCACCCTAACCCTAACCCTCCTGTTATACCACTCCACCCTAACCCTCCTGTCATTCCACTCCACCCTAACCCTCCTGTCATACCACTCCACTCCACCCTAACCCTCCGTCATACCACTCCACCCTAACCCTCCTGTCATACCACTCCACCCTAACACTCCTGTCATTCCACTCCACCCTAACCCTCCTGTCATACCACTCCACCTTAACCCTCCTGTCATACCACTCCAACCTAACCCTCCTGTCATACCACTCCACCCTAACCCTCCTGTCATACCACTCCACCCTAACCCTCCTGTCATACCACTGCACCCTAACCCTCCTGTCATACCACTCCACCCTAACCCTCCTGTCATACCACTCCACCCTAACCCTCCTGTCATACCACTCCACCCTAACCCTCCTGTCATACCACTCCACCCTAACCCTCCTGTCATACCACTCCACCCTAACCCACCTGTCATACCACTGCACCCTAACCCTCCTGTCATACCACTCCACCCTAACCCTCATGTCATTCCATTCCACCCTATCCCTCCTGTCATACCACTCCACCCTAACCCTAACCCTCCTGTCATACCACTCCACCGTAACCCTCCTGTCATACCACTCCACCCAAACCTCCTGTCATACCACTCCACCCTAACCCTCCTGTCATACCACTCCACCTTAACCCTCCTGTCATACCACTAAGCGGTGTTTTATTTCCTCCTTCTCTTTGCAGCACCTATCGTACGGTAACGACAGCCTGCATGTGGACGCAGCATTCCAGCAGACCCTCTGGAGCGTGGCCACTGTCTGCTCTGGCAGCGAGGTGGCCCAAGGTGGGTCACAGACACACACACACACACACACACACACACACACACACACACACACACACACACACACACACACACACACACACTGTTCCAAGGTAGGTGTATGTCTCTGCCCCAGATTCAGACTCCTCCAGGATTAATGGAGGGATGCCCTGGACTGACACCCATAAAGAGCCTAAACAGACATGATGCTGCTGTAAAAGCTAATGGGGATCATATAAACAAACGTGATGCTACTGTAAAAGCTAATGGGGGTCATATAAACAAACATGATGCTACTGTAAAAGCTAATGGGGGTCATATAAACAAACATGATTCTACTGTAAAAGCTAATGGGGGTCATATAAACAAACATGATCCTACTGTAAAAGCTAATGGGGGTCATATAAACAAACATGATGCTACTGTAAAAGCTAATGGGGGTCATATAAACAAACATGATGCTACTGTAAAAGCTAATGGGGGTCATATAAACAAACATGATGCTATTGTCAAAGCTAATGGGGGGTCATATATACAAACATGATGCTACTGTAAAAGCTAATGGGGGTCGTATAAAAAATGAACTGACAAGAGGATTGACATCCTCCCTCTAACTGATGATTCATACAATGGCTTTAGCAGTGAAATACAATGTCATCAAATCAAATTTGATTTATTTATAAAGCCCTTCTTCTTACATCAGCTGATGTCACGAAGTGCTGTACAGAAACCCAGCCTAAAACCCCCAAACAGCAATCAATGCAGGTGTAGAAGCACGGTGGCTAGGAAAAACCTCCCTAGAAAGGCAGGAACCTAGGAAAAACCTCCCTAGAAAGGCTGGAACCCAGGAACAATATCCCTAGAAAGGCAGGAACCTAAGAAAAACCTCCCTAGAAAGGCAGGAACCTAGGAAAACCTCCCTAGAAAGGCAGGAACCTAGGAAAAACCTCCATAGAAAGGCAGAAACCTAGGAAAAACTCCCTGGAAATGTGTTTTACTTGACTGAACCTTTATTTTGACAGGGTGTCGTGTTGAGACCAAGGTCTCTTCTACAAATGAAAGATAAACACATTAAATAAAATGCAAAACAGGAATAAAAACACAATTATAGAAACCCAAAAAAATGCATCACTGATCGCTGATGTCCCTGCTCATTGGTCTTATCTAATGTCTTGTCTGGTCCAGAGACAGGCTAACCTCTCCTCTCTCCCCCTGCAGGGTTCCTCTCTCCCCCTGCAGGGTTCCTCTCTAATGCCTCTCCTCTTTCCCCCTGCAGGGTTCCTCTCTAATGCCTCTCCTCTCTCCCCCTGCAGGGTTACTCTCTAATGCCTCTCCTCTCTCCCCCTGCAGGGTTCCTCTCTAATGCCTCTCCTCTCTCCCCCTGCAGGGTTCCTCTCTAATGCCTCTCCTCTCTCCCCCTGCAGGGTTTCTCTCTAATGCCTCTCCTCTTTCCCCCTGCAGGGTTCCTCTCTAATGCCTCTCCTCTCTCCCCCTGCAGGGTTCCTCTCTAATGCCTCTCCTCTTTCCCCCTGCAGGGTTCCTCTCTAATGCCTCTCCTCTCTCCCCCTGCAGGGTTCCTCTCTAATGCCTCTCCTCTTTCCCCCTGCAGGGTTCCTCTCTAATGCCTCTCCCCTCTCCCCCTGCAGGGTTCCTCTCTAATGCCTCTCCTCTTTCCCCCTGCAGGGTTCCTCTCTAATGCCTCTCCTCTTTCCCCCTGCAGGGTTCCTCTCTAATGCCTCTCCTCTCTCCCCCTGCAGGGTTCCTCTCTAATGCCTCTCCTCTTTCCCCCTGCAGGGTTCCTCTCTTATGCCTCTCCTCTCTCCCCCTGCAGGGTTCCTCTCTCCCCCTGCAGGGTTCCTCTCTAATGCCTCTCCTCTCTCCCCCTGCAGGGTTCCTCTCTAATGCCTCTCCTCTTTCCCCCTGCAGGGTTCCTCTCTAATGCCTCTCCTCTCTCCCCCTGCAGGGTTCCTCTCTAATGCTTCTCCTCTCTCCCCCTGCAGGCTTCCTCTCTCACCCTGCAGGGTTCCTCTCTAATTCCTCTCCTCTCTCCCCCTGCAGGGTTCCTCTCTAATGCCTCTCCTCTCTCCCCCTGCAGGGTTCCTCTCTCCCCCTGCAGGGTTCCTCTCTAATGCCTCTCCTCTCTCCCCCTGCAGGGTTCCTCTCTAATGCCTCTCCTCTTTCCCCCTGCAGGGTTCCTCTCTAATGCCTCTCCCCTCTCCCCCTGCAGGGTTCCTCTCTAATGCCTCTCCTCTTTCCCCCTGCAGGGTTCCTCTCTAATGCCTCTCCTCTTTCCCCCTGCAGGGTTCCTCTCTAATGCCTCTCCTCTCTCCCCCTGCAGGGTTCCTCTCTAATGCCTCTCCTCTTTCCCCCTGCAGGGTTCCTCTCTAATGCTTCTCCTCTCTCCCCCTGCAGGCTTCCTCTCTCACCCTGCAGGGTTCCTCTCTAATTCCTCTCCTCTCTCCCCCTGCAGGGTTCCTCTCTAATGCCTCTCCTCTCTCCCCCTGCAGGGTTCCTCTCTCCCCCTGCAGGGTTCCTCTCTAATGCCTCTCCTCTCTCCCCCTGCAGGGTTCCTCTCTAATGCCTCTCCTCTCTCCCCCTGCAGGGTTCCTCTCTAATGCCTCTCCTCTTTCCCCCTGCAGGGTTCCTCTCTTATGCCTCTCCTCTCTCCCCCTGCAGGGTTCCTCTCTCCCCCTGCAGGGTTCCTCTCTAATGCCTCTCCTCTCTCCCCCTGCAGGGTTCCTCTCTAATGCTTCTCCTCTCTCCCCCTGCAGGCTTCCTCTCTCACCCTGCAGGGTTCCTCTCTAATTCCTCTCCTCTCTCCCCCTGCAGGGTTCCTCTCTAATGCCTCTCCTCTCTCCCCCTGCAGGGTTCCTCTCTCCCCCTGCAGGGTTCCTCTCTAATGCCTCTCCTCTCTCCCCCTGCAGGGTTCCTCTCTAATGCCTCTCCTCTCTCCCCCTGCAGGGTTCCTCTCTAATGCCTCTCCTCTTTCCCCCTGCAGGGTTCCTCTCTAATGCTTCTCCTCTCTCCCCCTGCAGGGTTCCTCTCTCCCCCTGCAGGGTTCCTCTCTAATTCCTCTCCTCTCTCCCCCTGCAGGGTTCATGATCGGCGGGGACGTGCTGAGGCTGCTCCATGGTCACATGGATGAATGTCTGACGGTGCCGTCGGGAGAACATGGGGAGGAGCAGCGCAGGTACGTGTCTGACTGGGGGATTTCCGTCATCTATGATGACAGACGCTAGGGGGGAGGGGCAGACTGGGGGATTTCCGTCATCTATGATGACAGACGCTAGTCATGGAATTATCCTTTACCATACCATTTATAATCCTCTGTGTATCTATAGACTGTTACCTGCTGTCAGTACTGTCGGTGTGGTCAGGAATGTCAGTGTGGTCAGTGTGGTCAAGGCTGTCAGTGTGGTCAGGACTGTCAGTGTGGTCAGTGTGGTCAGGACTGTCAGTGTGGTCAGGACTGTCAGTGTGGTCAGGACAGTCAGTGTAGTCAGGACTGTCAGTGTGGTCAGTGTGGTCAGGACTGTCAGTGTGGTCAGGACAGTCAGTGTGGTCAGGACTGTCAGTGTGGTCAAGGCTGTCAGTGTGGTCAGGACTGTCAGTGTGGTCAGGACAGTCAGTGTGGTCAGTGTGGTCAGGACTGTCAGTGTGGTCAGGACAGTCAGTGTGGTCAGGACTGTCAGTGTGGTCAGGACAGTCAGTGTGGTCAGGACAGTCAGTGTGGTCAAGGCTGTCAGTGTGGTCAAGGCTGTCAGTGTGGTCAAGGCTGTCAGTGTGGTCAGGACTGTCAGTGTGGTCAGGACAGTCAGTGTGGTCAGGACTGTCAGTGTGGTCAGTGTGGTCAGGACTGTCAGTGTGGTCAGTGTGGTCAGGACTGTCAGTGTGGTCAGTGTGGTCAGGACTGTCAGTGTGGTCAAGGCTGTCAGTGTGGTCAGGACTGTCAGTGTGGTCAGGACAGTCAGTGTGGTCAGGACTGTCAGTGTGGTCAGTGTGGTCAGGACTGTCAGTGTGGTCAGTGTGGTCAGGACTGTCAGTGTGGTCAGGACTGTCAGTGTGGTCAAGGCTCTCAGTGTGGTCAAGGCTCTCAGTGTGGTCAGGACTGTCAGTGTGGTCAGGACAGTCAGTGTGGTCAGGACTGTCAGTGTGGTCAGTGTGGTCAGGACTGTCAGTGTGGTCAGGACTCTCAGTGTGGTCAGGACTCTCAGTGTGGTCAGGACTGTCAGTGTGGTCAAGGTTGTCAGTGTGGTCAGGACTGTCAGTGTGATCAGGGCTGTCAGTGTGGTCAGGACTGTCAGTAAAGCAGCAGGGTAAACATCCTCGATCCTCTGGTGTTTGATAGGACGTCAATGCAGCAGAGCATGCTGGGATGAAGGGCTCTAGGAGAGCTGCTCTCACACAGAGAAGTAAAAGTCGGCTTTTACCCAAAATGCGATTTTTGTACGCAGTGTGTGTGTGCTTGTGTGTGTGTGCTTGTGTGTGTGTGTGTGTGTGTGTGTGTGTGTGTGTGTGTGTGTGTGTGTGTGTGTGTGTGTGTGTGTGTGTGTGTGTGTGTGTGTGTGTGTGTGTGTGAAAGCGTGTGCGTTCTCCTTGGATGTAACAGTGTGTGGGCTTACCTTCAGAGTAGGGCATCCACTGTTCTGCTTCAAAGAAGAGAAGAGAGTACGTAGTTCTACTCTGTAGGGAGGGAGGGAGAGAGAGAGATGGAAAGAGGGATGGATGGAGGGAGAGAGAGAGGGAGGGAGATGGAAAGAGGGATGGATGGAGGGAGGAAGAGAGAGAGGAAGATGGGAGGCAGGGAGGGATTGAGAAGAAGTGGGATGGAAGGGAGGGAGAAAGGGAGGGAGAAAGGGAGAGGTAGGTAGGGAGGGAGAGAGATGTAAAGAGGGATGGATGGAGGGAGGGAGAGGTAGGGAGGGAGGGAGAGGTAGGTCAGGGAGGGAGAGATGGAAAGAGGGATGGCTGGAGGGAGGAAGAGAGAGGGAGATGGGAGGGATTGAGAAGAAGTGGGATGGAGGGAGGGAGAAAGGGAGAGAGAGGGAGATGGAAAGAGGGAGGGAGGGGATGTAAAGAGGGGAGGGATGGATGGATGGATGGATGGAGGGAGGGGTAGGTAGGGAGGGAGAGATGGAACGAGGGATTGAGAAGAAGTGGGATGGAGGGAGGGAGGGAGGGAGAGAGAGATGCCTGGCTATTCTTTAAAAGTGCCTTCCTCACCATATTAAATAAGCAAGCCCCACTCAAAAAATGTAGAACTAGGAATAGATATAGTCCTTGGTTCACTCCAGACCTGTCTGCCCTTGACCAGCACAAAAACATCCTGTGGCGTTCTGAAATAGCATCGAATGGCCCCCGCGATATGCAACTTTTCAGGGAAGTTAGGAACAAATATACACAGGCAGTTAGAAAAGCTAAGGCTAGCTTTTTCAAACAGAAATTTGCATCCTGTAGTACTAACACAAAAAAGTTCTGGGACACTGTAAAGTCCATGGAGAATAAGAGCACCTCCTCCCAGCTGCCCACTGCTCTGAGGCTAGGTAACACTGTCACCACCGATAAATCCACTATAATTGAGAATTTCAATAAGCATTTCTCTACGGCTGGCCATGCTTTCCACCTGGCTACCCCAACCCCAGTCAACTGCCCGGCACCCTCCACAGCAACCCGCCAAAGCCCCCACCATTTCTCCTTCACCCAAATCCAAATAGCTGATGTTCTGAAAGAGCTGCAAAATCTGGACCCCTACAAATCAGCCGGGCTAGACAATCTGGACCCTCTCTTTCTAAAATTATCAGCCGAAATTGTTGCAACCCCTGTTACTAGCCTGTTCAACCTCTCTTTCGTATCGTCTGAGATTCCCAAAGATTGGAAAGCTGCCGCGGTCACACTCTAGACCCAAACTGCTACAGACCTATATCTATCCTACCCTGTCTTTCTAAGGTCTTCGAAAGCCAAGTTAACAAACAGATTACCGACCATTTCGAATCCCACCGTACCTTCTCCTCTATGCAATCTGGTTTCAGAGCTGGTCATGGGTGCACCTCAGCCACGCTCAAGGTCCTAAACGACATCATAACCACCATCGATAAGAGACATTACTGTGCAGCCGTATTCATCGACCTGGCCAAGGCTTTCGACTCTGTCAATCACCACATTCTTATTGGCAGACTCGACAGCCTTGGTTTCTCAAATGATTGCCTCGCCTGGTTTACCAACTACTTCTCTGATAGAGTTCAATGTGTCAAATCGGAGGGCCTGTTGTCCGGACCTCTGGCAGTCTCTATGGGGGTGCCACAGGGTTCAATTATCGGGCCGACTCTTTTCTCTGTATACATCAATGATGTTGCTCTTGCTGCTGGTGATTCTCTGATCCACCTCTACGCAGATGACACCATGGACGGCTCTGACTTAGAATATGTGGACAACTACAAATACCTGGGTGTCTGGTTAGACTGTAAGCTCTCCTTCCAGACTCACATTAAGCATCTCCAATCCAAAATCAAATCTAGAAATGGCTTCCTACATCGCAACAAAGCATCCTTCACTCATGCTGCCAAACATACCCTCGTAAAACTGACCATCCTACCGATCCTCGACTTCGGTGATGTCATCTATAAAATAGCCTCCAACACTCTACTCAACAAACTGGATGCAGTCTATCACAGTGCCATCCGTTTTGTCACCAAAGCCCCATATACTACCCACCATTGCGACCTGTACGCTCTCGTTGGTTGGCCCTCGCTTCATATTCATCGCCAAACCCACTGGCTACAGGTTATCTACAAGTCTCTGCTAGGTAAAGCCCCGCCTTATCTCAGCTCACTGGTCACCATAGCAGCACCCACTCGTAGCACGCGCTCCAGCAGGTATATCTCACTGGTCACCCCCAAAGCCAACTCCTCCTTTGGTCGTCTTTCCTTCCAGTTCTCTGCTGCCAATGACTGGAATGAACTAGAGAGAGGTAGGGAGGGAGGGAGGGAGGGAGAGGTAGGGAGGGAGAGAGAGAGAGAGAGATAGAGAGGGAGGGAGGGAGAGAGAGGGAGGGAGAGAGAGAGAGAGGTAGGGAGGGAAAGAGAGAGGGAGAGAGAGAGAGAGGTAGGGAGGGAGAGAGAGAGAGGTAGGGGGAGAGAGAGGGAGAGAGAGAGAGGTAGGGAGGGAGAGAGAGAGAGAGAGAGAGAGAGAGAGGGAGAGAGAGAGGTAGGGAGGGAGAGAGAGGTAGGGAGGGAGGGAGAGAGAGGTAGGGAGAGGGAGGGAGGGAGGGAGGGAGGGAGGGAGGGAGGGAGGGAGGGAGGGAGATGTATGAATGGATGGAGGCACACTGCCTACTCTAGACAGAATGAGTTCTCAGCAGCCTGAAATATACATTTCCTCGAGAACATTAGGATCATCTCAGTTTCACCTGGCCTCCCTGGACCTCCTGTCATCGTTAAACATACCCTCTCTATCCACTGCTGCAGGCCTAGATACTGCCCTCACTATCCACTGCTGCAGGTCTAGATACTGCCCTCACTATCCACTGCTGCAGGTCTAGATACTGCCCTCACTATCCACTGCTGCAGGCCTAGATACTGCCCTCACTATCCACTGGTCTAGATACTGCCCTCACTATCCACTGGTCTAGATACTGCCCTCACTATCCACTGCTGCAGGTCTAGATACTGCCCTCACTATCCACTGCTGCAGGTCTAGATACTGCCCTCACTATCCACTGGTCTAGATACTGCCCTCACTATCCACTGGTCTAGATACTGCCCTCACTATCCACTGCTGCAGGCCTAGATACTGCCCTCACTATCCACTGCTGCAGGTCTAGATACTGCCCTCACTATCCACTGCTGCAGGTCTAGATACTGCCCTCACTATCCACTGCTGCAGGCCTAGATACTGCCCTCACTATCCACTGCTGCAGGTCTAGATACTGCCCTCACTATCCACTGCTGCAGGTCTAGATACTGCCCTCACTATCCACTGGTCTAGATACTGCCCTCACTATCCACTGCTGCAGGTCTAGATACTGCCCTCACTATCCACTGCTGCAGGTCTAGATACTGCCCTCACTATCCACTGGTCTAGATACTGCCCTCACTATCCACTGGTCTAGATACTGCCCTCACTATCCACTGCTGCAGGTCTAGATACTGCCCTCACTATCCACTGCTGCAGGTCTAGATACTGCCCTCACTATTCACTGCTGCAGGTCTAGATACTGCCCTCACTATCCTCACTATCCACGGCTGCAGGTCTAGATACTGCCCTCACTATTCACTGCTGCAGGTCTAGATACTGCCCTCACTATCCTCACTATCCACTGCTGCAGGTCTAGATACTGCCCTCACTATTCACTGCTGCAGGTCTAGATACTGCCCTCACTATCCTCACTATCCACTGCTGCAGGTCTAGATACTGCCCTCACTATTCACTGCTGCAGGTCTAGATACTGCCCTCACTATCCTCACTATCCACTGCTGCAGGTCTAGATACTGCCCTCACTATCCACTGGTCTAGATACTGCCCTCACTATCCTCACTATCCACTGCTGCAGGTCTAGATACTGCCCTCACTATCCACTGGTCTAGATACTGCCCTCACTATCCACTGCTGCAGGCCTAGATACTGCCCTCACTATCCACTGCTGCAGGTCTAGATACTGCCCTCACTATCCACTGGTCTAGATACTGCCCTCACTATCCACTGGTCTAGATACTGCCCTCACTATCCACTGCTGCAGGTCTAGATACTGCCCTCACTATCCACTGCTGCAGGCCTAGATACTGCCCTCACTATCCACTGCTGCAGGTCTAGATTCTGCCCTCACTATCCACTGGTCTAGATACAGCCCTCACTATCTACTGCTGCAGGTCTAGATACTGCTGTCACTATCCACTGTTGCAGGTCTAGATACTGCCCTCACTATCCACTGCTGCAGGTCTAGATAATGCCCTCACTATCCACTGGTCTAGATACTGCCCTCACTATCCACTGGTCTAGATACTGCCCTCACTATCCACTGCTGCAGGTCTAGATACTGCCCTCACTATCCACTGCTGCAGGTCTAGATACTGCCCTCACTATCCACTGCTGCAGGTCTAGATACTGCCCTCACTATCCACTGGTGCAGGTCTAGATACTGCCCTCACTATCCACTGATGCTGGTCTAGATACTGCCCTCACAATCCACTGCTGCAGGTCTAGATACTGCCCTCACTATCCACTGCTGCAGGTCTAGATACTGTCCTCACTATCCACTGCTGCAGGCCTAGATACTGTCCTCACTATCCACTATCCACAGAGAAACACAGCATCAAAACATGGAAGGATGTGAAATAAGTTCCCCATAGATGTTCCTGTTGATATTCCTCCGTACCAAGGTGAAGTGTTTACGTTGTGAATATGTGCTTTATGAGGACATCGGCATCGGGCTCTTATTTCTCAGGAATACAGACCAGTGTAATGGTCTGGTGGATGCATGACTGATATCCACTTTCACCCACCACCACCACTAACCCTCCACTCACTTGTCTTTTCTTCCCCAGGACGGTGCACTACGAGGGGGGAGCTGTGTCCATCCACGCCCGCTCCCTCTGGAGGCTGGAGACGCTACGAGTTGCGTAAGTTCAACTACGTGACACATCTCATCTCACCTCCGTATGACAATGCCAATCTGTTACCACTAGACTCTATAGACTATAACGGTTCAGGGCCAGACTCAGATGCAGACACGGGGGGGAAGGTGGTTTGAGTCTGATATTTATTAGTTCCAAAAAAAGGGAGCAGGCAAGAGAATGGTAGTGGACAAGCAAAAAGGTCAAAACCAGATCAGAGTCCAGGAGGTACAGACTGGTCAGGCAGGCTCGAGGTCGAGGGCAGGCAGACTGGTCAGGCAGGCTCGATGTCGAGGGCAGGCAGACTGGTTAGGCAGGCGGGTACGGAGTCCAGAAAACAGGCAAGGGTCAAAACCAGATCAGAGTCCAGGAGGTACAGAGTGACAGGCAGGCTCGAGGTCAGGGAAGGCAGAATGGTCAGGAAGGCTCGAGGTCGAGGGCAGGCAGAATGGTCAGGGCAGGCGGGTTCAGAGTCAGGCAGGCAAGGGTCAAACCCTGGAGGACTAGCAAACAGAGAGAATAGCAAAAGCAGGAGCACGGACAAACATGCTGGTTGACTTGAAACAGACAAGATGAGCTGGTACAGAGAGACAGGAAACACAGGGATAAATACACTGGTACAGAGACAGGAAACACAGGGATAAATACACTGGTACAGAGAGACAGGAAACAGGGATAAATACACTGGTACAGAGAGACAGGAAACACAGGGTTAAATACACTGGTATAGAGAGACAGGAAACACAGGGATAAATACACTGGCACAAAGAGACAGGAAACACAGGGATAAATACACTGGCACAGAGACAGGAAACACCGGGATAAATACACTGGGAAAAATAAGTGACACCTGGAGGGGGTGGAGACAATCACACAAGGACAGGTGAAACAGATCAGGGGTGACAATAGACACTGTAATATTATCACTCTATAGACACTGTAATATTATCACTCTATAGACAATGTAATATTATCACTCTATAGAGTGTAGATCAGAGAGACAGTACCATTAACACACTATAGAGACTAATATTATCACTCTATAGACACTGTAATAGTATCACTCTATAGACACTGTAATATTATCACTCTATAGAGACTGTAATACTATCACTCTATGGACACTGTAATATTATCACTCTATAGAGACTGCAATATTATCACTCTATAGAGTGTAGATCAGAGAGACAGTACAATTAACACTCTGTAGACACAGCAATATTATCACTCTATAGAGTGTAGATCAGAGAGACAGTGCCATTATCACTCTATAGACACTGTAATATTAACACTGTAATATTATCACTCTATAGACACTGTAATATTAACACTGTAATATTATCACTCTATAGAGAGTGTAACATTAACACTCTATAGAGACTGTAATATTAACACTATATAGACACTGTAATAGTATCACTCTATAGAGAGTGTACCATTAACACTATAGAGACTGTAATATTAACACTATATAGACACTGTAATATTATTACTCTATAGACACTGTAATATTAACACTCTATAGACACTGTAATATTATCACTCTATAGACACTGTAATATTAACACTGTAATATTATCACTTTATAGACACTGTAATATTATCACTCTATAGACACTAATATTATCACTCTATAGACACTGTAATATTAACAGTGTAATATTATCACTCTGTAGAGACTGTAATATTAACACTCTATAGACACTGTAATATTAAAATTCTATAGACACTGTAATATTAACACTGTAATATTATCACTCTATAGACACTGTAATATTAACACTGTAATATTATCACTCTGTAGACACTGTAATATTATCACTCTAGAGACTATAATATTAACACTATAGAGACACTGTAATATTATCACTCTATAGACACTGTGTAATATTATCACTCTATAGACACTGTAATATTATCACTCTATAGAGACACTGTAATATTAGCACTCTATAGACACTGTAATATTAACACTGTAATATTATCACTCTATAGACACTGTAATATTATCACTCTATAGACACTGTAATATTAACACTAATATTATCACTCTATAGACACTGTAATATTAACACTCAATAGACACTGTAATATTAACACTGTAATATTATCACTCTATAGACACTGTAATATTAACACTGTAATATTATCACTCTATAGAGACAGTACCATTAACACTCTATAGACACTGTAATATTATCACTCTATAGACACTGTAATATTAACACTGTAATATTATCACTCTATAGAGACAGTACCATTAACACTCTATAGACAGTGTAATATTATCACTCTATAGACACTGTAATATTAACACTGTAATATTATCACTCTATAGACACTGTAACATTAACACTGTAATATTATCACTCTATAGAGAGTGTACCATTAACACTCTGCCCCCCAGCAGTGTAGATCAGGGTGATGTCACCGTGAGAGGGCATGGTATTGACTCCTTTAAGACCCTGTATCCTGACCTGGGGTTGTACGTGTGACGGTGTTAATAGAACTCCCAGTAACACTGTCTCTGTCAGCGGGGCCCACTGCCAACGTGGTGTACAGTGTCTCTGTCAGACCCAGTCTGTGGAGAGAAGAAGAGCCCTCCTCCCATCCAGGGTCATATACACACAGACTGTTTGCGGTGAAGTGTCTAATTACAAACAGCATGGTAGTAGTCCCCCGATAACACAGACAGAGATTTCTCTCCTTGTTTTGTATCAGGGCTTATTGGATATACTGTAGTGTTCATGGTTTCTGATGAGGACAGGGTTTGGGGTTGAATATAAATACTCTGCCCTCTGTAGCCTGTTGTGTTGTGTTCTGTTCTGTCAGACAGACGGTTTGGGGTTACAGTTAGTACTGTACATCTACAGGACAGTATAGAAATAGGTTTGGGGTTATAGATAGTACTGTACGTCTACAGGACAGTATAGAAATATATTTGGGGTTATAGATAGTACTGCACGTCTACAGGACAGTATAGAAATAGGTTTGGGGTTATATATAGTACTATACATCTACAAAACAGTATAGAAATAGGTTTGGGGTCATAGATAGTACTGTACGTCTACAGAACAGTATAGAAATAGGTTTGGGGTTATAGTTAGTACTGTACGTCTACAGGACAGTATAGAAATAGGTTTGGGGTTATAGATAGTACTGTATGTCTACAGGACAGTATAGAAATAGGTTTGGGGTTATAGATAGTACTGTACGTCTACAGGACAGGAAAGTATAGAAATAGGTTTGGGGTTATAGATAGTACTGTACGTCTACAGGACAGTATAGAAATAGGTTTGGGGTTATAGATAGTACTGTACGTCTACATGACAGAATATAAATAGGTTTGGGGTTATAGATAGTACTGTACGTCTACAGGACAGTATAGAAATAGGTTTGGGGTTATAGATAGTACTGTACATCTACAGGACAGTATAGAAATATATTTGGGGTTATAGATAGTACTGTACGTCTACAGGACAGTATAGAAATAGGTTTGGGGTTATATATAGTACTATACATCTACAGAACAGTATAGAAATAGGTTTGGGGTTATAGATAGTACTGTACGTCTACAGAACAGTATAGAAATAGGTTTGGGGTTATAGTTAGTACTGTACGTCTACAGGACAGTATAGAAATAGGTTTGGGGTTATAGATAGTACTGTACGTCTACAGGACAGGAAAGTATAGAAATAGGTTTGGGGTTATAGATAGTACTGTACGTCTACAGGACAGTATAGAAATAGGTTTGGGGTTATAGATAGTACTGTACGTCTACATGACAGAATATAAATAGGTTTGGGGTTATAGATAGTACTGTACGTCTACAGGACAGTATAGAAATAGGTTTGGGGTTATAGATAGTACTGTACGTCTACAGGACAGTATAGAAATATATTTGGGGTTATAGATAGTACTGTACGTCTACAGGACAGTATAGAAATAGGTTTGGGGTTATATATAGTACTATACATCTACAGAACAGTATAGAAATAGGTTTGGGGTTATAGATAGTACTGTACGTCTACAGAACAGTATATTAATAGGTTTGGGGTTATAGTTAGTACTGTATGTCTACAGGACAGGACAGTATAGAAATAGGTTTGGGGTTATAGATAGTACTGTACGTCTACAGAACAGTAGAGAAATAGGTTTGGGGTTATAGTTAGTACTGTACGTCTACAGGACAGTATAGAAATAGGTTTGGTGTTATAGATAGTACTGTACGTCTACAGGACAGTATAGAAATAGGTTTGGGGTTATAGATAGTACTGTACGTCTACAGGACAGTATAGAAATAGGTTTGGGGTTATAGATAGTACTGTACGTCTACAGGACAGTATAGAAATATATTTGGGGTTATAGATAGTACTGTACATCTACAGGACAGTATAGAAATAGGTTTGGGGTTATAGATAGTACTGTACGTCTACAGGACAGTATAGAAATAGGTTTGGGCTTATAGATAATACTGTACGTCTACAGGACAGTATAGAAATAGGTTTTGGGTTATAGATAGTACTGTACGTCTACAGGACAGTATAGAAATAGGTTTGGGGTTATAGATAGTACTGTACGTCTACAGTATAGAAATAGATTTGGGGTTATAGATAGTACTGTACGTCTACAGGACAGGAAAGTATAGAAATAGGTTTGGGGTTATAGATAGTACTGTACGTCTACAGGACAGTATATTAATAGGTTTGGGGTTATAGTTAGTACTGTACGTCTACAGGAGAGGACAGTATAGAAATAGGTTTGGGGTTATAGATAGTACTGTACGTCTACAGGACAGTATAGCAATAGGTTTGGGGTTATAGATAGTACTGTACGTCTACATGACAGAATAGAAATAGGTTTGGGGTTATAGATAGTACTGTACGTCTACAGAACAGTATAGAAATAGGTTTGGGGTTATAGATAGTACTGTACGTCTACAGAACAGTATAGAAATAGGTTTTGGGTTATAGATAGTACTGTACGTCTACAGGACAGTATAGAAATAGGTTTGGGGTTATATATAGTACTATACATCTACAAAACAGTATAGAAATAGGTTTGGGGTTATAGATAGTACTGTACGTCTACAGAACAGTATATTAATAGGTTTGGGGTTATAGTTAGTACTGTATGTCTACAGGACAGGACAGTATAGAAATAGGTTTGGGGTTATAGATAGTACTGTACGTCTACAGAACAGTATAGAAATAGGTTTGGGGTTATAGTTAGTACTGTACGTCTACAGGACAGTATAGAAATAGGTTTGGTGTTATAGATAGTACTGTACGTCTACAGGACAGTATAGAAATAGGTTTGGGGTTATAGATAGTACTGTACGTCTACAGGACAGTATAGAAATAGGTTTGGGGTTATAGATAGTACTGTACGTCTACAGGACAGTATAGAAATAGATTTGGGGTTATAGATAGTACTGTACATCTACAGGACAGTATAGAAATAGGTTTGGGGTTATAGATAGTACTGTACGTCTACAGGACAGTATAGAAATAGGTTTGGGCTTATAGATAATACTGTACGTCTACAGGACAGTATAGAAATAGGTTTTGGGTTATAGATAGTACTGTACGTCTACAGGACAGTATAGAAATAGGTTTGGGGTTATAGATAGTACTGTACGTCTACAGTATAGAAATAGATTTGGGGTTATAGATAGTACTGTACGTCTACAGGACAGGAAAGTATAGAAATAGGTTTGGGGTTATAGATAGTACTGTATGTCTACAGGACAGTATAGCAATAGGTTTGGGGTTATAGATAGTACTGTACGTCTACATGACAAAATAGAAATGGGTTTGGGGTTATAGATAGCACTGTACGTCTACAGGACAGTATTGAAATAGGTTTGGGGTTTTAGATAGTACTGTACGTCTACAGGACAGTATAGAAATATATTTGGGGTTATAGATAGTACTGTACATCTACAGGACAGTATAGAAATAGGTTTGGGGTTATAGATAGTACTGTACGTCTACAGGACAGGAAAGTATAGAAATAGCTTTGGGGTTATAGATAGTACTGTACGTCTACATGACAGAATATAAATAGGTTTGGGGTTATAGATAGTACTGTACGTCTACAGGACAGTATAGAAATAGGTTTGGTGTTATAGATAGTACTGTACGTCTACAGGACAGTATAGAAATAGGTTTGGGGTTATAGATAGTACTGTACGTCTACAGGACAGTATAGAAATAGGTTTGGGGTTATAGATAGTACTGTACGTCTACAGGACAGTATAGAAATAGATTTGGGGTTATAGATAGTACTGTACATCTTCAGAACAGTATAGAAATAGGTTTGGGGTTATAGATAGTACTGTTTCACTTTATTTAAAGTAGGTTAACATGGACAACTTTCATTGTTCCAGATCACCCACTTCTTTTCTTTTAAACTCCAGCATTGTGTAACGCTAAGAAGCAGAAAGCAAGTACAGGGAGTGAATTTAATAAATAAGGGAACATGGAACAAAACAAGAAACACGAGTAGCGTACAGACACAGAAACACAGGGGGAGTAGTCGTGACTCCTCGCCTTTTAGTTAAATGTTATGTGGTTTTAATGTTAACATGTTGGGAGGATTCAGTCTTTTAGTTAAATGTGGTTTTAATGTTAACACGTTGGGAGGATTCAGTCTTTTAGTTAAATGTGGTTTTAATGTTAACATGTTGGGAGGATTCAGTCTTTTAGTTAAATGTGGTTTTAATGTTAACATGTTGGCAGGATTCAGTCTTTTAGTTAAATGTGGTTTTCATGTTAACAGGTTGGGAGGATTCAGTCTTTTAGTTAAATGTGGTTTTAATGTTAACATGTTGGGAGGATTCAGTCTTTTAGTTAAATGTGGTTTTAATGTTAACATGTTGGGAGGATTCAGTCTTTTAGTTAAATGTGGTTTTAATGTTAACACGTTGGGAGGATTCAGTCTTTTAGTTAAATGTGGTTTTAATGTTAACACGTTGGGAGGATTCCGTCTTTTAGTTAAATGTGGTTTTAATGTTAACATGTTGGGAGGATTCAGTCTTTTAGCTAAATGTGGTTTTAATGTTAACACGTTGGGAGGATTCAGTATTTTAGTTAAATGTGGTTTTAATGTTAACACGTTGGGGGATTCAGTCTTTAGGTTAAATGTTATGTGGTTTTAATGTTAACATGTTGGGGGGATTCAGTATTTTAGTTAAATGTGGTTTTAATGTTAACATGTTGGGAGGATTCAGTCTTTTAGTTAAATGTGGTTTTAATGTTAACACGTTGGGAGGATTCAGTATTTTAGTTAAATGTGGTTTTAATGTTAACACATTGGGGGGATTCAGGCTTTTAGTTAAATGTGGTTTTAATGTTAACATGTTGGGAGGATTCAGTCTTTTAGTTAAATGTTATGTGGTTTTAATGTTAACATGTTGAGAGGATTCAGTCTTTTAGTTAAATGTGGTTTTAATGTTAACATGTTGGGAGGATTCCGTCTTTTAGTTAAATGTGGTTTTAATGTTAACATGTTGGGAGGATTCAGTCTTTTAGTTAAATGTGGTTTTAATGTTAACATGTTGGCAGGATTCAGTCTTTTAGTTAAATGTTATGTGGTTTTATGTTAACATGATGGGAGGATTTAGTATTTTAGTTAAATGTGGTTTTAATGTTAACACGTTGGGAGGATTCAGTATTTTAGTTAAATGTGGTTTTAATGTTAACACGTTGGGAGGATTCATGGCTGTTTTCTGTGTTAATAAAGAAATGTTTTCTTATCAGACTAGTCACAACGTCTAGTCCAGAATGTCCCGAACTCTGTCCTGGGGACCACAAGGGATGTCGCAGCACTGCTCAGCTGATTCAAATAACCAGCTCATCATCAAGCTCCGATTAGGACCCAGGACCGAGTTTGGGAAACGATGCTCTAGTACTAGTCAGTATCACGCCCACTGGGGGCCAGACCTTCAGAGGTGTCTCCTCTTCTTACTGTCTCCTCTCTCTCTTCTCTCTTTCTCTGTCTCTTATCTCTCAACTCTCTGTCTCTTCTCTCTGTCTCTCTGTCTCTCTCTGTCTCTCTCTCTCTGTCTCTCTCTCTGTCTGTCTCTCTCTCTTCTCTTTCTCTGTCTCTTCTCTCTTTCTCTGTCTCTTCTCTCTTTCTCTGTCTCTTCTCTCTTCTCTCTCTGTCGCTCTCTCTTCTCTCTTTCTGTCTCTTCTTTCTGTCTCTTCTCTCTGTCTCTCTGTCTCTTCTCTCTCTTTGTCTCTGTCTCTTCTCTCTCTGTCTCTCTGTAGGTGGAGCGGCAGCCACACCCGCTGGGGTCAACCCTTCCGTCTCCGTCATGTGACCACGGGGAAGTACCTCAGTATCATGGAGGATAAGGGCCTGCTGCTGATGGACAAGGAGAAGGCTGACGTCAAGTCTACTGCTTTCTGCTTCCGCCCCTCCAAGGTACACTTCAGCCTGGCTCTGCCATGCAAACACACACACACACACACACACACACACACACACACACACACACACACACACACACACACTCTACCGCTTACAGTAACAGTATACTGTTGATCTGCACAGAGCAGTCTTCAGCAACATGCCTCCTGCACTAGTGAGATGTTGGGTGATGGAGACTGGAGTCTCTTGTAATGAGATGTTGGGTGATGGAGGCTGGAGTCTCTGGTAATTAGTTGTTGGGTGATGGAGGCTGGAGTCTCTTGTAATTAGATGTTGGGTGATGGAGGCTGGAGTCTCTTGTAATTAGATGTTGGGTGATGGAGGCTGGAGTCTCTTGTAATTAGGTGTTGGGTGATGGAGGCTGGAGTCTCTTGTAATTAGGTGTTGGGTGATGGAGGCTGGAGTTTCTTGTAATTAGATGTTGGGTGATGGAGGCTGGAGTCTCTTTTAATTAGATGTTGGGTGATGGAGGCTGGAGTCTCTTGTAATTAGATGTTGGGTGATGGAAGCTGGAGTCTCTTGTAATGAGATGTTGGGTGATGGAGGCTGGAGTCTCTTGTAATGAGATGTTGGGTGATGGAAGCTGGAGTCTCTTGTAATGAGATGTTGGGTGATGGAGGCTGGAGTCTCTTGTAATTAGATGTTGGGTGATGGAGGCTGGAGTCTCTTGTAATTAGACGCTGGGTGTTGGAGGCTGGGGGTTGTGGTTATATAGAAACAGATTGCTGTGTAGGGTTATATAGAAACAGATTGCTGTGTATGGTTATATAGAAACAGATTGCTGTGTAGGGTTATATAGAAACAGATTGCTGTGTAGGGTTGTATAGAAACAGATTGCTGTGTAGGGTTATATAGAAACAGATTGCTGTGTAGTGTAGGGTTATATAGAAACAGATTGCTGTGTAGGGTTATATAGAAACAGATTGCTGTGTAGGGTTATATATAAACAGATTGCTGTGTAGTATTATATAGAAACAGATTGCTGTGTAGGGTTAAATAGAAACAGATTGCTGTGTAGGGTTATATAGAAACAGATTGCTGTGTAGGGTTATATAGAAACAGATTGCTGTGTAGGGTTATATAGAAACAGATTAGTGTGTAGGGTTATATAGAAACAGATTGCTGTGTAGTGTAGGGTTATATAGAAACAGATTGCTGTGTAGTGTAGGGTTATATAGAAACAGATTGCTGTGTAGGGTTATATAGAAACAGATTGCTGTGTAGGGTTATATAGAAACAGATTGCTGTGTAGGGTTAGGTAGAAACAGATTGCTGTGTAGGGTTATATAGAAACATATTGCTGTGTAGGGTTATATAGAAACAGATTGCTGTGTAGGGTTATATAGAAACAGATTGCTGTGTAGGGTTATATAGAAACATATTGCTGTGTAGGGTTATATAGAAACAGATTGCTGTGTAGGGTTATATAGAAACAGATTACTGTGTAGTGTAGGGTTATATAGAAACAGATTGCTGTGTAGGGTTATATAGAAACATATTGCTGTGTAGGGTTATATAGAAACAGATTGCTGTGTAGTGTAGGGTTATATAGAAACAGATTGCTGTGTAGTGTAGGGTTATATAGAAACATATTGCTGTGTAGGGTTGTATAGAAACAGATTGCTGTGTAGGGTTATATAGAAACAGATTGCTGTGTAGTGTAGGGTTATATAGAAACAGATTGCTGTGTAGGGTTATATAGAAACAGATTGCTGTGTAGGGTTATGTAGAAACAGATTGCTGTGTAGGGTTATATAGAAACAGATTGCTGTGTAGGGTTATATAGAAACAGATTTCTGTGTAGGGTTATATAGAAACAGATTGCTGTGTAGGGTTATATAGAAAGAGATTGCTGTGTAGGGTTATATAGAAACAGATTGCTGTGTAGTGTAGGGTTATATAGAAACAGATTGCTGTGTAGTGTAGGGTTATATAGAAACAGATTGCTGTGTAGGGTAGGGTTCCTACAGCTCTCTGCGTCCAGCTGTCCTCTCATGGTTCCTACAGCTCTCTGCCTCCATTAGGGACCCAGCCCTCTCCTGTCCCTCTCTTCTATCTCATGGTTCCTACAGCTCTCTGCCTCCATTAGGGACTCAACCCTCTCCTGTCCCTCTCTTCTCTCTCATGGATCCTACAGCTCTCTGCCTCCATTAGGGACTCAGCCCTCTCCTGTCCCTCTCTTCTCTCTCACGGTTCCTACAGCTCTCTGCCTCCATTAGGGACTCAGCCCTCTCCTGTCCCTCTCTTCTCTCTCATGGTTCCTACAGCTCTCTCCCTCCATTAGGGACTCAGCCCTCTCCTGTCCCTCTCTTCTCTCTCATGGTTCCTACAGCTCTCTGCCTCCATTAGGGACTCAGCCCTCTCCTGTCCCTCTCTTCTCTCTCATGGATGAGGAGTGCTGAGGTTGCATTTCTTCAACCAATGACGTGTCAAGTGTGTGACATTGTGTCTGTGTTTATTTCAGAGCGCTATAGCTCATAATCCTGTTTCAAAAACCATTGGAGAATATTCAGAGAGACAGTGACACAGGTTGGGAGGGAGGGAGAGAGAGAGAGAGAGCGAGAGGGAGGGAGGGAGAGAGAGAGGGAGGGAGGGAGGGAGAGTAGGGGGTCAGAGCAGGGGTCATTCTACACTACATCCTGTTAATAATGACTATATCACAGCTAATACATTGCAGGCACTAAGTTGTGCTTCATACCCTAACTAACTACAACCCCTTGTCCCTTTTTTTTATTATAAATGATGTTCATTAGTCATCTGTCTCATCTGCTTCCTTCTCCAGGAAAAGCTGGACTTGGGGCCAAAGAAGGAAGTGGATGGCATGGGTGTTCCTGACATCAAGTACGGGGACTCAGTGTGTTATATCCAACATGTGGACACTTGTCTGTGGCTCACATACCAGGCCATGGACGCTAAGTGTGCACGCATGGGCGGCGTGCAGAGAAAGGTACGGTACATCACTGTCTAAACATTCATCTCCTTCTGTCTGCTAGTCTAACCAACGCCACAATAGCCTTGTTGAAGATAGCTGTATGTGAAGTGATATGTGGGGCCTTCCCTGTGGCTCAGTTGGTAGAGCATGGTGTTTGCAACGCCAGTATGGTGTGCGCAACGCCAGGGTTATGGGTTTGATTCCCACGGGGGGCCAGTACAATAAAAAATAAAAAATGCATGAAATGAAATGAAATGAAATGTATGCATTCACTACTGTAAGTTGCTCTGGATAAGAGCGGCTGCTAAATGACTAAAAATGTAAATGTAAAAATGGCTAGTCTCACCATTGTGATCTCAGCATTCAGTCTTGTTTATCCAGGTTATCCTCACACATATATTAACATACTGTACTGTGTATTCGGGAAAGTATTCAGTCATTAATCAGTCATTAATTCTACTGAAAGTATTCAGTAGATTAATTAGGAACATTTTAAATGTAATCCATTTGAGAATAAGGCTGTAACGTAACAAAATGTGGGAAAAGGACTGCAGTGAATATTAACCTGCAGCACCAGAGGTTAACCACTCTCATCAGAAGGTGTCTCTCACTAAAACACAGCCTGCCGTCCCAACTTGAACCCTATTAACATCGGTGCACTTTATAGTGCACTACTTTTTTTTACCGGGACTCATAGGGGCTCTGTTCAAAAGTAGTGCACTTCATAGGGAATAAGTATAGGACCCTGCCTAGTCCCCAATCAATCAATCAATCAATCAATCAATCAATCTAATGTATTGATAAAGCCTTTTTACATCAGCTGATGTCTCAAAGTGCTGTACAGAAACCCAGCCTAAAACCCCAAACAGCGAGCAATGCAGGTGTAGAAGCACGGTGGCTAGGAAAAACCTCCCTAGAAAAGCAGGAACCTAGGAAGAAACCTAGAGAGGAACCAGGCTATGGGGGGGGGGGCAGTCCTCTTCTGGCTGTGCCGGGTGGATACTACCTAGTCTATAGAGAGGATACTGTAGGACCCAGCCTGGTCCCCAGGAGATGTTATCTAGTCTATAGAGAGGATACTGTAGGACCCAGCCCGGTCCCCAGGAGAAGTTATCTAGTCTATAGAGAGGATACTGTAGGACCCAGCCTGGTCCCCAGGAGAAGTTATCTAGTCTATAGAGAGGATACTGTAGGACCCAGCCTGGTCCCCAGGAGAAGTTATCTAGTCTATAGAGAGGATACTGTAGGACCCAGCCTGGTCCCCATGAGAAGTTATCTAGTCTATAGAGAGGATACTGTAGGACCCAGCCTGGTCCCCAGGATAAGTTATCTAGAGAGGATACTGTAGGACCCAGCCTGGTCCCCAGGTGAAGTTATCTAGTCTATAGAGAGGATACTGTAGGACCTAGCCTGGTCACCAGGTGAAGTTATCTAGAGAGGATACTGTAGGACCCAGCCTGGTCCCCAGGTGAAGTTATCTAGTCTATAGAGAGGATACTGTAGGACCCAGCCTGGTCCCAAGGAGAAGTTATCTAGAGAGGACACTGTAGGACCCAGCCTGGTCCCCAGGTGAAGTTATCTAGACTATAGAGAGGATACTGTAGGACCCAGCCTGGTCCGCAGGAGAAGTTATCTAGTCTATAGAGAGGATACTGTAGGACCCAGCCTGGTCGCCAGGAGAAGTTATCTAGAGAGGATACTGTAGGACCCAGCCTGGTCCCCAGGAGAAGTTATCTAGAGAGGATACTGTAGGACCCAGCCTGGTCCCCAGGAGAAGTTATCTAGTCTATAGAGAGGATACTGTAGGACCCAGCCTGGTCCCCAGGAGAAGTTATCTAGTCCATAGAGAGGATACTGTAGGACCCAGCCTGGTCCCCAGGAGATGTTATCTAGTCTATAGAGAGGATACTGTAGGACCCAGCCTGGTCCCCAGGAGAAGTTATCTAGTCTATAGAGAGGATACTGTAGGACCCAGCCTGGTCCCCAGGAGAAGTTATCTAGTCTATAGAGAGGATACTGTAGGACCCAGCCTGGTCGCCAGGAGAAGTTATCTAGAGAGGATACTGTAGGCCCCAACCTGGTCCCCAGGAGAAGTTAATTAGAGAGGATACTGTAGGACCCAGCCTGGTCCCCAGGAGAAGTTATCTAGAGAGGATATTGTAGGACCCAGCCTGGTCCCCAGGAGAAGTTATCTAGTCTATAGAGATGATACTGTAGGACCCAGCCTGGTCCCCAGGAGAAGTTATCTAGAGAGGAAACTGTAGGACCCAGCCTGGTCCCCAGGAGAAGATATCTAGAGTGGATACTGTAGGACCCAGCCTGGTCCCAAGGAGAAGTTATCTAGAGAGGACACTGTAGGACCCAGCCTGGTCCCCAGGTGAAGTTATCTAGACTATAGAGAGGATACTGTAGGACCCAGCCTGGTCCGCAGGAGAAGTTATCTAGTCTATAGAGAGGATACTGTAGGACCCAGCCTGGTCGCCAGGAGAAGTTATCTAGAGAGGATACTGTAGGACCCAGCCTGGTCCCCAGGAGAAGTTATCTAGAGAGGATACTGTAGGACCCAGCCTGGTCCCCAGGAGAAGTTATCTAGTCTATAGAGAGGATACTGTAGGACCCAGCCTGGTCCCCAGGAGAAGTTATCTAGTCCATAGAGAGGATACTGTAGGACCCAGCCTGGTCCCCAGGAGATGTTATCTAGTCTATAGAGAGGATACTGTAGGACCCAGCCTGGTCCCCAGGAGAAGTTATCTAGTCTATAGAGAGGATACTGTCGGACCCAGCCTGGTCCCCAGGAGAAGTTATCTAGTCTATAGAGAGGATACTGTAGGACCCAGCCTGGTCGCCAGGAGAAGTTATCTAGAGAGGATACTGTAGGACCCAACCTGGTCCCCAGGAGAAGTTAATTAGAGAGGATACTGTAGGACCCAGCCTGGTCCCCAGGAGAAGTTATCTAGAGAAGATATTGTAGGACCCAGCCTGGTCCCCAGGAGAAGTTATCTAGTCTATAGAGATGATACTGTTGGACCCAGCCTGGTCTCCAGGAGAAGTTATCTAGTCTATAGAGAGGATACTGTAGGACCCAGCCTGGTCCCCAGGAGAAGTTATCTATTCTATAGAGAGGATACTGTAGGACCCAGCCTGGTCCCCAGGTGAAGTTATCTAGAGAGGATACTGTAGGACCCAGGCTGGTCCCCAGGAGAAGTTATCTAGTCTATAGAGAGGATACTGTAGAACCCAGCCTGATCCCCAGGAGAAGTTATCTAGAGAGGATACTGTAGGACCCAGCCTGGTCCCCAGGAGAAGTTATCTAGTCTATAGAGAGGATACTGTAGGACCCAGCCTGGTCCCCAGGAGAAGTTATCTAGAGAGGATACTGTAGAACCCAGCCTGGTCCCCAGGTGAAGTTATCTAGTCTATAGAGAGGATACTGTAGGACCCAGCCTGGTCCCAAGGAGAAGTTATCTAGAGAGGACACTGTAGGACCCAGCCTGGTCCCCAGGTTAAGTTATCTAGTCTATAGAGAGGATACTGTAGGACCTAGCCTGGTCCCCAGGAGAAGTTATCTAGTCTATAGAGAGGATACTGTAGAACCCAGCCTGGTCCCCAGGAGAAGTTATCTAGCCTATAGAGAGGATACTGTAGGACCCAGCCTGGTCCCCAGGAGAAGTTATCTAGTCTATAGAGAGGATACTGTAGGACCCAGCCTGGTCCCCAGGAGAAGTTATCTAGCCTATAGAGAGGATACTGTAGGACCCAGCCTGGTCCCCAGGAGAAGTTATCTAGTCTATAGAGAGGATACTGTAGGACCCAGCCTGGTCCCCAGGAGAAGTTATCTAGTCTATAGAGAGAATACTGTAGGACCCAGCCTGGTCCCCAGGAGAAATCTAGCCTATAGAGAGGATACTGTAGGACCCAGCCTGGTCCCCAGGAGAAGTTATCTAGAGAGGATATTGTAGGACCCAGCCTGGTCCCCAGGAGAAGTTATCTAGTCTGTAGAGAGGATACTGTAGGACCCAGCCTGGTCCCAAGGAGAAGTTATCTAGAGAGGACACTGTAGGAACCAGCCTGGTCCCCAGGTGAAGTTATCTAGACTATAGAGAGGATACTGTAGGACCCAGCCTGGTCCCAAGGAGAAGTTATCTAGAGAGGACACTGTAGGACCCAGCCTGGTCCCCAGGTGAAGTTATCTAGACTATAGAGAGGATACTGTAGGACCCAGCCTGGTCCCCAGGAGAAGTTATCTAGTCTATAGAGAGGATACTGTAGGACCCAGCCTGGTCGCCAGGAGAAGTTATCTAGAGAGGATACTGTAGGACCCAACCTGGTCCCCAGGAGAAGTTAATTAGAGAGGATACTGTAGGACCCAGCCTGGTCCCCAGGAGAAGTTATCTAGAGAGGATATTGTAGGACCCAGCCTGGTCCCCAGGAGAAGTTATCTAGTCTATAGAGATGATACTGTAGGACCCAGCCTGGTCCCCAGGAGAAGTTATCTAGAGAGGATACTGTAGGACCCAGCCTGGTCCCCAGGAGAAGTTATCTAGAGAGGATACTGTAGGACCCAGCCTGGTCCCCAGGAGAAGTGATCTTGTCTATAGAGATGATACTGTTGGACCCAGCCTGGTCCCCAGGAGAAGTTATCTAGTCTATAGAGAGGATACTGTAGGACCCAGCCTGGTCCCCAGGAGAAGTTATCTATTCTATAGAGAGGATACTGTAGGACCCAGCCTGGTCCCCAGGTGAAGTTATCTAGAGAGGATACTGTAGGACCCAGTCTGGTCCCCAGGATAAGTTATCTAGAGAGGATACTGTAGGACCCAGGCTGGTCCCCAGGAGAAGTTATCTAGTCTATAGAGAGGATACTGTAGAACCCAGCCTGATCCCCAGGAGAAGTTATCTAGAGAGGATACTGTAGGACCCAGCCTGGTCCCCAGGAGAAGTTATCTAGTCTATAGAGAGGATACTGTAGGACCCAGCCTGGTCCCCAGGAGAAGTTATCTAGAGAGGATACTGTAGGACCCAGCCTGGTCCCCAGGAGAAGTTATCTATTCTATAGAGAGGATACTGTAGGACCCAGCCTGGTCCCCAGGAGAAGTTATCTAGTCTATAGAGAGGATACTGTAGGACCCAGCCTGGTCCCCAGGAGAAGTTATCTAGTCTATAGAGAAGATACTGTAGGACCCAGCCTGGTCCCCAGGAGAAGTTATCTAGTCTATAGAGAGAATACTGTAGGACCCAGCCTGGTCCCCAGGAGAAATCTAGCCTATAGAGAGGATACTGTAGGACCCAGCCTGGTCCCAAGGAGAAGTTATCTAGAGAGGACACTGTAGGAACCAGCCTGGTCCCCAGGTGAAGTTATCTAGACTATAGAGAGGATACTGTAGGACCCAGCCTGGTCCCCAGGAGAAGTTATCTAGTCTATAGAGAGGATACTGTAGGACCCAGCCTGGTCCCCAGGAGAAGTTATCTAGCCTATAGAGAGGATACTGTAGGACCCAGCCTGGTCCCCAGGAGAAGTTATCTAGTCTATAGAGAGGATACTGTAGGACCCAGCCTGGTCCCCAGGAGAAATCTAGCCTATAGAGAGGATACTGTAGAACCCAGCCTGGTCCCCAGCAGAAGTTATCTAGTCTATAGAGAGTATACTGTAGGACCCAGCCTGGTCCCCAGGAGAAGTTATCTAGAGAGGATACTGTAGGACCCAGGCTGGTCCGCAGGAGAAGTTATCTTGTCTATAGAGAGGATACTGTAGGACCCAGCCTGGTCCCCAGCAGAAGTTATCTAGTCTATAGAGAGGATACTGTAGGACCCAGCCTGGTCCCCAGGAGAACTTATCTAGTCTATAGAGAGGATACTGTAGGACCCAGCCTGGTCCCCAGGAGAAGTTATCTAGTCTATAGAGAGGATACTGTAGGACCCAGCCTGGTCCCCAGGAGAAGTTATCTAGAGAGGATACTGTAGGACCCAGCCCGGTCCCCAGGAGAAGTTATCTAGTCTATAGAGAGGATACTGTAGGACCCAGCCTGGTCCCCAGGAGAAGTTATCTAGTCTATAGAGAGGATACTGTAAGACCCAGCCTGGTCCCCAGGAGAAGTTATCTAGTCTATAGAGAGGATACTGTAGGACCCAGCCTGGTCCCCAGGAGAAGTTATCTAGTCTATAGAGAGAATACTGTAGGACCCAGCCTGGTCCCCAGGAGAAATCTAGCCTATAGAGAGGATACTGTAGGACCCAGCCTGGTCCCCAGGAGAAGTTATCTAGAGAGGATATTGTAGGACCCAGCCTGGTCCCCAGGAGAAGTTATCTAGTCTATAGAGAGGATACTGTAGGACCCAGCCTGGTCCCAAGGAGAAGTTATCTAGAGAGGACACTGTAGGAACCAGCCTGGTCCCCAGGTGAAGTTATCTAGACTATAGAGAGGATACTGTAGGACCCAGCCTGGTCCCAAGGAGAAGTTATCTAGAGAGGACACTGTAGAATCCAGCCTGGTCCCCAGGGGAAGTTATCTAGACTATAGAGAGGATACTGTAGGACCCAGCCTGGTCCCCAGGAGAAGTTATCTTGTCTATAGAGATGATACTGTTGGACCCAGCCTGGTCCCCAGGAGAAGTTATCTAGTCTATAGAGAGGATACTGTAGAACCCAGCCTGGTCCCCAGCAGAAGTTATCTAGTCTATAGAGAGGATACTGTAGGACCCAGCCTGGTCCCCAGGTGAAGTTATCTAGAGAGGATACTGTAGGACCCAGCCTGGTCCCCAGGAGAAGTTATCTAGAGAGGATACTGTAGGACCCAGCCTGGTCCCCAGGAGAAGTTATCTAGAGAGGATACTGTAGGACCCAGCCTGGTCCCCAGGAGAAGTTAACTAGAGAGGATACTGTAGGACCCAGCCTGGTCCCCAGGAGAAGTTATCTAGTCTATAGAGAGGATACTGTAGGACCCAGCCTGGTCCCCAGGAGAAGTTATCTAGTCTATAGAGAGGACACTGTAGGACCCAGCCTGGTCCCCAGGAGAAGTTATCTAGAGAGGATACTGTAGGACCCAGCCTGGTCCCCAGGAGAAGTTATCTAGAGAGGATACTGTAGGACCCAGCCTGGTCCCCAGGAGAAGTTATCTTGTCTATAGAGAGGATACTGTAGGACCCAGCCTGGTCCCCAGGAGAAGTTATCTAGTCTATAGAGAGGATACTGTAGGACCCAGCCTGGTCCCCAGGAGAAGTTATCTCGTCTATAGAGAGGATACTGTAGGACCCAGCCTGGTCCCCAGGAGAAGTTATCTATTCTATAGAGAGGATACTGTAGGACCCAGCCTGGTCCCCAGGAGAAGTTATCTAGAGAGGATACTGTAGGACCCAGCCTGGTCCCCAGGAGAAGTTATCTTGTCTATAGAGATGATACTGTTGGACCCAGCCTGGTCCCCAGGAGAAGTTATCTAGTCTATAGAGAGGATACTGTAGGACCCAGCCTGGTCCCCAGGAGAAGTTATCTATTCTATAGAGAGGATACTGTAGGACCCAGCCTGGTCCCCAGGAGAAGTTATCTAGAGAGGATACTGTAGGACCCAGCCTGGTCCCCAGGATAAGTTATCTAGAGAGGATACTGTAGGACCCAGGCTGGTCCCCAGGAGAAGTTATCTAGTCTATAGAGAGGATACTGTAGGACCCAGCCTGGTCCCCAGGAGAAGTTATCTAGTCTATAGAGAGGATACTGTAGGACCCAGCCTGGTCCCCAGGAGAAGTTATCTAGTCTATAGAGAGGATACTGTAGGACCCAGCCTGGTCCCCAGGAGAAGTTATCTAGCTAAGAGAGGATACTGTAGGACCCAGCCTGGTCCCCAGGAGAAGTTATCTAGGCTATAGAGAGGATACTGTAGGACCCAGCCTGGTCCCCAGGAGAAGTTATCTAGTCTATAGAGAGGATACTGTAGGACCCAGCCTGGTCCCCAGGAGAAGTTATCTAGTCTATAGAGAGGATACTGTAGGACCCAGCCTGGTCCCCAGGAGAAGTTATCTAGTCTATAGAGAGGATACTGTAGGACCCAGCCTGGTCCCCAGGAGAAGTTATCTAGTCCTATAGAGAGGATACTGTAGGACCCAGCCTGGTCCCCAGGAGAAGTTATCTAGTCTATAGAGAGGATACTGTAGGACCCAGCCTGGTCCCCAGGAGAAGTTATCTAGCCTATAGAGAGGATACTGTAGGACCCAGCCTGGTCCCCAGGAGAAGTTATCTAGAGAGAGGATACTGTAGGACCCAGCCTGGTCCCCAGGAGAAGTTATCTAGTCTATAGAGAGGATACTGTAGGACCCAGCCTGGTCCCCAGGAGAAGTTATCCTAGAGAGGATACTGTAGGACCCAGCCTGGTCCCCAGGAGAAGTTATCTAGTCTATAGAGAGGATACTGTAGGACCCAGCCTGGTCCCCAGGAGAAGTTATCTAGTCTATATAGAGGATACTATAGGACCCAGCCTGGTCCCCAGGAGAAGTTATCTAGGAGAGGATACTGTAGGACCCAGCCTGGTCCCCAGGAGAAGTTATCTAGTCTTAGAGAGGATACTGTAGGACCCAGCCTGGTCCCCAGGAGAAGTTATCTAGTCTATAGAGAGGATACTGTAGGACCCAGCCTGGTCCCCAGGAGAAGTTATCTAGTCTATAGAGAGGATACTGTAGGACCCAGCCTGGTCCCCAGGAGAAGTTATCTAGTAGAGAGGATACTGTAGGACCCAGCCTGGTCCCCAGGAGAAGTTATCTAGTCTTAGAGAGGATACTGTAGGACCCAGCCTGGTCCCCAGGAGAAGTTATCTAGTCTATAGAGAGGATACTGTAGGACCCAGCCTGGTCCCCAGGAGAAGTTATCTAGTCTATAGAGAGGATACTGTAGGACCCAGCCTGGTCCCCAGGAGAAGTTATCTAGTCTATAGAGAGGATACTGTAGGACCCAGCCTGGTCCCCAGGAGAAGTTATCTAGTCTTAGAGAGGATACTGTAGGACCCAGCCTGGTCCCCAGGAGAAGTTATCTAGTCTAAGAGGATACTGTAGGACCCAGCCTGGTCCCCAGGAGAAGTTATCTAGTCTATAGAGAGGATACTGTAGGACCCAGCCTGGTCCCCAGGAGAAGTTATCTAGAGAGAGGACACTGTAGGACCCAGCCTGGTCCCCAGGAGAAGTTATCTAGTCTATAGAGAGGATACTGTAGGACCCAGCCTGGTCCCCAGGAGAAGTTATCTAGTCTATAGAGGATACTGTAGGACCCAGCCTGGTCCCCAGGAGAAGTCTACTAGTCTAGAGAGGGATACTGTAGGACCCAGCCTGGTCCCCAGGAGAAGTTATCTAGTCTATAGAGAGGATACTGTAGGACCCAGCCTGGTCCCCAGGAGAAGTTATCTAGTCTATAGAGAGGATACTGTAGGACCCAGCCTGGTCCCCAGGAGAAGTTATCTAGTGAGAGGATACTGTAGGACCCAGCCTGGTCCCCAGGAGAAGTTATCTAGTCTATAGAGAGGATACTGTAGGACCCAGCCTGGTCCCCAGGAGAAGTTATCTAGCTATAGAGAGGATACTGTAGGACCCAGCCTGGTCCCCAGGAGAAGTTATCTAGTCAGAGAGGATACTGTAGGACCCAGCCTGGTCCCCAGGAGAAGTTATCTAGTCTTAGAGAGGATACTGTAGGACCCAGCCTGGTCCCCAGGAGAAGTTATCTAGCTTAGAGAGGATACTGTAGGACCCAGCCTGGTCCCCAGGAGAAGTTATCTAGTAGAGAGGATACTGTAGGACCCAGCCTGGTCCCCAGGTGAAGTTATCTAGTCTATAGAGAGGATACTGTAGGACCCAGCCTGGTCCCCAGGAGAAGTTATCTAGTTTGAGAGGATACTGTAGGGACCCAGCCTGGTCCCCAGGAGAAGTTATCTAGCCTATAGAGAGGATACTGTAGGACCCAGCCTGGTCCCCAGGGAGAAGTTATCTAGTCTATAGAGAGGATACTGTAGGACCCAGCCTGGTCCCCAGGAGAAGTTATCTAGCCTATAGAGAGGATACTGTAGGACCCAGCCTGGTCCCCAGGAGAAGTTATCTAGCCTATAGAGAGGATACTGTAGGACCCAGCCTGGTCCCCAGGAGAAGTTATCTAGTCTATAGAGAGGATACTGTAGGACCCAGCCTGGTCCCCAGGAGAAGTTATCTAGTCTATAGAGAGGATACTGTAGGACCCAGCCTGGTCCCCAGGAGAAGTTATCTAGCTTAAGAGGATACTGTAGGACCCAGCCTGGTCCCCAGGAGAAGTTATCTAGTCTATAGAGAGGATACTGTAGGACCCAGCCTGGTCCCCAGGAGAAGTTATCTAGTTAGAGAGGATACTGTAGGACCCAGCCTGGTCCCCAGGAGAAGTTATCTAGCTAGAGAGGATACTGTAGGACCCAGCCTGGTCCCCAGGAGAAGTTATCTAGTCTATAGAGAGGATACTGTAGGACCCAGCCTGGTCCCCAGGAGAAGTTATCTAGTCTATAGAGAGGATACTGTAGGACCCAGCCTGGTCCCCAGGAGAAGTTATCTAGTCTATAGAGAGGATACTGTAGGACCCAGCCTGGTCCCCAGGAGAAGTTATCTAGTCTATAGAGAGGATACTGTAGGACCCAGCCTGGTCCCCAGGAGAAGTTATCTAGTCTATAGAGAGGATACTGTAGGACCCAGCCTGGTCCCCAGGAGAAGTTATCTAGAGAGGATACTGTAGGACCCAGCCTGGTCCCCAGGAGAAGTTATCTAGTCTATAGAGAGGATACTGTAGGACCAGCCTGGTCCCCAGGAGAAGTTATCTAGTCTATAGAGAGGATACTGTAGGACCCAGCCTGGTCCCCAGGAGAAGTTATCTAGTCTATAGAGAGGATACTGTAGGACCCAGCCTGGTCCCCAGGAGAAGTTATCTAGCTATAGAGAGGATACTGTAGGACCCAGCCTGGTCCCCAGGAGAAGTTATCTAGTCTATAGAGAGGATACTGTAGGACCCAGCCTGGTCCCCAGGAGAAGTTATCTAGTCTATAGAGAGGATACTGTAGGACCCAGCCTGGTCCCCAGGAGAAGTTATCTAGCCTATAGAGAGGATACTGTAGGACCCAGCCTGGTCCCCAGGAGAAGTTATCTAGCAGAGGATACTGTAGGACCCAGCCTGGTCCCCAGGAGAAGTTATCTAGCTCTATAGAGAGGATACTGTAGGACCCAGCCTGGTCCCCAGGAGAAGTTATCTAGTCTATAGAGAGGATACTGTAGGACCCAGCCTGGTCCCCAGGAGAAGTTATCTAGCTTAGAGAGGATACTGTAGGACCCAGCCTGGTCCCCAGGAGAAGTTATCTAGCCTATAGAGAGGATACTGTAGGACCCAGCCTGGTCCCCAGGAGAAGTTATCTAGTCTATAGAGAGGATACTGTAGGACCCAGCCTGGTCCCCAGGAGAAGTTATCTAGTCTATAGAGAGGATACTGTAGGACCCAGCCTGGTCCCCAGGAGAAGTTATCTAGCTATAGAGAGGATACTGTAGGACCCAGCCTGGTCCCCAGGAGAAGTTATCTAGTCTATAGAGAGGATACTGTAGGACCCAGCCTGGTCCCCAGGAGAAGTTATCTAGCTTAAGAGGATACTGTAGGACCCAGCCTGGTCCCCAGGAGAAGTTATCTAGTCTATAGAGAGGATACTGTAGGACCCAGCCTGGTCCCCAGGAGAAGTTATCTAGTCTATAGAGAGGATACTGTAGGACCCAGCCTGGTCCCCAGGAGAAGTTATCTAGTCTATAGAGAGGATACTGTAGGACCCAGCCTGGTCCCCAGGAGAAGTTATCTAGTCTATAGAGAGGATACTGTAGGACCCAGCCTGGTCCCCAGGAGAAGTTATCTAGAGAGAGGATACTGTAGGACCCAGCCTGGTCCCCAGGAGAAGTTATCTAGTCTATAGAGAGGATACTGTAGGACCCAGCCTGGTCCCCAGGAGAAGTTATCTAGTCTAGAGAGGATACTGTAGGACCCAGCCTGGTCCCCAGGAGAAGTTATCTAGTCTATAGAGAGGATACTGTAGGACCCAGCCTGGTCCCCAGGAGAAGTTATCTAGAGAGGATACTGTAGGACCCAGCCTGGTCCCCAGGAGAAGTTATCTAGCTATAGAGAGGATACTGTAGGACCCAGCCTGGTCCCCAGGAGAAGTTATCTAGTCTATAGAGAGGATACTGTAGGACCCAGCCTGGTCCCCAGGAGAAGTTATCTAGTATAGAGAGGATACTGTAGGACCCAGCCTGGTCCCCAGGAGAAGTTATCTAGTCTATAGAGAGGATACTGTAGGACCCAGCCTGGTCCCCAGGAGAAGTTATCTAGTCTATAGAGAGGATACTGTAGGACCCAGCCTGGTCCCCAGGAGAAGTTATCTAGTCTATAGAGAGGATACTGTAGGACCCAGCCTGGTCCCCAGGAGAAGTTATCTAGTCAGAGGATACTGTAGGACCCAGCCTGGTCCCCAGGAGAAGTTATCTAGTCTATAGAGAGGATACTGTAGGACCCAGCCTGGTCCCCAGGAGAAGTTATCTAGCTATAGAGAGGATACTGTAGGACCCAGCCTGGTCCCCAGGAGAAGTTATCTTCTATAGAGAGGATACTGTAGGACCCAGCCTGGTCCCCAGGAGAAGTTATCTAGTCTATAGAGAGGATACTGTAGGACCCAGCCTGGTCCCCAGGAGAAGTTATCTAGTCTATAGAGAGGATACTGTAGGACCCAGCCTGGTCCCCAGGAGAAGTTATCTAGTCTATAGAGAGGATACTGTAGGACCCAGCCTGGTCCCCAGGAGAAGTTATCTAGGAGAGGATACTGTAGGACCCAGCCTGGTCCCCAGGAGAAGTTATCTAGTCTATAGAGAGGATACTGTAGGACCCAGCCTGGTCCCCAGGAGAAGTTATCTAGCTTAGAGAGGATACTGTAGGACCCAGCCTGGTCCCCAGGAGAAGTTATCTAGCTATAGAGAGGATACTGTAGGACCCAGCCTGGTCCCCAGGAGAAGTTATCTAGTCTATAGAGAGGATACTGTAGGACCCAGCCTGGTCCCCAGGAGAAGTTATCTAGTCTATAGAGAGGATACTGTAGGACCCAGCCTGGTCCCCAGGAGAAGTTATCTAGTCTATAGAGAGGATACTGTAGGACCCAGCCTGGTCCCCAGGAGAAGTTATCTAGTCTAGAGAGGATACTGTAGGACCCAGCCTGGTCCCCAGGAGAAGTTATCTAGCTAGAGAGGATACTGTAGGACCCAGCCTGGTCCCCAGGAGAAGTTATCTAGTCTATAGAGAGGATACTGTAGGACCCAGCCTGGTCCCCAGGAGAAGTTATCTAGTCTAAGAGAGGATACTGTAGGACCCAGCCTGGTCCCCAGGAGAAGTTATCTAGTCTATAGAGAGGATACTGTAGGACCCAGCCTGGTCCCCAGGAGAAGTTATCTAGTCTATAGAGAGGATACTGTAGGACCCAGCCTGGTCCCCAGGAGAAGTTATCTAGAGAGGATACTGTAGGACCCAGCCTGGTCCCCAGGAGAAGTTATCTAGTAGAGGATACTGTAGGACCCAGCCTGGTCCCCAGGAGAAGTTATCTAGTCTATAGAGAGGATACTGTAGGACCCAGCCTGGTCCCCAGGAGAAGTTATCTAGTCTATAGAGAGGATACTGTAGGACCCAGCCTGGTCCCCAGGAGAAGTTATCTAGTCTATAGAGAGGATACTGTAGGACCCAGCCTGGTCCCCAGGAGAAGTTATCTAGTCTATAGAGGGATACTGTAGGACCCAGCCTGGTCCCCAGGAGAAGTTATCTAGTCTAAGAGAGGATACTGTAGGACCCAGCCTGGTCCCCAGGAGAAGTTATCTAGTCTCCAGAGAGGATACTGTAGGACCCAGCCTGGTCCCCAGGAGAAGTTATCTAGTCTAGAGAGGATACTGTAGGACCCAGCCTGGTCCCCAGGAGAAGTTATCTAGAGAGGATACTGTAGGACCCAGCCTGGTCCCCAGGAGAAGTTATCTAGTCTATAGAGAGGATACTGTAGGACCCAGCCTGGTCCCCAGGAGAAGTTATCTAGAGAGGATACTGTAGGACCCAGCCTGGTCCCCAGGAGAAGTTATCTAGTCTATAAGAGGATACTGTAGGACCCAGCCTGGTCCCCAGGAGAAGTTATCTAGAGAGGATACTGTAGGGACCCAGCCTGGTCCCCAGGAGAAGTTATCTAGTCTATAGAGAGGATACTGTAGGACCCAGCCTGGTCCCCAGGAGAAGTTATCTAGCTTAAGAGGATACTGTAGGACCCAGCCTGGTCCCCAGGAGAAGTTATCTAGTCTATAGAGAGGATACTGTAGGACCCAGCCTGGTCCCCAGGAGAAGTTATCTAGTCTAGAGAGGATACTGTAGGACCCAGCCTGGTCCCCAGGAGAAGTTATCTAAGAGAGGATACTGTAGGACCCAGCCTGGTCCCCAGGAGAAGTTATCTAGTCTATAGAGAGGATACTGTAGGACCCAGCCTGGTCCCCAGGAGAAGTTATCTAGTCCTATAGAGAGGATACTGTAGGACCCAGCCTGGTCCCCAGGAGAAGTTATCTAGTCTATAGAGAGGATACTGTAGGACCCAGCCTGGTCCCCAGGAGAAGTTATCTAGTCTTAGAGAGGATACTGTAGGACCCAGCCTGGTCCCCAGGAGAAGTTATCTAGTCTATAGAGAGGATACTGTAGGACCCAGCCTGGTCCCCAGGAGAAGTTATCTAGTCTATAGAGAGGATACTGTAGGACCCAGCCTGGTCCCCAGGAGAAGTTATCTAGTCTATAGAGAGGATACTGTAGGACCCAGCCTGGTCCCCAGGAGAAGTTATCTAGTCTATAGAGATGATACTGTAGGACCCAGCCTGGTCCCCAGGAGAAGTTATCTAGTCTATAGAGAGGATACTGTAGGACCCAGCCTGGTCCCCAGGAGAAGTTATCTAGTCTATAGAGAGGATACTGTAGGACCCAGCCTGGTCCCCAGGAGAAGTTATCTGGTCTATAGAGAGGATACTGTAGGACCCAGCCTGGTCCCCAGGAGAAGTTATCTAGTCTATAGAGAGGATACTGTAGGACCCAGCCTGGTCCCCAGGAGAAGTTATCTAGTCTAGAGAGGATACTGTAGGACCCAGCCTGGTCCCCAGGAGAAGTTATCTAGTCTATAGAGAGGATACTGTAGGACCCAGCCTGGTCCCCAGGAGAAGTTATCTAGTCTATAGAGAGGATACTGTAGGACCCAGCCTGGTCCCCAGGAGAAGTTATCTAGTCTATAGAGAGGATACTGTAGGACCCAGCCTGGTCCCCAGGAGAAGTTATCTAGTCTATAGAGAGGATACTGTAGGACCCAGCCTGGTCCCCAGGAGAAGTTATCTAGTCTATAGAGAGAGATACTGTAGGACCCAGCCTGGTCCCCAGGAGAAGTTATCTAGTCTATAGAGAGGATACTGTAGGACCCAGCCTGGTCCCCAGGAGAAGTTATCTAGTCTATAGAGAGGATACTGTAGGGACCCAGCCTGGTCCCCAGGAGAAGTTATCTAGTCAAAGAGGATACTGTAGGACCCAGCCTGGTCCCCAGGAGAAGTTATCTAGTCTATAGAGAGGATACTGTAGGACCCAGCCTGGTCCCCAGGAGAAGTTATCTAGTCTATAGAGAGGATACTGTAGGACCCAGCCTGGTCCCCAGGAGAAGTTATCTAGTAGAGGATACTGTAGCCTGGACCCAGCCTGGTCCCCAGGAGAAGTTATCTAGTCTATAGAGAGGATACTGTAGGACCCAGCCTGGTCCCCAGGAGAAGTTATCTAGAGAGAGGATACTGTAGGACCCAGCCTGGTCCCCAGGAGAAGTTATCTAGTCTATAGAGAGGATACTGTAGGACCCAGCCTGGTCCCCAGGAGAAGTTATCTAGTCTATAGAGAGGATACTGTAGGACCCAGCCTGGTCCCCAGGAGAAGTTATCTAGTCTATAGAGAGGATACTGTAGGACCCAGCCTGGTCCCCAGGAGAAGTTATCTAGTCTATAGAGAGGATACTGTAGGACCCAGCCTGGTCCCCAGGAGAAGTTATCTAGTCTATAGAGAGGATACTGTAGGACCCAGCCTGGTCCCCAGGAGAAGTTATCTAGTCTATAGAGAGGATACTGTAGGACCCAGCCTGGTCCCCAGGAGAAGTTATCTAGTCTATAGAGAGGATACTGTAGGACCCAGCCTGGTCCCCAGGAGAAGTTATCTAGTCTATAGAGAGGATACTGTAGGACCCAGCCTGGTCCCCAGGAGAAGTTATCTAGTCTATAGAGAGGATACTGTAGGACCCAGCCTGGTCCCCAGGAGAAGTTATCTAGTCTATAGAGAGGATACTGTAGGACCCAGCCTGGTCCCCAGGAGAAGTTATCTAGAGAGGATACTGTAGGACCCAGCCTGGTCCCCAGGAGAAGTTATCTAGTCTATAGAGAGGATACTGTAGGACCCAGCCTGGTCCCCAGGAGAAGTTATCTAGTCTATAGAGAGGATACTGTAGGACCCAGCCTGGTCCCCAGGAGAAGTTATCTAGTCTATAGAGAGGATACTGTAGGACCCAGCCTGGTCCCCAGGAGAAGTTATCTAGTCTATAGAGAGGGATACTGTAGGACCCAGCCTGGTCCCCAGGAGAAGTTATCTAGTCTATAGAGAGGATACTGTAGGACCCAGCCTGGTCCCCAGGAGAAGTTATCTAGTCTAGAGAGGATACTGTAGGACCCAGCCTGGTCCCAGGAGAAGTTATCTAGTCTCTATAGAGGATACTGTAGGACCCAGCCTGGTCCCCAGGAGAAGTTATCTAGTCTATAGAGAGGATACTGTAGGACCCAGCCTGGTCCCCAGGAGAAGTTATCTCAGTCTATAGAGAGGATACTGTAGGACCCAGCCTGGTCCCCAGGAGAAGTTATCTAGTCTATAGAGAGGATACTGTAGGACCCAGCCTGGTCCCCAGGAGAAGTTATCTAGTCTTAAGAGGATACTGTAGGACCCAGCCTGGTCCCCAGGAGAAGTTATCTAGTCTATAGAGAGGATACTGTAGGACCCAGCCTGGTCCCCAGGAGAAGTTATCTAGTCTATAGAGAGGATACTGTAGGACCCAGCCTGGTCCCCAGGAGAAGTTATCTAGAGAGAGGATACTGTAGGACCCAGCCTGGTCCCCAGGAGAAGTTATCTAGTCTATAGAGAGGATACTGTAGGACCCAGCCTGGTCCCCAGGAGAAGTTATCTAGTCTATAGAGAGGATACTGTAGGACCCAGCCTGGTCCCCAGGAGAAGTTATCTAGTCTATAGAGAGGATACTGTAGGACCCAGCCTGGTCCCCGGGAGAAGTTATCTAGAGAGGATACTGTAGGACCCAGCCTGGTCCCCAGGAGAAGTTATCTAGTCTATAGAGAGGATACTGTAGGACCCAGCCTGGTCCCCAGGAGAAGTTATCTAGTCTATAGAGAGGATACTGTAGAACCCAGCCTGGTCCCCAGGAGAAGTTATCTAGTCTATAGAGAGGATACTGTAGAACCCAGCCTGGTCCCCAGGAGAAGTTATCTAGTAGAGAGGATACTGTAGGACCCAGCCTGGTCCCCAGGAGAAGTTATCTAGTCTATAGAGAGGATACTGTAGGACCCAGCCTGGTCCCCAGGAGAAGTTATCTAGTCTATAGAGAGAGGATACTGTAGGACCCAGCCTGGTCCCCAGGAGAAGTTATCTAGTTAGAGAGGATACTGTAGGACCCAGCCTGGTCCCCAGGAGAAGTTATCTAGTCTATAGAGAGGATACTGTCAGGACCCAGCCTGGTCCCCAGGAGAAGTTATCTAGTCTTAGAGAGGATACTGTAGGACCCAGCCTGGTCCCCAGGAGAAGTTATCTAGTCTATAGAGAGGATACTGTAGGACCCAGCCTGGTCCCCAGGAGAAGTTATCTAGAGAGAGGATACTGTAGGACCCAGCCTGGTCCCCAGGAGAAGTTATCTAGTCTATAGAGAGGATACTGTAGGACCCAGCCTGGTCCCCAGGAGAAGTTATCTCGTCTTAGAGAGGATACTGTAGGACCCAGCCTGGTCCCCAGGAGAAGTTATCTAGTCTAGAGAGGATACTGTAGGACCCAGCCTGGTCCCCAGGAGAAGTTATCTAGTCTATAGAGAGGGATACTGTAGGACCCAGCCTGGTCCCCAGGAGAAGTTATCTAGTCTCATAGAGAGGATACTGTAGGACCCAGCCTGGTCCCCAGGAGAAGTTATCTAGTCTATAGAGAGGATACTGTGGGACCCAGCCTGGTCCCCAGGAGAAGTTATCTAGTCTATAGAGAGGATACTGTAGGACCCAGCCTGGTCCCCAGGAGAAGTTATCTAGTCTATAGAGAGGGATACTGTAGAGACCCAGCCTGGTCCCCAGGAGAAGTTATCTAGTCTATAGAGAGGATACTGTAGGACCCAGCCTGGTCCCTAGGTGAAGTTATCTAGAGAGGATACTGTAGGACCCAGTCTGGTCCCCAGGAGAAGTTATCTAGTCTATAGAGAGGATACTGTAGGACCCAGCCTGGTCCCCAGGAGAAGTTATCTAGTCTATAGAGAGGATACTGTAGGACCCAGCCTGGTCCCCAGGAGAAGTTATCTAGTCTATAGAGAGGATACTGTAGGACCCAGCCTGGTCCCCAGGAGAAGTTATCTAGTCTATAGAGAGGATACTGTAGGACCCAGCCTGGTCCCCAGGAGAAGTTATCTAGTCTAAGAGGATACTGTAGGACCCAGCCTGGTCCCCAGGAGAAGTTATCTAGTCTATAGAGAGGATACTGTAGGACCCAGCCTGGTCCCCAGGAGAAGTTATCTAGTCTATAGAGAGGATACTGTAGGACCCAGCCTGGTCCCCAGGAGAAGTTATCTAGTCTATAGAGAGGATACTGTAGGACCCAGCCTGGTCCCCAGGAGAAGTTATCTAGTCTATAGAGAGGATACTGTAGGACCCAGCCTGGTCCCCAGGAGAAGTTATCTAGTCTAGAGAGGATACTGTAGGACCCAGCCTGGTCCCCAGGAGAAGTTATCTAGTCTATAGAGAGGATACTGTAGGACCCAGCCTGGTCCCCAGGAGAAGTTATCTAGTCTATAGAGAGGATACTGTAGGACCCAGCCTGGTCCCCAGGAGAAGTTATCTAGTCTATAGAGAGGATACTGTAGGACCCAGCCTGGTCCCCAGGAGAAGTTATCTAGTCTATAGAGAGGATACTGTAGGACCCAGCCTGGTCCCCAGGAGAAGTTATCTAGTCTATAGAGAGGATACTGTAGGACCCAGCCTGGTCCCCAGGAGAAGTTATCTAGTCTATGAGAGGATACTGTAGGACCCAGCCTGGTCCCCAGGAGAAGTTATCTAGTCTGAGAGGATACTGTAGGACCCAGCCTGGTCCCCAGGAGAAGTTATCTAGTCTATAGAGAGGATACTGTAGGACCCAGCCTGGTCCCCAGGAGAAGTTATCTAGTCTATAGAGAGGATACTGTAGGGACCCAGCCTGGTCCCCAGGAGAAGTTATCTAGTCTATAGAGAGGATACTGTAGGGACCCAGCCTGGTCCCCCAGGAGAAGTTATCTAGTAGAGGATACTGTAGGACCCAGCCTGGTCCCCAGGAGAAGTTATCTAGTCTATCAGAGAGGATACTGTAGGACCCAGCCTGGTCCCCAGGAGAAGTTATCTAGTCTATAGAGAGGATACTGTAGGACCCAGCCTGGTCCCCAGGAGAAGTTATCTAGTCTTAGAGAGGATACTGTAGGACCCAGCCTGGTCCCCAGGAGAAGTTATCTGTCTAGAGAGGATACTGTAGGACCCAGCCTGGTCCCCAGGAGAAGTTATCTAGTCTATAGAGAGGATACTGTAGGACCCAGCCTGGTCCCCAGGAGAAGTTATCTAGTCTATAGAGAGGATACTGTAGGACCCAGCCTGGTCCCCAGGAGAAGTTATCTAGTATAGAGGAGATACTGTGGACCCAGCCTGGTCCCCAGGAGAAGTTATCTAGTCTATAGAGAGGATACTGTAGAACCCAGCCTGGTCCCCAGCAGAAGTTATCTAGTCTATAGAGAGGATACTGTAGGACCCAGCCTGGTCCCCAGGAGAAGTTATCTAGTCGTAGAGGATACTGTAGGACCCAGCCTGGTCCCCAGGAGAAGTTATCTGTAGAGGATACTGTAGGACCCAGGCTGGTCCCCAGGAGAAGTTATCTAGTCTATAGAGAGGATACTGTGGGACCCAGCCTGGTCCCCAGGAGAAGTTATCTAGTCTACAGAGAGGATACTGTAGGACCCAGCCTGGTCCCCAGGAGAAGTTATCTAGTCTATAGAGAGGATACTGTAGGACCCAGCCTGGTCCCCAGGAGAAGTTATCTAGTCTATAGAGAGGATACTGTAGGACCCAGCCTGGTCCCCAGGAGAAGTTATCTGTCAAGAGAGGATACTGTAGGACCCAGCCTGGTCCCCAGGAGAAGTTATCTAGTCTATAGAGAGGATACTGTAGGACCCAGCCTGGTCCCCAGGAGAAGTTATCTAGTCTATAGAGAGGGATACTGTAGGACCCAGCCTGGTCCCCAGGAGAAGTTATCTAGTCTATAGAGAGGATACTGTAGGACCCAGCCTGGTCCCCAGGAGAAGTTATCTAGTCTATAGAGAGGATACTGTAGGACCCAGCCTGGTCCCCAGGAGAAGTTATCTAGTCTATAGAGAGGATACTGTAGACCCAGCCTGGTCCCCAGGAGAAGTTATCTAGTCTATAGAGAGGGATACTGTAGGACCCAGCCTGGTCCCCAGGAGAAGTTATCTAGTCTATAGAGAGGATACTGTAGGACCCAGCCTGGTCCCCAGGAGAAGTTATCTAGAGAGGATACTGTAGGACCCAGCCTGGTCCCCAGGAGAAGTTATCTAGTCTATAGAGAGGATACTGTAGGACCCAGCCTGGTCCCCAGGAGAAGTTATCTAGTCTATAGAGAGGGATACTGTAGGACCCAGCCTGGTCCCCAGGAGAAGTTATCTAGTCTATAGAGAGGATACTGTAGGACCCAGCCTGGTCCCCAGGAGAAGTTATCTAGTTAAGAGAGGATACTGTAGGACCCAGCCTGGTCCCCAGGAGAAGTTATCTAGTCTATAGAGAGGATACTGTAGGACCCAGCCTGGTCCCCAGGAGAAGTTATCTAGTCTATAGAGAGGATACTGTAGGACCCAGCCTGGTCCCCAGGAGAAGTTATCTAGTCTATAGAGAGGATACTGTAGGACCCAGCCTGGTCCCCAGGAGAAGTTATCTAGTAGAGAGAGGATACTGTAGGACCCAGCCTGGTCCCCAGGAGAAGTTATCTAGTCTATAGAGAGGATACTGTAGGACCCCCTGGTCCCCAGGAGAAGTTATCTAGTCTATAGAGAGGATACTGTAGAGACCCAGCCTGGTCCCCAGGAGAAGTTATCTAGTAGAGGATACTGTAGGACCCAGCCTGGTCCCCAGGAGAAGTTATCTGTTTAGAGAGGATACTGTAGGACCCAGCCTGGTCCCCGGGAGAAAGTTATCTAGTCTATAGAGAGGATACTGTAGGACCCAGCCTGGTCCCCAGGAGAAGTTATCTAGTCTATAGAGAGGATACTGTAGGACCCAGCCTGGTCCCCAGGAGAAGTTATCTAGTCTATAGAGAGGATACTGTAGGACCCAGCCTGGTCCCCAGGAGAAGTTATCTAGTCTTAAGAGGATACTGTAGGACCCAGCCTGGTCCCCAGGAGAAGTTATCTAGTCTATAGAGAGGATACTGTAGGACCCAGCCTGGTCCCCAGGAGAAGTTATCTAGTCTATAGAGAGGATACTGTAGGACCCAGCCTGGTCCCCAGGAGAAGTTATCTAGTAGAGAGGATACTGTAGGACCCAGCCTGGTCCCCAGGAGAAGTTATCTAGTCTTAGAGAGGATACTGTAGGACCCAGCCTGGTCCCCAGGAGAAGTTATCTAGTCTATAGAGAGGATACTGTAGGACCCAGCCTGGTCCCCAGGAGAAGTTATCTAGAGAGGATACTGTAGGACCCAGCCTGGTCCCCAGGAGAAGTTATCTAGTCTATAGAGAGGATACTGTAGGACCCAGCCTGGTCCCCAGGAGAAGTTATCTAGTCTATAGAGAGGATACTGTAGGACCCAGCCTGGTCCCCAGGAGAAGTTATCTAGTCTATAGAGAGGATACTGTAGGACCCAGCCTGGTCCCCAGGAGAAGTTATCTAGTCTATAGAGAGGATACTGCTTAGGACCCAGCCTGGTCCCCAGGAGAAGTTATCTAGTCTATAGAGAGGATACTGTAGGACCCAGCCTGGTCCCCAGGAGAAGTTATCTAGTCTATAGAGAGGATACTGTGGGACCCAGCCTGGTCCCCAGGAGAAGTTATCTAGTCTATAGAGAGGATACTGTGGGACCCAGCCTGGTCCCCAGGAGAAGTTATCTGGTCAGAGGATACTGTAGGACCCAGCCTGGTCCCCAGGAGAAGTTATCTAGTCTATAGAGAGGATACTGTAGGACCCAGCCTGGTCCCCAGGAGAAGTTATCTAGTCTATAGAGAGGATACTGTAGGACCCAGCCTGGTCCCCAGGAGAAGTTATCTAGAGAGGATACTGTAGGACCCAGCCTGGTCCCCAGGAGAAGTTATCTAGTCTATAGAGAGGATACTGTAGGACCCAGCCTGGTCCCCAGGAGAAGTTATCTAGTCTATAGAGAGGATACTGTAGGGACCCAGCCTGGTCCCCAGGAGAAGTTATCTAGTCTATAGAGAGGATACTGTAGGACCCAGCCTGGTCCCCAGGAGAAGTTATCTAGTCTATAGAGAGGATACTGTAGGACCCAGCCTGGTCCCCAGGAGAAGTTATCTAGTCTATAGAGAGGATACTGTAGGACCCAGCCTGGTCTCCAGAAGGTTATCTAGTCTATAGAGAGGATACTGTAGGACCCAGCCTGGTCCCCAGGAGAAGTTATCTAGTCTATAGAGAGGATACTGTAGGACCCAGCCTGGTCCCCAGGAGAAGTTATCTAGTCTATAGAGAGGATACTGTAGGACCCAGCCTGGTCCCCAGGAGAAGTTATCTAGTCTAAGAGAGGATACTGTAGGACCCAGCCTGGTCCCCAGGAGAAGTTATCTAGTCTATAGAGAGGATACTGTAGGACCCAGCCTGGTCCCCAGGAGAAGTTATCTAGTCTATAGAGAGGATACTGTAGGACCCAGCCTGGTCCCCAGGAGAAGTTATCTGTCTTAGAGAGGATACTGTAGGACCCAGCCTGGTCCCCAGGAGAAGTTACCCAGTCTATAGAGATGATACTGTTGGACCAGCCTGGTCCCCAGGAGAAGTTATCTAGTCTATAGAGAGGATACTGTAGGACCCAGCCTGGTCCCCAGGAGAAGTTATCTAGTCTATAGAGAGGATACTGTAGGACCCAGCCTGGTCCCCAGGAGAAGTTATCTAGTCTAGAGAGGATACTGTAGGACCCAGCCTGGTCCCCAGGAGAAGTTATCTAGTCTATAGAGAGGGATACTGTAGGACCCAGCCTGGTCCCCAGGAGAAGTTATCTAGTCTATAGAGAGAATACTGTAGGACCCAGCCTGGTCCCCAGGAGAAGTTATCTAGCCTATAGAGAGGATACTGTAGGACCCAGCCTGGTCCCCAGGAGAAGTTATCTAGAGAGGATACTGTAGGACCCAGCCTGGTCCCCAGGAGAAGTTATCTAGTCTATAGAGAGGATACTGTAGGACCCAGCCTGGTCCCCAGGAGAAGTTATCTAGTCTATAGAGGGATACTGTAGGACCCAGCCTGGTCCCCAGGAGAAGTTATCTGTCTATAGAGAGGATACTGTAGGACCCAGCCTGGTCCCCAGGAGAAGTTATCTAGTCTATAGAGAGGATACTGTAGGACCCAGCCTGGTCCCCAGGAGAAGTTATCTAGTCTATAGAGAGGATACTGTAGGACCCAGCCTGGTCCCCAGGAGAAGTTATCTAGTCTATAGAGAGGATACTGTAGGACCCAGCCTGGTCCCCAGGAGAAGTTATCTAGAGAGGATACTGTAGGACCCAGCCTGGTCCCCAGGAGAAGTTATCTAGTCTATAGAGAGGATACTGTAGGACCCAGCCTGGTCCCCAGGAGAAGTTATCTAGTCTATAGAGAGGATACTGTAGGACCCAGCCTGGTCCCCAGGAGAAGTTATCTAGTCTATAGAGAGGATACTGTAGGACCCAGCCTGGTCCCCAGGAGAAGTTATCTAGTCTATAGAGAGGATACTGTTAGGACCCAGCCTGGTCCCCAGGAGAAGTTATCTAGTCTATAGAGAGGATACTGTAGGACCCAGCCTGGTCCCCAGGAGAAGTTATCTAGTCTATAGAGAGGATACTGTAGGACCCAGCCTGGTCCCCAGGAGAAGTTATCTAGTCTATAGAGAGGATACTGTAGGACCCAGCCTGGTCCCCAGGAGAAGTTATCTAGTCTATAGAGAGGATACTGTAGGACCCAGCCTGGTCCCCAGGAGAAGTTATCTAGTCTATAGAGAGGATACTGTAGGACCCAGCCTGGTCCCCAGGAGAAGTTATCTAGTCTATAGAGAGGATACTGTAGGACCCAGCCTGGTCCCCAGGAGAAGTTATCTAGTCTATAGAGAGGATACTGTAGGACCCAGCCTGGTCCCCAGGAGAAGTTATCTGTAGAAATTAGACGGCCGAAGTTATTGAGAGGATACTGTAGACCCAGCCTGGTCCCCAGGAGAAGTTATCTAGTCTATAGAGAGGATACTGTAGGACCCAGCCTGGTCCCCAGGAGAAGTTATCTGTCTATAGAGAGGATACTGTAGGACCCAGCCTGGTCCCCAGGAGAAGTTATCTAGAGAGGATACTGTAGGACCCAGCCTGGTCCCCAGGAGAAGTTATCTAGTCTATAGAGAGGATACTGTAGCGACCCAGCCTGGTCCCCAGGAGAAGTTATCTAGTCTATAGAGAGGATACTGTAGGACCCAGCCTGGTCCCCAGGAGAAGTTATCTAGTCTATAGAGAGGATACTGTAGGACCCAGCCTGGTCCCCAGGAGAAGTTATCTAGAGAGGATACTGTGGACCCAGCCTGGTCCCCAGGAGAAGTTATCTAGTCTATAGAGAGATACTGTAGGACCCAGCCTGGTCCCCAGGAGAAGTTATCTAGTCTATAGAGAGGATACTGTAGGACCCAGCCTGGTCCCCAGGAGAAGTTATCTAGTCTATAGAGAGGATACTGTAGGACCCAGCCTGGTCCCCAGGAGAAGTTATCTAGTCTATAGAGAGGATACTGTAGGACCCAGCCTGGTCCCCCAGGAGAAGTTATCTAGTCTATAGAGAGGATACTGTAGGACCCAGCCTGGTCCCCAGGAGAAGTTATCTAGAGAGGATACTGTAGGACCCAGCCTGGTCCCCAGGAGAAGTTATCTAGTCTATAGAGAGGATACTGTAGGACCCAGCCTGGTCCCCAGGAGAAGTTATCTAGTCTATAGAGAGGATACTGTAGGACCCAGCCTGGTCCCCAGGAGAAGTTATCTAGCTATAGAGAGGATACTGTAGGGACCCAGCCTGGTCCCCAGGAGAAGTTATCTAGTCTATAGAGAGGATACTGTAGGACCCAGCCTGGTCCCCAGGAGAAGTTATCTAGAGAGGATACTGTAGGACCCAGCCTGGTCCCCAGGAGAAGTTATCTAGTCTATAGAGAGGATACTGTAGGGACCCAGCCTGGTCCCCAGGAGAAGTTATCTAGTCTATAGAGAGGATACTGTAGGACCCAGCCTGGTCCCCAGGAGAAGTTATCTAGTCTATAGAGGATACTGTAGGACCCAGCCTGGTCCCCAGGAGAAGTTATCTAGTCTATAGAGAGGATACTGTAGGACCCAGCCTGGTCCCAGGAGAAGTTATCTAGTTAAAGAGGATACTGTAGGACCCAGCCTGGTCCCCAGGAGAAGTTATCTAGTCTATAGAGAGGATACTGTAGGACCCAGCCTGGTCCCCAGGAGAAGTTATCTAGTCTATAGAGAGGATACTGTAGGACCCAGCCTGGTCCCCAGGAGAAGTTATCTAGTAGAGAGGATACTGTAGGACCCAGCCTGGTCCCCAGGAGAAGTTATCTAGTCTATAGAGAGGATACTGTAGGACCCAGCCTGGTCCCCAGGAGAAGTTATCTAGCTAAGAGGATACTGTAGACCCAGCCTGGTCCCCAGGAGAAGTTATCTAGTCTATAGAGAGGATACTGTAGGACCCAGCCTGGTCCCCAGGAGAAGTTATCTAGTCTATAGAGAGGATACTGTAGGACCCAGCCTGGTCCCCAGGAGAAGTTATCTAGTCTAGAGAGGATACTGTAGGACCCAGCCTGGTCCCCAGGAGAAGTTATCTAGTCTATAGAGAGGATACTGTAGGACCCAGCCTGGTCCCCAGGAGAAGTTATCTAGTCTATAGAGAGGATACTGTAGGACCCAGCCTGGTCCCCAGGAGAAGTTATCTAGTAAGAGAGGATACTGTAGGACCCAGCCTGGTCCCCAGGGAGAAGTTATCTAGTCTATAGAGAGGATACTGTAGGGACCCAGCCTGGTCCCCAGGAGAAGTTATCTAGTCTATAGAGAGGATACTGTAGGACCCAGCCTGGTTCCCAGGAGAAGTTATCTAGTCTATAGAGAGGATACTGTAGGACCCAGCCTGGTCCCCAGGATAAGTTATCTAGAGAGGATACTGTAGGACCCAGCCTGGTCCCCAGGAGAAGTTATCTAGTCTATAGAGAGGATACTGTAGGACCCAGCCTGGTCCCCAGGAGAAGTTATCTAGTCTATAGAGAGGATACTGTAGGACCCAGCCTGGTCCCCAGGAGAAGTTATCTAGAGAGGATACTGTAGGACCCAGCCTGGTCCCCAGGAGAAGTTATCTTGTCTATAGAGAGGATACTGTAGGACCCAGCCTGGTCCCCAGGAGAAGTTATCTAGTCTATAGAGAGGATACTGTAGAACCCAGCCTGGTCCCCAGGAGAAGTTATCTAGTCTATAGAGAGGATACTGTAGGACCCAGCCTGGTCCCCAGGAGAAGTTATCTAGAGAGAGGATACTGTAGGACCCAGCCTGGTCCCCAGGAGAAGTTATCTAGCATAGAGAGGATACTGTAGGGACCCAGCCTGGTCCCCAGGAGAAGTTATCTAGTCTATAGAGAGGATACTGTAGGACCCAGCCTGGTCCCCAGGAGAAGTTATCTAGTCTATAGAGAGGATACTGTAGGACCCAGCCTGGTCCCCAGGAGAAGTTATCTACTCTATAGAGAGGATACTGTAGGACCCAGCCTGGTCCCCAGGAGAAGTTATCTAGTCTATAGAGAGGATACTGTAGGACCCAGCCTTGTCGCCAGGAGAAGTTATCTAGAGAGGATACTGTAGGACCCAGCCTGGTCCCCAGGAGAAGTTATCTAGTCTATAGAGAGGATACTGTAGGACCCAGCCTGGTCCCCAGGAGAAGTTATCTAGTCTATAGAGAGGATACTGTAGGACCCAGCCTGGTCCCCAGGAGAAGTTATCTTGTCTATGAGAGGATACTGTAGAGACCCAGCCTGGTCCCCAGGAGAAGTTATCTAGTCTATAGAGAGGATACTGTAGGACCCAGCCTGGTCCCCAGGAGAAGTTATCTAGTCTATAGAGAGGATACTGTAGGACCCAGCCTGGTCCCCAGGAGAAGTTATCTAGTCTATAGAGAGGATACTGTAGGACCCAGCCTGGTCCCCAGGAGAAGTTATCTAGTTAAGAGGATACTGTAGGACCCAGCCTGGTCCCCAGGAGAAGTTATCTAGTCTTAGAGAGGATACTGTAGGACCCAGCCTGGTCCCCAGGAGAAGTTATCTAGTCTATAGAGAGGATACTGTAGGACCCAGCCTGGTCCCCAGGAGAAGTTATCTAGAGAGAGGATACTGTAGGACCCAGCCTGGTCCCCAGGAGAAGTTATCTAGTCTATAGAGAGGATACTGTAGGACCCAGCCTGGTCCCCAGGAGAAGTTATCTAGTCTATAGAGAGGATACTGTAGGACCCAGCCTGGTCCCCAGGAGAAGTTATCTAGAGAGGATACTGTAGGACCCAGCCTGGTCCCCAGGAGAAGTTATCTCAGTTAGAGGATACTGTAGGACCCAGCCTGGTCCCCAGGAGAAGTTATCTAGTCTATAGAGAGGATACTGTAGGACCCAGCCTGGTCCCCAGGAGAAGTTATCTAGTCTATAGAGAGGATACTGTAGGACCCAGCCTGGTCCCCAGGAGAAGTTATCTAGTCTATAGAGAGGATACTGTAGGACCCAGCCTGGTCCCCAGGAGAAGTTATCTAGTCTATAGAGAGGATACTGTAGGACCCAGCCTGGTCCCCAGGAGAAGTTATCCTAGTCTAAGAGAGGATACTGTAGGACCCAGCCTGGTCCCCAGGAGAAGTTATCTAGTCTTAGAGGATACTGTAGGACCCAGCCTGGTCCCCAGGAGAAGTTATCTAGTCTATAGAGAGGATACTGTAGGACCCAGCCTGGTCCCCAGGAGAAGTTATCTAGCTAGAGAGGATACTGTAGGACCCAGCCTGGTCCCCAGGAGAAGTTATCTAGTCTATAGAGAGGATACTGTAGGACCCAGCCTGGTCCCCAGGAGAAGTTATCTAGTCTATAGAGAGGATACTGTAGGACCCAGCCTGGTCCCCAGGAGAAGTTATCTAGTCTATAGAGAGGATACTGTAGGACCCAGCCTGGTCCCCAGGAGAAGTTATCTAGTCTGAGAGGATACTGTAGGACCCAGCCTGGTCCCCAGGAGAAGTTATCTAGTAGAGAGGATACTGTAGGACCCAGCCTGGTCCCCAGGAGAAGTTATCTAGTCTTAGAGAGGATACTGTAGGACCCAGCCTGGTCCCCAGGAGAAGTTATCTAGTCTATAGAGAGGATACTGTAGGACCCAGCCTGGTCCCCAGGAGAAGTTATCTAGTCTATAGAGAGGATACTGTAGGACCCAGCCTGGTCCCCAGGAGAAGTTATCTAGAGAGGATACTGTAGGACCCAGCCTGGTCCCCAGGAGAAGTTATCTAGTCTATAGAGAGATACTGTAGGACCCAGCCTGGTCCCCAGGAGAAGTTATCTAGTCTATAGAGAGGACACTGTAGGACCCAGCCTGGTCCCCAGGTGAAGTTATCTAGACTATAGAGAGGATACTGTAGGACCCAGCCTGGTCCCCAGGTGAAGTTATCTAGTCTATAGAGAGGATACTGTAGGACCCAGCCTGGTCCCCAGGAGAAGTTATCTAGCTATAGAGAGGATACTGTAGGACCCAGCCTGGTCCCCAGGAGAAGTTATCTAGTATAGAGAGGATACTGTAGGACCCAGCCTGGTCCCCAGGAGAAGTTATCTAGTCTATAGAGAGGATACTGTAGGACCCAGCCTGGTCCCCAGGAGAAGTTATCTAGCTATAGAGAGGATACTGTAGGACCCAGCCTGGTCCCCAGGAGAAGTTATCTAGTCTATAGAGAGGATACTGTAGGACCCAGCCTGGTCCCCAGGAGAAGTTATCTAGTAGAGAGGATACTGTAGGACCCAGCCTGGTCCCCAGGAGAAGTTATCTAGTCTTAGAGAGGATACTGTAGGACCCAGCCTGGTCCCCAGGAGAAGTTATCTAGTCTATAGAGAGGATACTGTAGGACCCAGCCTGGTCCCCAGGAGAAGTTATCTAGTCTATAGAGAGGATACTGTAGGACCCAGCCTGGTCCCCAGGAGAAGTTATCTAGTCTATAGAGAGGATACTGTAGGACCCAGCCTGGTCCCCAGGAGAAGTTATCTGCTATAGAGAGGATACTGTAGGACCCAGCCTGGTCCCCAGGAGAAGTTATCTAGTCTATAGAGGGATACTGTAGGGACCCAGCCTGGTCCCCAGGAGAAGTTATCTAGTCTATAGAGAGGATACTGTAGGACCCAGCCTGGTCCCCAGGAGAAGTTATCTAGTCTATAGAGAGGATACTGTAGGACCCAGCCTGGTCCCCAGGAGAAGTTATCTAGTCTATAGAGAGGATACTGTAGGACCCAGCCTGGTCCCCAGGAGAAGTTATCTAGTCTATAGAGAGGATACTGTAGGGACCCAGCCTGGTCCCCAGGAGAAGTTATCTAGTCTATAGAGAGGATACTGTAGGACCCAGCCTGGTCCCCAGGAGAAGTTATCTAGTCTATAGAGAGGATACTGTAGGACCCAGCCTGGTCCCAGGAGAAGTTATCTAGTATAGAGAGGATACTGTAGGACCCAGCCTGGTCCCCAGGAGAAGTTATCTAGTCTATAGAGAGGATACTGTAGGACCCAGCCTGGTCCCCAGGAGAAGTTATCTAGTCTATAGAGAGGATACTGTAGGACCCAGCCTGGTCCCCAGGAGAAGTTATCTAGTCTATAGAGAGGATACTGTAGGACCCAGCCTGGTCCCCAGGAGAAGTTATCTAGTCTATAGAGAGGATACTGTAGGACCCAGCCTGGTCCCCAGGAGAAGTTATCTGCAAGAGAGGATACTGTAGGACCCAGCCTGGTCCCCAGGAGAAGTTATCTAGTCTATAGAGAGGATACTGTAGGACCCAGCCTGGTCCCCAGGAGAAGTTATCTAGTCTATAGAGAGGATACTGTAGGACCCAGCCTGGTCCCCAGGAGAAGTTATCTAGTCTATAGAGAGGATACTGTAGGACCCAGCCTGGTCCCCAGGAGAAGTTATCTAGTCTATAGAGAGGATACTGTAGGACCCAGCCTGGTCCCCAGGAGAAGTTATCTAGTCTATAGAGAGGATACTGTCGGGACCCAGCCTGGTCCCCAGGAGAAGTTATCTAGTCTATAGAGAGGATACTGTAGGACCCAGCCTGGTTCCCAGGAGAAGTTATCTAGTCTATAGAGAGGATACTGTAGAGACCCAGCCTGGTCCCCAGGAGAAGTTATCTAGCTATAGAGAGGATACTGCAGGACCCAGCCTGGTCCCCAGGAGAAGTTATCTAGTCTATAGAGAGGATACTGTAGGACCCAGCCTGGTCCCCAGGAGAAGTTATCTAGTCTATAGAGAGGATACTGTAGGACCCAGCCTGGTCCCCAGGAGAAGTTATCTAGTCTATAGAGAGGATACTGTAGGACCCAGCCTGGTCCCCAGGAGAAGTCTAGTCTATAGAGAGGATACTGTAGGACCCAGCCTGGTCCCCAGGAGAAGTTATCTAGTCTATAGAGAGGATACTGTAGGACCCAGCCTGGTCCCCAGGAGAAGTTATCTAGTCTATAGAGAGGATACTGTAGGACCCAGCCTGGTCCCCAGGAGAAGTTATCTAGAGAGAGGATACTGTAGGACCCAGCCTGGTCCCCAGGAGAAGTTATCTAGAGAGGATACTGTAGGACCCAGCCTGGTCCCCAGGAGAAGTTATCTTGTTATAGAGATGATACTGTAGGACCCAGCCTGGTCCCCAGGAAATGGAGAAGTTATCTAGTCTATAGAGAGGATACTGTAGGACCCAGCCTGGTCCCCAGGAGAAGTTATCTAGTCTATAGAGAGGATACTGTAGGACCCAGCCTGGTCCCCAGAAAAGTTATCTAGAGAGGATACTGTAGGACCCAGCCTGGTCCCCAGGAGAAGTTATCTAGTCTATAGAGAGGATACTGTAGGACCCAGCCTGGTCCCCAGGAGAAGTTATCTAGTCTAGGAGAGGATACTGTAGGACCCAGCCTGGTCCCCAGGAGAAGTTATCTAGTCTTAGAGAGGATACTGTAGGACCCAGCCTGGTCCCCAGGAGAAGTTATCTAGTCTATAGAGAGGATACTGTCGGACCCAGCCTGGTCCCCAGGAGAAGTTATCTAGTCTATAGAGAGGATACTGTAGGACCCAGCCTGGTCCCCAGGGAGAAGTTATCTAGTCTATAGAGAGGATACTGTAGGACCCAGCCTGGTCCCCAGGAGAAGTTATCTAGTCTATAGAGAGGATACTGTAGGACCCAGCCTGGTCCCCAGGAGAAGTTATCTAGTTAGAGGATAACTGTAGGACCCAGCCTGGTCCCCAGGAGAAGTTATCTGTCTTATAGAGAGGATACTGTAGGACCCAGCCTGGTCCCCAGGAGAAGTTATGTAGTCTATAGAGAGGATACTGTAGGACCCAGCCTGGTCCCCAGGAGATGTTATCTAGTCTATAGAACCCAGCCTGGTCCCCAGGAGAAGTTATCTAGAGAGGATACTGTAGGACCCAGCCTGGTCCCCCAGGAGAAGTTATCTAGTCTATAGAGAGGATACTGTAGGACCCAGCCTGGTCCCCAGGAGAAGTTATCTAGTCTATAGAGAGGGATACTGTAGGACCCAGCCTGGTCCCCAGGAGAAGTTATCTAGCGAGAGGATACTGTAGGACCCAGCCTGGTCCCCAGGAGAAGTTATCTAGTCTATAGAGAGGATACTGTAGGACCCAGCCTGGTCCCCAGGAGAAGTTATCTAGTCTATAGAGAGGATACTGTAGGACCCAGCCTGGTCCCCAGGAGAAGTTATCTAGTCTATAGAGAGGATACTGTAGGACCCAGCCTGGTCCCCAGGAGAAGTTATCTAGTCTATAGAGATACTGTAGGACCCAGCCTGGTCCCCAGGAGAAGTTACCTAGTCTATAGAGATGATACTGTAGGACCAGCCTGGTCCCCAGGAGAAGTTATCTAGTCTATAGAGAGGATACTGTAGGACCCAGCCTGGTCCCCAGGAGAAGTTATCTAGTCTATAGAGAGGATACTGTAGGACCCAGCCTGGTCCCCAGGAGAAGTTATCTAGTCTATAAGAGGATACTGTAGGACCCAGCCTGGTCCCCAGGAGAAGTTATCTAGTCTATATAGAGGATACTGTAGGACCCAGCCTGGTCCCCAGGAGAAGTTATCTAGAGAGGATACTGTAGGGACCCAGCCTGGTCCCCAGGAGAAGTTATCTAGTCGAGAGGATACTGTAGGACCCAGCCTGGTCCCCAGGAGAAGTTATCTAGTCTAGAGAGGATACTGTAGGACCCAGCCTGGTCCCCAGGAGAAGTTATCTAGAGAGGATACTGTAGGACCCAGCCTGGTCCCCAGGAGAAGTTATCTAGTCTATAGAGAGGATACTGTAGGACCCAGCCTGGTCCCCAGGAGAAGTTATCTAGTCTAAGAGAGGATACTGTAGGACCCAGCCTGGTCCCCAGGAGAAGTTATCTAGTCTATAGAGAGGATACTGTAGGACCCAGCCTGGTCCCCAGGAGAAGTTATCTAGTCTATAGAGAGGATACTGTAGGACCCAGCCTGGTCCCCAGGAGAAGTTATCTAGTCTTAGAGAGGATACTGTAGGACCCAGCCTGGTCCCCAGGAGAAGTTATCTAGTCTATAGAGAGGATACTGTAGACCCAGCCTGGTCCCCAGGAGAAGTTATCTAGTCTATAGAGAGGATACTGTAGGACCCAGCCTGGTCCCCAGGAGAAGTTATCTGAGATCTGTGACCCAGCTGGTCCCCAGAGAGAGGATACTGTAGGACCCAGCCTGGTCCCCAGGAGAAGTTATCTAGTCTAGAGAGGATACTGTAGGGACCCAGCCTGGTCCCCAGGAGAAGTTATCTAGTCTATAGAGAGGATACTGTAGGACCCAGCCTGGTCCCCAGGAGAAGTTATCTAGTCTATAGAGAGGATACTGTAGGACCCAGCCTGGTCCCCAGGAGAAGTTATCTAGGAGAGGATACTGTAGGACCCAGCCTGGTCCCCAGGAGAAGTTATCTAGTCTAAGAGAGGATACTGTAGGACCCAGCCTGGTCCCCAGGAGAAGTTATCTAGTCTATAGAGAGGGATACTGTAGGACCCAGCCTGGTCCCCAGGAGAAGTTATCTAGTCTATAGAGAGGATACTGTAGGACCCAGCCTGGTCCCCAGGAGAAGTTATCTAGTCTATAGAGAGGATACTGTGGGACCCAGCCTGGTCCCCAGGAGAAGTTATCACTAAGAGAGGATACTGTGAGACCCAGCCTGGTCCCCAGGAGAAGTTATCTAGTCTCTAGAGAGGATACTGTAGGACCCAGCCTGGTCCCCAGGAGAAGTTATCTAGTCTATAGAGAGGATACTGTAGGACCCAGCCTGGTCCCCAGGAGAAGTTATCTAGTCTATAGAGAGGATACTGTAGGACCCAGCCTGGTCCCCAGGAGAAGTCTATGTCTATAGAGAGGATACTGTAGGGACCCAGCCTGGTCCCCAGGAGAAGTTTCAGTCTAGAGAGGATACTGTAGGACCCAGCCTGGTCCCCAGGAGAAGTTATCTAGTCTAGAGAGGATACTGTAGGACCCAGCCTGGTCCCCAGGAGAAGTTATCTAGTCTATAGAGAGGATACTGTAGGACCCAGCCTGGTCCCCAGGAGAAGTTATGTAGAGAGGATACTGTAGGACCAAGCCTGGTCCCCAGGAGAAGTTATCTAGTCTATCGAGAGGATACTGTAGGACCCAGCCTGGTCCCCAGGATAAGTTATCTAGTCTATAGAGAGGATACTGTAGGACCCAGCCTGGTCCCCAGGAGAAGTTATCTAGTCTATAGAGAGGATACTGTAGGACCCAGCCTGGTCCCCAGGAGAAGTTATCTGTCTATAGAGAGGATACTGTAGGACCCAGCCTGGTCCCCAGGAGAAGTTATCTAGAGAGGATACTGTAGGACCCAGCCTGGTCCCCAGGAGAAGTTATCTAGTCTATAGAGAGGATACTGTAGGACCCAGCCTGGTCCCCAGGAGAGATATCTAGTCTATAGAGAGGATACTGTAGGACCCAGCCTGGTCCCCAGGAGAAGTTATCTAGTCTATGAGAGGATACTGTAGGACCCAGCCTGGTCCCCAGGAGAAGTTATCTAGTCTATAGAGAGGATACTGTAGGACCCAGCCTGGTCCCCAGGAGAAGTTATCTAGTCTAGAGGGATACTGTCAGGACCCAGCCTGGTCCCCAGGAGAAGTTATCTAGTCTATAGAGAGGATACTGTAGGACCCAGCCTGGTCCCCAGGAGAAGTTATCTAGTCTATAGAGAGGATACTGTAGGACCCAGCCTGGTCCCCAGGAGAAGTTATCTAGTTAGAGAGATGTGTAGGACCCAGCCTGGTCCCCAGGAGAAGTTATCTAGTCTATAGAGAGGATACTGTAGGACCCAGCCTGGTCCCCAGGAGAAATTATCTAGTCTTAGAGAGGATACTGTAGGACCCAGCCTGGTCCCCAGGATTATCTAGGAGCTGGCCCAGCCTGGTCCCCAGGAGAAGTTATCTAGTCTATAGAGAGGATACTGTAGGACCCAGCCTGGTCCCCAGGGAGAAGTTATCTAGTCTTAGAGAGGGATACTTGTAGGACCCAGCCTGGTCCCCAGGAGAAGTTATCTAGACGAGAGGATACTGTAGGACCCAGCCTGGTCCCCAGGAGAAGTTATCTAGTCTAGAGAGGATACTGTAGGACCCAGCCTGGTCCCCAGGAGAAGTTATCTAGTCTATAGAGAGGATACTGTAGGACCCAGCCTGGTCCCCAGGAGAAGTTATCTAGTCTATAGAGAGGATACTGTCAGGACCCAGCCTGGTCCCCAGGAGAAGTTATCTAGTCTATAGAGAGGATACTGTAGGACCCAGCCTGGTCCCCAGGAGAAGTTATCTAGTCTATAGAGAGGATACTGTAGGACCCAGCCTGGTCCCCAGGAGAAGTTTTAGTCTATAGAGAGGATACTGTAGGACCCAGCCTGGTCCCCAGGAGAAGTTATCTAGTCTATAGAGAGGATACTGTAGGACCCAGCCTGGTCCCCGGGAGAAGTTATCTAGTCTATAGAGAGGATACTGTAGGACCCAGCCTGGTCCCCAGGAGAAGTTATCTAGTCTATAGAGAGGATACTGTAGGACCCAGCCTGGTCCCCAGGAGAAGTTATCTAGTCTATAGAGGATACTGTAGGACCCAGCCTGGTCCCCAGGAGAAGTTATCTAGTCTATAGAGAGGATACTGTAGGACCCAGCCTGGTCCCCAGGAGAAGTTATCTAGTCTATAGAGAGGATACTGTAGGACCCAGCCTGGTCCCCAGGAGAAGTTATCTAGTCTATAGAGAGGATACTGTAGGACCCAGCCTGGTCCCCAGGAGAAGTTATCTAGTCTATAGAGAGGATACTGTAGGACCCAGCCTGGTCCCCAGGAGAAGTTATCTAGTCTATAGAGAGGATACTGTAGGACCCAGCCTGGTCCCCAGGAGAAGTTATCTAGTCTATAGAGAGGATACTGTAGGACCCAGCCTGGTCCCCAGGAGAAGTTATCTAGTCTATAGAGAGGATACTGTGGACCCAGCCTGGTCCCCAGGTGAAGTTATCTAGCTGAGAGGATACTGTAGGACCCAGCCTGGTCCCCAGGAGAAGTTATCTAGTCTAGAGAGGATACTGTAGGACCCAGCCTGGTCCCCAGGAGAAGTTATCTAGTCTATAGAGAGGATACTGTAGGACCCAGCCTGGTCCCCAGGTGAAGTTATCTAGAGGATACTGTAGGACCCAGCCTGGTCCCCAGGAGAAGTTATCTAGTCTATAGAGAGGATACTGTAGGACCCAGCCTGGTCCCCAGGAGAAGTTATCTAGTCTATAGAGAGGATACTGTAGGACCCAGCCTGGTCCCCAGGAGAAGTTATCTAGTCTATAGAGAGGATACTGTAGGACCCGCCTGGTCCCCAGGAGAAGTTATCTAGTCTATAGAGAGGATACTGTAGGACCCAGCCTGGTCCCCAGGAGAAGTTATCTAGTCTATAGAGATGATACTGTAGGACCCAGCCTGGTCCCAGGAGAAGTTATCTAGTCTAAGAGAGATACTGTAGGACCCAGCCTGGTCCCCAGGAGAAGTTATCTGGTCTATAGAGAGGATACTGTAGGACCCAGCCTGGTCCCCAGGAGAAGTTATCTAGAGAGGATACTGTAGGACCCAGCCTGGTCCCCAGGAGAAGTTATCTAGTCTATAGAGAGGATACTGTAGGACCCAGCCTGTCCCCAGGAGAAGTTATCTAGTCTATAGAGAGGATACTGTGAGGACCCAGCCTGGTCCCCAGGAGAAGTTATCTAGCCATAGAGAGGATACTGGGACCCAGCCTGGTCCCCAGGAGAAGTTATCTAGTCTATAGAGAGATATGTAGGACCCAGCCTGGTCCCCAGGAGAAGTTATCTAGTCTAGAGAGAGGATACTGTAGGACCCAGCCTGGTCCCCAGGAGAAGTTATCTAGTCTCTGTAGCAGAGATACTGTAGGACCCAGCCTGGTCCCCAGGAGAAGTTATCTAGTCTATAGAGAGGATACTGTAGACCCAGCCTGGTCCCCAGGAGAAGTTATCTAGTCTAGAGAGGATACTGTAGGACCCAGCCTGGTCCCCAGGAGAAGTTATCTGGTCTATAGAGAGGATACTGTAGGGACCCAGCCTGGTCCCCAGGAGAAGTTATCTAGTCTATAGAGAGGATACTGTAGGACCCAGCCTGGTCCCCAGGAGAAGTTATCTAGTCTTAGAGAGGATACTGTAGGACCCAGCCTGGTCCCCAGGAGAAGTTATCTAGTCTATAGAGAGGATACTGTAGGACCCAGCCTGGTCCCCAGGAGAAGTTGTCTAGGAGAGGATACTGTAGGACCCAGCCTGGTCCCCAGGAGAAGTTATCTAGTCTATAGAGAGGATACTGTAGGACCCAGCCTGGTCCCCAGGAGAAGTTATCTAGAGAGGATACTGTGGGACCCAGCCTGGTCCCCTAGGAGAAGTTATCTAGTCTATAGAGGGATACTGTAGGACCCAAGCCTGGTCCCCAGGAGAAGTTATCTAGTCTATAGAGAGGATACTGTAGGACCCAGCCTGGTCCCCAGGAGAAGTTATCTAGTCTATAGAGAGGATACTGTAGAACCCAGCCTGGTCCCCAGGAGAAGTTATCTAGAGAGGATACTGTAGGACCCAGCCTGGTCCCCAGGAGAAGTTATCTCTAGAGAGGATACTGTAGGACCCAGCCTGGTCCCCAGGAGAAGTTATCTAGTCTATAGAGAGGATACTGTAGGACCCAGCCTGGTCCCAGGAGAAGTTATCTAGTCTATAGAGAGGATACTGTAGGACCCAGCCTGGTCCCCAGGAGAAGTTATCTAGGAGAGGATACTGTAGGACCCAGCCTGGTCCCCAGGAGAAGTTATCTAGTCTATAGAGAGGATACTGTAGGACCCAGCCTGGTCCCCAGGAGAAGTTATCTAGTCTATAGAGAGGATACTGTAGGACCCAGCCTGGTCCCCAGGAGAAGTTATCTAGTCTATAGAGAGGATACTGTAGGACCCAGCCTGGTCCCCAGGAGAAGTTATCTAGTCTAGAGAGAGGATGCTGTAGGACCCAGCCTGGTCCCCAGGAGAATTTATCTAGAGAGGATACTGTAGGACCCAGCCTGGTCCCCAGGGAAGTTATCTAGTCTATAGAGAGGATACTGTAGGACCCAGCCTGTTCCCCAGGAGAAGTTATCTAGTCTATAGAGAGGATACTGGTTAGGGACCCATCTGGTCCCCAGGAGAAGTTATCTAGTCTATAGAGAGGATACTGTAGGACCCAGCCTGGTCCCCAGGAGAAGTTATCTAGTCTATAGAGAGGGATACTGTAGGACCCAGCCTGGTCCCCAGGGAGAAGTTATCTAGTCTATAGAGAGGATACTGTAGGACCCAGCCTGGTCCCCAGGAGAAGTTATCTAGTCTATAGAGAGGATACTGTAGGACCCAGCCTGGTCCCCAGGGAGAAGTTATCTAGTCTATAGAGAGGATACTGTAGGACCCAGCCTGGTCCCCAGGAGAAGTTATCTAGTCTAGAGAGGATACTGTAGGACCCAGCCTGGTCCCCAGGAGAAGTTATCTAGTCTATAGAGAGGATACTGTAGGACCCAGCCTGGTCCCCAGGAGAAGTTATCTAGTAGAGAGGATACTGTAGGACCCAGCCTGGTCCCCAGGAGAAGTTATCTGTCTAGAGAGGGATACTGTAGGACCCAGCCTGGTCCCCAGGAGAAGTTATCTAGTCTATAGAGAGGATACTGTAGGACCCAGCCTGGTCCCCAGGAGAAGTTATCTAGTCTATAGAGAGGATACTGTAGGACCCAGCCTGGTCCCCAGGAGAAGTTATCTAGTCTATAGAGAGGATACTGTAGGACCCAGCCTGGTCCCCGGGGAGAAGTTATCTAGTCTAGAGAGGATACTGTAGGACCCAGCCTGGTCCCCAGGAGAAGTTATCTAGTCTATAGAGAGGATACTGTAGGACCCAGCCTGGTCCCCAGGAGAAGTTATCTAGTCTATAGAGAGGATACTGTAGGACCCAGCCTGGTCCCCAGGAGAAGTTATCTAGTCTATAGAGAGGATACTGTAGGACCCAGCCTGGTCCCCAGGAGAAGTTATCTAGTCTATAGAGAGGATACTGTAGACCCAGCCTGGTCCCCAGGAGAAGTTATCTAGTAGAGAGGATACTGTAGGACCCAGCCTGGTCCCCAGGAGAAGTTATCTAGTCTATAGAGAGGATACTGTAGGACCCAGCCTGGTCCCCAGGAGAAGTTATCTAGTCTATAGAGAGGATACTGTAGGACCCAGCCTGGTCCCCAGGAGAAGTTATCTAGTCTATAGAGAGGATACTGTAGGACCCAGCCTGGTCCCCAGGAGAAGTTATCTAGCTATATAGAGAGGATACTGTAGGACCCAGCCTGGTCCCCAGGAGAAGTTATCTAGAGAGGATACTGTAGGACCCAGCCTGGTCCCCAGGAGAAGTTATCTAGTCTATAGAGAGGATACTGTAGGACCCAGCCTGGTCCCCAGGAGAAGTTATCTAGTCTATAGAGAGGATACTGTAGGACCCAGCCTGGTCCCCAGGAGAAGTTATCTAGTCTATAGAGAGGATACTGTAGGACCCAGCCTGGTCCCCAGGAGAAGTTATTTCTATAGAGAGGATACTGTAGGACCCAGCCTGGTCCCCAGGAGAAGTTATCTAGTCTATAGAGAGGATACTGTAGGACCCAGCCTGGTCCCCAGGAGAAGTTATCTAGTCTATAGAGAGGATACTGTAGGACCCAGCCTGGTCCCCAGGAGAAGTTATCTAGAGAGGATACTGTAGGACCCAGCCTGGTCCCCAGGAGAAGTTATCTACTATGAGAGGATACTGTAGGACCCAGCCTGGTCCCCAGGAGAAGTTATCTAGTCTTAGAGAGGATACTGTAGGACCCAGCCTGGTCCCCAGGAGAAGTTATCTAGTCTATAGAGAGGATACTTGTAGGACCCAGCCTGGTCCCCAGGAGAAGTTATCTAGTCTATAGAGAGGATACTGTGGACCCAGCCTGGTCCCCAGGAGAAGTTATCTAGTCTATAGAGAGGATATGTGGACCCAGCCTGGTCCCCAGGAGAAGTTATCTAGTCTATAGAGGGATACTGTAGGACCCAGCCTGGTCCCCAGGAGAAGTTATCTAGTCTATGAGAGGATACTGTAGGACCCAGCCTGGTCCCCAGGAGAAGTTATCTAGGAGAGGATACTGTAGGACCCAGCCTGGTCCCCAGGAGAAGTTATCTAGTCTATAGAGAGGATACTGTAGGACCCAGCCTGGTCCCCAGGAGAAGTTATCTAGTCTATAGAGAGATACTGTCAGGACCCAGCCTGGTCCCCAGGAGAAGTTATCTAGTCTATATAGAGGATACTGTAGGGACCCAGCCTGGTCCCCAGGAGAAGTTATCTAGCACAGAGAGGATACTGTAGGACCCAGCCTGGTCCCCAGGAGAAGTTATCTAGTCTATAGAGAGGATGCTGTAGGACCCAGCCTGGTCCCCAGGAGAAGTTATCTAGTCTATAGAGAGGATACTGTAGGACCCAGCCTGGTCCCCAGGAGAAGTTATCTAGTCTATAGAGAGGATACTGTAGGACCCAGCCTGGTCCCCAGGGAAGTTATCTAGTCTATGAGAGGATACTGTAGGACCCAGCCTGGTCCCCAGGAGAAGTTATCTAGAGAGGATACTGTAGGACCCAGCCTGGTCCCCAGGAGAAGTTATCTAGTCTATAGAGAGGATACTGTGGGACCCAGCCTGGTCCCCAGGTGTTATCTGTCTATAGAGAGGATACTGTAGGACCCAGCCTGGTTCCCAGGAGAAGTTATCTAGTCTATAGAGAGGATACTGTAGACCCAGCCTGGTCCCCAGGAGAAGTCTAGTCTACTGAGAGGATACTGTAGGACCCAGCCTGGTCCCCAGGAGAAGTTATCTATTCTATAGAGAGGATACTGTAGGACCCAGCCTGGTCCCCAGGAGAAGTTATCTAGTCTATAGAGAGGATACCTTGTGGACCCAGCCTGGTCCCCAGGAGAAGTTATCTAGTCTATAGAGAGGATACTGTAGGACCCAGCCTGGTCCCCGGGAGAAGTTATCTAGTCTATAGAGAGGATACTGTAGGACCCAGCCTGGTCCCCAGGAGAAGTTATCTAGAGAGGATACTGTAGGACCCAGCCTGGTCCCCAGGAGAAGTTATCTAGTCTATAGAGAGGATACTGTAGGACCCAGCCTGGTCCCCAGGAGAAGTTATCTAGTCTATAGAGAGGATACTGTAGGACCCAGCCTGGTCCCCAGGAGAAGTTATCTATGAGAGGATACTGTAGGACCCAGCCTGGTCCCCAGGAGAAGTTATCTAGTCTATAGAGAGGATACTGTAGGACCCAGCCTGGTCCCCAGGAGAAGTTATCTAGTCTATAGAGAGGATACTGTAGGACCCAGCCTGGTCCCCAGGAGAAGTTATCTAGTCTATAGAGAGGATACTGTAGGGACCCAGCCTGGTCCCCAGGAGAAGTTATCTAGTAAGAGGATACTGTAGGACCCAGCCTGGTCCCCAGGAGAAGTTATCTAGTCTATAGAGAGGATACTGTAGGACCCAGCCTGGTCCCCAGGAGAAGTTATCTAGTCTATAGAGAGGATACTGAGGACCCAGCCTGGTCCCCAGGAGAAGTTATCTAGTCTATAGAGAGGATACTGTAGGACCCAGCCTGGTCCCCAGGAGAAGTTATCTAGTCTATAGAGAGGGATACTGTAGGACCCAGCCTGGTCCCCAGGAGAAGTTATCTAGTCTATAGAGAGGATACTGTAGGACCCAGCCCTGGTCCCCAGGAGAAGTTATCTAGTCTTCGAGAGGATACTGTAGGACCCAGCCTGGTCCCCAGGAGAGTTATCTAAGAGAGGATACTGTGGGACCCAGCCTGGTCCCCAGGAGAAGTTATCTAGTCTATAGAGAGGATGCTGTAGGACCCAGCCTGGTCCCCAGGAGAAGTTATCTAGTCTATAGAGAGGATACTGTAGGACCCAGCCTGGTCCCCAGGAGAAGTTATCTAGTCTATAGAGAGGATACTGTAGGACCCAGCCTGGTCCCCGGGAGAAGTTATCTAGAGAGATTACTGTAGAACCCAGCCTGGTCCCCAGGAGAAGTTATCTAGTCTATAGAGAGGATACTGTAGGACCCAGCCTGGTCCCCAGGAGAAGTTATCTAGTCTATAGAGGGATACTGTAGGACCCAGCCTGGTCCCAGGAGAAGTTATCTAGTCTATAGAGAGGATACTGTAGGACCCAGCCTGGTCCCCAGGAGAAGTTATCTAGTCTATAGAGAGGATACTGTGGGACCCAGCCTGGTCCCCAGGAGAAGTTATCTAGCTATGAGAGGATACTGTAGGACCCAGCCTGGTCCCCAGGAGAAGTTATCTAGAGAGGATACTGTCAGGACCCAGCCTGGTCCCCAGGAGAAGTTATCTAGTTTATAGAGAGGATACTGTAGGACCCAGCCTGGTCCCCAGGAGAAGTTATCTAGTCTATAGAGAGGATACTGTAGGACCCAGCCTGGTCCCCAAAGGAGAAGTTATCTAGTCTATAGAGAGGATACTGTAGGACCCAGCCTGGTCCCCAGGAGAAGTTATCTATCTATAGAGAGGATACTGTAGGACCCAGCCTGGTCCCCAGGAGAAGTTATCTAGTCTATGGAGAGGATACTGTAGGACCCAGCCTGGTCCCCAGGAGAAGTTATCTAGTCTATAGAGAGGATACTGTAGGACCCAGCCTGGTCCCCAGGAGAAGTTATCTAGTCTAGAGAGGATACTGTAGGACCCAGCCTGGTCCCCAGGAGAAGTTATCTAGAGAGGATACTGTAGGACCCAGCCTGGTCCCCAGGAGAAGTTATCTAGTCTATAGAGAGGATACTGTAGGACCCAGCCTGGTCCCCAGGAGAAGTTATCTAGTCTATAGAGAGGATACTGTAGGACCCAGCCTGGTCCCCAGGAGAAGTTATCTAGTCTATAGAGAGGATACTGTAGGACCCAGCCTGGTCCCCAGGAGAGTTATCTAGAGAGGATACTGTAGGACCCAGCCTGGTCCCCAGGAGAAGTTATCTAGTCTTAGAGAGGATACTGTAGGACCCAGCCTGGTCCCCAGGAGAAGTTATCTAGTCTATAGAGAGGATACTGTAGGACCCAGCCTGGTCCCCAGGAGAAGTTATCTAGAGAGAGGATACTGTAGGACCCAGCCTGGTCCCCAGGAGAAGTTATCTAGTCTAGAGAGGATACTGTAGGACCCAGCCTGGTCCCCAGGAGAAGTTATCTAGTCTATAGAGAGGATACTGTAGGACCCAGCCTGGTCCCCAGGAGAAGTTATCTAGTCTATAGAGAGGATACTGTAGGACCCAGCCTGGTCCCCAGGAGAAGTTATCTAGTCTATAGAGAGGATACTGTAGGGACCCAGCCTGGTCCCCAGGAGAAGTTATCTAGTTAAGGAGAGGATACTGTAGGACCCAGCCTGGTCCCCAGGAGAAGTTATCTAGAGAGGATACTGTAGGACCCAGCCTGGTCCCCAGGAGAAGTTATCTCGTCTATAGAGAGGATACTGTAGGACCCAGCCGGTCCCCAGGAGAAGTTATCTAGTCTATAGAGAGGATACTGTAGGACCCAGCCTGGTCCCCAGGAGAAGTTATCTAGTATAGAGGATACTGTAGGACCCAGCCTGGTCCCCAGGAGAAGTTATCTAGTCTATAGAGAGGATACTGTAGGACCCAGCCTGGTCCCCAGGAGAAGTTATCTAGTCTATAGAGAGGATACTGTAGGACCCAGCCTGGTCCCCAGGAGAAGTTATCTAGTCTAAGAGAGGATACTGTAGGACCCAGCCTGGTCCCCAGGAGAAGTTATCTAGTCTATAGAGAGGATACTGTAGGACCCAGCCTGGTCCCCAGGAGAAGTTATCTAGTCTATAGAGAGGATACTGTAGGACCCAGCCTGGTCCCCAGGAGAAGTTATCTAGTCTATAGAGAGGATACTGTAGGACCCAGCCTGGTCCCCAGGAGAAGTTATCTAGCTATAGAGAGGATACTGTAGGACCCAGCCTGGTCCCCAGGAGAAGTTATCTAGAGAGGGATACTGTAGGACCCAGCCTGGTCCCCAGGAGAAGTTATCTAGTCTATAGAGAGGATACTGTAGGACCCAGCCTGGTCCCCAGGAGAAGTTATCTAGTCTAGAGAGGATACTGTAGGACCCAGCCTGGTCCCCAGGAGAAGTTATCTAGAGAGGATACTGTAGGACCCAGCCTGGTCCCCAGGAGAAGTTATCTAGTCTATAGAGAGGATACTGTAGGGACCCAGCCTGGTCCCCAGGAGAAGTTATCTAGTCAGAGAGGATACTGTAGGACCCAGCCTGGTCCCCGGGAGAAGTTATCTAGTCTAGAGGATACTGTAGGACCCAGCCTGGTCCCCAGGTGAAAGTTATCTAGTCTATAGAGAGGATACTGTAGGACCCAGCCTGGTCCCCAGGAGAAGTTATCTAGTCTATAGAGAGGATACTGTAGGACCCAGCCTGGTCCCCAGGAGAAGTTATCTAGTTTAGAGGATACTGTAGGACCCAGCCTGGTCCCCAGGAGAAGTTATCTAGTCTATAGAGAGGATACTGTAGGACCCAGCCTGGTCCCCAGGAGAAGTTATCTAGTCTATAGAGAGGATACTGTAGGACCCAGCCTGGTCCCCAGGAGAAGTTATCTAGCTTAGAGAGGATACTGTAGGACCCAGCCTGGTCCCCAGGAGAAGTTATCTAGTCTTAGAGGATACTGTAGGACCCAGCCTGGTCCCCAGGAGAAGTTATCTAGTAGAGAGGATACTGTAGGACCCAGCCTGGTCCCCAGGAGAAGTTATCTAGTCTATAGAGAGGATACTGTAGGACCCAGCCTGGTCCCCAGGAGAAGTTATCTAGTCTATAGAGAGGATACTGTAGGACCCAGCCTGGTCCCCAGGAGAAGTTATCTAGTCTATAGAGAGGATACTGTAGGACCCAGCCTGGTCCCCAGGAGAAGTTATCTAGTCTATAGAGAGGATACTGTAGGACCCAGCCTGGTCCCCAGGAGAAGTTATCTAGTCTAAGAGAGGATACTGTAGGACCCAGCCTGGTCCCCAGGAGAAGTTATCTAGTCTATAGAGAGGATACTGTAGGACCCAGCCTGGTCCCCAGGAGAAGTTATCTAGCTAGAGAGGATACTGTAGGACCCAGCCTGGTCCCCAGGAGAAGTTATCTAGTCTATAGAGAGGATACTGTAGGACCCAGCCTGGTCCCCAGGAGAAGTTATCTAGTCTATAGAGAGGATACTGTAGGACCCAGCCTGGTCCCCAGGAGAAGTTATCTAGTCTATAGAGAGGATACTGTAGGACCCAGCCTGGTCCCCAGGAGAAGTTATCTAGCTAGAGAGGATACTGTAGGACCCAGCCTGGTCCCCAGGAGAAGTTATCTAGTCTATAGAGAGGATACTGTAGGACCCAGCCTGGTCCCCAGGAGAAGTTATCTAGTCTATAGAGAGGATACTGTAGGACCCAGCCTGGTCCCCAGGAGAAGTTATCTAGTCTATAGAGAGGATACTGTAGGACCCAGCCTGGTCCCCAGGAGAAGTTATCTAGTCTATAGAGAGGATACTGTAGGACCCAGCCTGGTCCCCAGGAGAAGTTATCTAGTCTATAGAGAGGATACTGTAGGACCCAGCCTGGTCCCCAGGAGAAGTTATCTAGAGAGGATACTGTAGGACCCAGCCTGGTCCCCAGGAGAAGTTATCTAGTTAGAGAGATACTGTAGGACCCAGCCTGGTCCCCAGGAGAAGTTATCTAGAAGAGGATACTGTAGGACCCAGCCTGGTCCCCAGGAGAAGTTATCTAGTCTATAGAGAGGATACTGTAGGACCCAGCCTGGTCCCCAGGAGAAGTTATCTAGTCTATAGAGAGGATACTGTAGGACCCAGCCTGGTCCCCAGGAGAAGTTATCTAGTCTAGAGAGGATACTGTAGGACCCAGCCTGGTCCCCAGGAGAAGTTATCTAGTCTATAGAGGGATACTGTAGGACCCAGCCTGGTCCCCAGGAGAAGTTATCTAGTCTATAGAGAGGATACTGTAGGACCCAGCCTGGTCCCCAGGAGAAGTTATCTAGTCTATAGAGAGGATACTGTAGGACCCAGCCTGGTCCCCAGGAGAAGTTATCTAGAGAGGATACTGTAGGACCCAGCCTGGTCCCCAGGAGAAGTTATCTAGTCTATAGAGAGGATACTGTAGGACCCAGCCTGGTCCCCAGGAGAAGTTATCTAGTCTATAGAGAGGATACTGTAGGACCCAGCCTGGTCCCCAGGAGAAGTTATCTAGTCTATAGAGAGGATACTGTAGGACCCAGCCTGGTCCCCAGGAGAAGTTATCTAGAGAGGATACTGTAGGACCCAGCCTGGTCCCCAGGAGAAGTTATCTAGTCTATAGAGAGGATACTGTAGGACCCAGCCTGGTCCCCAGGAGAAGTTATCTAGTCTATAGAGAGGATACTGTAGGACCCAGCCTGGTCCCCAGGAGAAGTTATCTAGTCTATAGAGAGGATACTGTAGGACCCAGCCTGGTCCCCAGGAGAAGTTATCTAGTAGAGGATACTGTAGGACCCAGCCTGGTCCCCAGGAGAAGTTATCTAGTCTATAGAGAGGATACTGTAGGACCCAGCCTGGTCCCCAGGAGAAGTTATCTAGTCTATAGAGAGGATACTGTAGGACCCAGCCTGGTCCCCAGGAGAAGTTATCTAGTCTATAGAGAGGATACTGTAGGACCCAGCCTGGTCCCCAGGAGAAGTTATCTAGTTATAGAGAGGATACTGTAGGACCCAGCCTGGTCCCCAGGAGAAGTTATCTAGTCTATAGAGAGGATACTGTAGGACCCAGCCTGGTCCCCAGGAGAAGTTATCTAGCTTAAGAGGATACTGTAGGACCCAGCCTGGTCCCCAGGAGAAGTTATCTAGTCTATAGAGAGGATACTGTAGGACCCAGCCTGGTCCCCAGCAGAAGTTATCTAGTCTATAGAGAGGATACTGTAGGACCCAGCCTGGTCCCCAGGAGAAGTTATCTAGAGAGGATACTGTAGAACCCAGCCTGGTCCCCAGGAGAAATTATCTAGAGAGGATACTGTAGGACCCAGGCTGGTCCCCAGGAGAAGTTATCTAGTCTATAGAGAGGATACTGTAGGACCCAGCCTGGTCCCCAGGAGAAGTTATCTAGTCTATAGAGAGGATACTGTAGGACCCAGCCTGGTCCCCAGGAGAAGTTATCTAGAGAGGATACTGTAGGACCCAGCCTGGTCCCCAGGAGAAGTTATCTAGAGAGGATACTGTAGGACCCAGCCTGGTCCCCAGGAGAAGTTATCTAGTCTATAGAGAGGATACTGTAGGACCCAGCCTGGTCCCCAGGAGAAGTTATCTAGTCTATAGAGAGGATACTGTAGGACCCAGCCTGGTCCCCAGGAGAAGTTATCTAGTCTATAGAGAGGATACTGTAGGACCCAGCCTGGTCCCCAGGAGAAGTTATCTAGTCTATAGAGAGGATACTGTAGGACCCAGCCTGGTCCCCAGGAGAAGTTATCTAGTCTATAGAGAGGATACTGTAGGACCCAGCCTGGTCCCCAGGAGAAGTTATCTAGAGAGGATACTGTAGGACCCAGCCTGGTCCCCAGGAGAAGTTATCTAGTCTATAGAGAGGATACTGTAGGACCCAGCCTGGTCCCCAGGAGAAGTTATCTAGAGAGGATACTGTAGGACCCAGCCTGGTCCCCAGGTGAAGTTATCTAGTCTATAGAGAGGATACTGTAGGACCCAGCCTGGTCCCCAGGAGAAGTTATCTAGTCTATAGAGAGGATACTGTAGGACCCAGCCTGGTCCCCAGGAGAAGTTATCTAGTCTATAGAGAGGATACTGTAGGACCCAGCCTGGTCCCCAGGAGAAGTTATCTAGTCTATAGAGAGGATACTGTAGGACCCAGCCTGGTCCCCAGGAGAAGTTATCTAGTCTATAGAGAGGATACTGTAGGACCCAGCCTGGTCCCCAGGAGAAGTTATCTAGTCTATAGAGAGGATACTGTAGGACCCAGCCTGGTCCCCAGGAGAAGTTATCTAGTAGGAGGATACTGTAGGACCCAGCCTGGTCCCCAGGAGAAGTTATCTAGTCTATAGAGAGGATACTGTAGGACCCAGCCTGGTCCCCAGGAGAAGTTATCTAGTCTATAGAGAGGATACTGTAGGACCCAGCCTGGTCCCCAGGAGAAGTTATCTAGTCTATAGAGAGGATACTGTAGGACCCAGCCTGGTCCCCAGGAGAAGTTATCTAGTCAGAGAGGATACTGTAGGACCCAGCCTGGTCCCCAGGAGAAGTTATCTAGTCTATAGAGAGGATACTGTAGGACCCAGCCTGGTCCCCAGGAGAAGTTATCTAGTCTATAGAGAGGATACTGTAGGACCCAGCCTGGTCCCCAGGAGAAGTTATCTAGAGAGGATACTGTAGGACCCAGCCTGGTCCCCAGGAGAAGTTATCTAGTCTATAGAGAGGATACTGTAGGACCCAGCCTGGTCCCCAGGAGAAGTTATCTAGTCTATAGAGAGGATACTGTAGGACCCAGCCTGGTCCCCAGGAGAAGTTATCTAGTCTATAGAGAGGATACTGTAGGACCCAGCCTGGTCCCCAGGAGAAGTTATCTAGTCTATAGAGAGGATACTGTAGGACCCAGCCTGGTCCCCAGGAGAAGTTATCTAGTCTATAGAGAGGATACTGTAGGACCCAGCCTGGTCCCCAGGAGAAGTTATCTAGCAGAGGATACTGTAGGACCCAGCCTGGTCCCCAGGAGAAGTTATCTAGCTAGAGGATACTGTAGGACCCAGCCTGGTCCCCAGGAGAAGTTATCTAGTCTATAGAGAGGATACTGTAGGACCCAGCCTGGTCCCCAGGAGAAGTTATCTTGTCTATAGAGAGGTTACTGTAGGACCCAGCCTGGTCCCCAGGAGAAGTTATCTAGTCTATAGAGAGAATACTGTAGGACCCAGCCTGGTCCCCAGGAGAAGTTATCTAGTCTATAGAGAGGATACTGTAGGACCCAGCCTGGTCCCCAGGAGAAGTTATCTAGTCTATAGAGAGGATACTGTAGGACCCAGCCTGGTCCCCAGGAGAAGTTATCTAGTCTATAGAGAGGATACTGTAGGACCCAGCCTGGTCCCCAGGAGAAGTTATCTAGAGAGGATACTGTAGGACCCAGCCTGGTCCCCAGGAGAAGTTATCTAGTCTATAGAGAGGATACTGTAGGACCCAGCCTGGTCCCCAGGAGAAGTTATCTAGTCTATAGAGAGGATACTGTAGGACCCAGCCTGGTCCCCGGGAGAAGTTATCTAGTCTATAGAGAGGATACTGTAGGACCCAGCCTGGTCCCCAGGAGAAGTTATCTAGAGAGGATACTGTAGGACCCAGCCTGGTCCCCAGGAGAAGTTATCTAGTCTATAGAGAGGATACTGTAGGACCCAGCCTGGTCCCCAGGAGAAGTTATCTAGTCTATAGAGAGGATACTGTAGGACCCAGCCTGGTCCCCAGGAGAAGTTATCTAGTAGAGGATACTGTAGGACCCAGCCTGGTCCCCAGGAGAAGTTATCTAGTCTATAGAGAGGATACTGTAGGACCCAGCCTGGTCCCCAGGAGAAGTTATCTAGCTATAGAGAGGATACTGTAGGACCCAGCCTGGTCCCCAGGAGAAGTTATCTAGTCTATAGAGAGGATACTGTAGGACCCAGCCTGGTCCCCAGGAGAAGTTATCTAGTCTTAGAGAGGATACTGTAGGACCCAGCCTGGTCCCCAGGAGAAGTTATCTAGTCTATAGAGAGGATACTGTAGGACCCAGCCTGGTCCCCAGGAGAAGTTATCTAGTCTATAGAGAGGATACTGTAGGACCCAGCCTGGTCCCCAGGAGAAGTTATCTAGTAGAGAGGATACTGTAGGACCCAGCCTGGTCCCCAGGAGAAGTTATCTAGTCTATAGAGAGGATACTGTAGGACCCAGCCTGGTCCCCAGGAGAAGTTATCTAGTCTATAGAGAGGATACTGTAGGACCCAGCCTGGTCCCCAGGAGAAGTTATCTAGTCTATAGAGAGGATACTGTAGGACCCAGCCTGGTCCCCAGGAGAAGTTATCTAGTCTATAGAGAGGATACTGTAGGACCCAGCCTGGTCCCCAGGAGAAGTTATCTAGTCTATAGAGAGGATACTGTAGGACCCAGCCTGGTCCCCAGGAGAAGTTATCTAGTCTATAGAGAGGATACTGTAGGACCCAGCCTGGTCCCCAGGAGAAGTTATCTAGTCTATAGAGAGGATACTGTAGGACCCAGCCTGGTCCCCAGGAGAAGTTATCTAGTCTATAGAGAGGATACTGTAGGACCCAGCCTGGTCCCCAGGAGAAGTTATCTAGTCTATAGAGAGGATACTGTAGGACCCAGCCTGGTCCCCAGGAGAAGTTATCTAGTCTATAGAGAGGATACTGTAGGACCCAGCCTGGTCCCCAGGAGAAGTTATCTAGTCTATAGAGAGGATACTGTAGGACCCAGCCTGGTCCCCAGGAGAAGTTATCTAGCTAGAGAGGATACTGTAGGACCCAGCCTGGTCCCCAGGAGAAGTTATCTAGTCTATAGAGAGGATACTGTAGGACCCAGCCTGGTCCCCAGGAGAAGTTATCTAGTCTATAGAGAGATACTGTAGGACCCAGCCTGGTCCCCAGGAGAAGTTATCTAGTCTATAGAGAGGATACTGTAGGACCCAGCCTGGTCCCCAGGAGAAGTTATCTAGTCTATAGAGAGGATACTGTAGGACCCAGCCTGGTCCCCAGGAGAAGTTATCTAGTCTATAGAGAGGATACTGTAGGACCCAGCCTGGTCCCCAGGAGAAGTTATCTAGAGAGGATACTGTAGGACCCAGCCTGGTCCCCAGGAGAAGTTATCTAGTCTATAGAGAGGATACTGTAGGACCCAGCCTGGTCCCCAGGAGAAGTTATCTAGAGAGGATACTGTAGGACCCAGCCTGGTCCCCAGGAGAAGTTATCTAGAGAGGATACTGTAGGACCCAGCCTGGTCCCCAGGAGAAGTTATCTAGTCTATAGAGAGGATACTGTAGGACCCAGCCTGGTCCCCAGGAGAAGTTATCTAGTCTATAGAGAGAATACTGTAGGACCCAGCCTGGTCCCCAGGAGAAGTTATCTAGTCTATAGAGAGGATACTGTAGGACCCAGCCTGGTCCCCAGGTGAAGTTATTTAGAGAGGATACTGTAGGACCCAGGCTGGTCCCCAGGAGAAGTTATCTATTCTATAGAGAGGATACTGTAGGACCCAGCCTGGTCCCCAGGAGAAGTTATCTAGTCTATAGAGAGGATACTGTAGGACCCAGCCTGGTCCCCAGGAGAAGTTATCTAGAGAGGATACTGTAGGACCCAGCCTGGTCCCCAGGAGAAGTTATCTAGAGAGGATACTGTAGGACCCAGCCTGGTCCCCAGGAGAAGTTATCTAGTCTATAGAGAGGATACTGTAGGACCCAGCCTGGTCCCCAGGAGAAGTTATCTAGTCTATAGAGAGGATACTGTAGGACCCAGCCTGGTCCCCAGGAGAAGTTATCTAGTCTATAGAGAGGATACTGTAGGACCCAGCCTGGTCCCCAGGAGAAGTTATCTAGTCAGAGAGGATACTGTAGGACCCAGCCTGGTCCCCAGGAGAAGTTATCTAGTCTATAGAGAGGATACTGTAGGACCCAGCCTGGTCCCCAGGAGAAGTTATCTAGAGAGGATACTGTAGGACCCAGCCTGGTCCCCAGGAGAAGTTATCTAGTCTATAGAGAGATACTGTAGGACCCAGCCTGGTCCCCAGGAGAAGTTATCTAGTCTATAGAGAGGATACTGTAGGACCCAGCCTGGTCCCCAGGAGAAGTTATCTAGAGAGGATACTGTAGGACCCAGCCTGGTCCCCAGGAGAAGTTATCTAGTGAGGATACTGTAGGACCCAGCCTGGTCCCCAGGAGAAGTTATCTAGTCTATAGAGAGGATACTGTAGGACCCAGCCTGGTCCCCAGGAGAAGTTATCTAGTCTATAGAGAGGATACTGTAGGACCCAGCCTGGTCCCCAGGAGAAGTTATCTAGAGAGGATACTGTAGGACCCAGCCTGGTCCCCAGGAGAAGTTATCTAGAGAGGATACTGTAGGACCCAGCCTGGTCCCCAGGAGAAGTTATCTAGTCTATAGAGAGGATACTGTAGGACCCAGCCTGGTCCCCAGGAGAAGTTATCCTAGAGAGGATACTGTAGGACCCAGCCTGGTCCCCAGGAGAAGTTATCTAGCTAGAGGATACTGTAGGACCCAGCCTGGTCCCCAGGAGAAGTTATCTAGTCTATAGAGAGGATACTGTAGGACCCAGCCTGGTCCCCAGGAGAAGTTATCTAGTCTATAGAGAGGATACTGTAGGACCCAGCCTGGTCCCCAGGAGAAGTTATCTAGTCTATAGAGAGATACTGTAGGACCCAGCCTGGTCCCCAGGAGAAGTTATCTAGTCTATAGAGAGGATACTGTAGGACCCAGCCTGGTCCCCAGGAGAAGTTATCTAGAGAGGATACTGTAGGACCCAGCCTGGTCCCCAGGAGAAGTTATCTAGTCTATAGAGAGGATACTGTAGGACCCAGCCTGGTCCCCAGGAGAAGTTATCTAGAGAGGACACTGTAGGACCCAGCCTGGTCCCCAGGAGAAGTTATCTAGTCTATAGAGAGGATACTGTAGGACCCAGCCTGGTCCCCAGGAGAAGTTATCTAGTCTATAGAGAGGATACTGTAGGACCCAGCCTGGTCCCCAGGAGAAGTTATCTAGCTAGAGAGGATACTGTAGGACCCAGCCTGGTCCCCAGGAGAAGTTATCTAGTAAGAGAGGATACTGTAGGACCCAGCCTGGTCCCCAGGAGAAGTCGTCTATCTAGAGAGGATACTGTAGGACCCAGCCTGGTCCCCAGGAGAAGTTATCTAGCAGAGGATACTGTAGGACCCAGCCTGGTCCCCAGGAGAAGTTATCTAGTCTATAGAGAGGATACTGTAGGACCCAGCCTGGTCCCCAGGAGAAGTTATCTAGTCTATAGAGAGGATACTGTAGGACCCAGCCTGGTCCCCAGGAGAAGTTATCTAGTCTATAGAGAGGATACTGTAGGACCCAGCCTGGTCCCCAGGAGAAGTTATCTAGAGAGGATACTGTAGGACCCAGCCTGGTCCCCAGGAGAAGTTATCTAGTCTATAGAGAGGATACTGTAGGACCCAGCCTGGTCCCCAGGAGAAGTTATCTAGTCTATAGAGAGGATACTGTAGGACCCAGCCTGGTCCCCAGGAGAAGTTATCTTCAAGAGAGGATACTGTAGGACCCAGCCTGGTCCCCAGGAGAAGTTATCTAGTCTATAGAGAGGATACTGTAGGACCCAGCCTGGTCCCCAGGAGAAGTTATCTAGTCTATAGAGAGGATACTGTAGGACCCAGCCTGGTCCCCAGGAGAAGTTATCTAGTCTATAGAGAGGATACTGTAGGACCCAGCCTGGTCCCCAGGAGAAGTTATCTAGAGAGGATACTGTAGGACCCAGCCTGGTCCCCAGGAGAAGTTTCTAGTCTATAGAGAGGATACTGTAGGACCCAGCCTGGTCCCCAGGAGAAGTTATCTAGTCTATAGAGAGGATACTGTAGGACCCAGCCTGGTCCCCAGGAGAAGTTATCTAGTCTATAGAGAGGATACTGTAGGACCCAGCCTGGTCCCCAGGAGAAGTTATCTAGTCTATAGAGAGGATACTGTAGGACCCAGCCTGGTCCCCAGGAGAAGTTATCTAGTCTATAGAGAGGATACTGTAGGACCCAGCCTGGTCCCCAGGAGAAGTTATCTAGAGGAGGATACTGTAGGACCCAGCCTGGTCCCCAGGAGAAGTTATCTAGAGAGGATACTGTAGGACCCAGCCTGGTCCCCAGGAGAAGTTATCTAGTCTATAGAGATGATACTGTAGGACCCAGCCTGGTCCCCAGGAGAAGTTATCTAGAGAGGATACTGTAGGACCCAGCCTGGTCCCCAGGAGAAGTTATCTAGAGAGGATACTGTAGGACCCAGCCTGGTCCCCAGGAGAAGTTATCTAGTCTATAGAGAGGATACTGTAGGACCCAGCCTGGTCCCCAGGAGAAGTTATCTAGTCTATAGAGAGAATACTGTAGGACCCAGCCTGGTCCCCAGGAGAAGTTATCTAGTCTATAGAGAGGATACTGTAGGACCCAGCCTGGTCCCCAGGAGAAGTTATCTAGTTAGAGAGGATACTGTAGGACCCAGCCTGGTCCCCAGGAGAAGTTATCTAGTCTATAGAGAGGATACTGTAGGACCCAGCCTGGTCCCCAGGAGAAGTTATCTAGAGAGGATACTGTAGGACCCAGCCTGGTCCCCAGGAGAAGTTATCTAGAGAGGATACTGTAGGACCCAGCCTGGTCCCCAGGAGAAGTTATCTAGTCTATAGAGAGGATACTGTAGGACCCAGCCTGGTCCCCAGGAGAAGTTATCTAGTCTATAGAGAGGATACTGTAGGACCCAGCCTGGTCCCCATGAGAAGTTATCTAGTCTATAGAGAGGATACTGTAGGACCCAGCCTGGTCCCCAGGAGAAGTTATCTAGAGAGGATACTGTAGGACCCAGCCTGGTCCCCAGGAGAAGTTATCTAGTCTATGAGAGGATACTGTAGGACCCAGCCTGGTCCCCAGGAGAAGTTATCTAGTCTATAGAGAGGATACTGTAGGACCCAGCCTGGTCCCCAGGAGAAGTTATCTAGTAGAGGATACTGTAGGACCCAGCCTGGTCCCCAGGAGAAGTTATCTAGAGAGGATACTGTAGGACCCAGCCTGGTCCCCAGGAGAAGTTATCTAGTCTATAGAGAGGATACTGTAGGACCCAGCCTGGTCCCCAGGAGAAGTTATCTAGCAGAGGATACTGTAGGACCCAGCCTGGTCCCCAGGAGAAGTTATCTAGCTAGAGGATACTGTAGGACCCAGCCTGGTCCCCAGGAGAAGTTATCTAGTCTATAGAGAGGATACTGTAGGACCCAGCCTGGTCCCCAGGAGAAGTTATCTAGAGAGGATACTGTAGGACCCAGCCTGGTCCCCAGGAGAAGTTATCTAGAGAGGATACTGTAGGACCCAGCCTGGTCCCCAGGAGAAGTTATCTAGTCTATAGAGAGGATACTGTAGGACCCAGCCTGGTCCCCAGGAGAAGTTATCTAGTCTATAGAGAGGATACTGTAGGACCCAGCCTGGTCCCCAGGAGAAGTTATCTAGTCTATAGAGAGGATACTGTAGGACCCAGCCTGGTCCCCAGGAGAAGTTATCTAGTCTATAGAGAGGATACTGTAGGACCCAGCCTGGTCCCCAGGAGAAGTTATCTAGAGAGGATACTGTAGGACCCAGCCTGGTCCCCAGGAGAAGTTATCTAGTCTATAGAGAGATACTGTAGGACCCAGCCTGGTCCCCAGGAGAAGTTATCTAGTCTATAGAGAGGATACTGTAGGACCCAGCCTGGTCCCCAGGAGAAGTTATCTAGTCTATAGAGAGGATACTGTAGGACCCAGCCTGGTCCCCAGGAGAAGTTATCTAGCTAGAGAGGATACTGTAGGACCCAGCCTGGTCCCCAGGAGAAGTTATCTAGTCTATAGAGAGGATACTGTAGGACCCAGCCTGGTCCCCAGGAGAAGTTATCTAGAGAGGATACTGTAGGACCCAGCCTGGTCCCCAGGAGAAGTTATCTAGTCTATAGAGAGGATACTGTAGGACCCAGCCTGGTCCCCAGGAGAAGTTATCTAGAGAGGATACTGTAGGACCCAGCCTGGTCCCCAGGAGAAGTTATCTAGTCTATAGAGAGGATACTGTAGGACCCAGCCTGGTCCCCAGGAGAAGTTATCTAGTCTATAGAGAGGATACTGTAGGACCCAGCCTGGTCCCCAGGAGAAGTTATCTAGAGAGGATACTGTAGGACCCAGCCTGGTCCCCAGGAGAAGTTATCTAGTCTATAGAGAGGATACTGTAGGACCCAGCCTGGTCCCCAGGAGAAGTTATCTAGAGAGGATACTGTAGGACCCAGCCTGGTCCCCAGGAGAAGTTATCTAGTCTATAGAGAGGATACTGTAGGACCCAGCCTGGTCCCCAGGAGAAGTTATCTAGTCTATAGAGAGGATACTGTAGGACCCAGCCTGGTCCCCAGGAGAAGTTATCTAGATAAGAGGATACTGTAGGACCCAGCCTGGTCCCCAGGAGAAGTTATCTAGAGAGGATACTGTAGGACCCAGCCTGGTCCCCAGGAGAAGTTATCTAGTCTATAGAGAGGATACTGTAGGACCCAGCCTGGTCCCCAGGAGAAGTTATCTAGTCTATAGAGAGGATACTGTAGGACCCAGCCTGGTCCCCAGGAGAAGTTATCTAGTCTAAGAGAGGATACTGTAGGACCCAGCCTGGTCCCCAGGAGAAGTTATCTAGTCTAAGAGAGGATACTGTAGGACCCAGCCTGGTCCCCAGGAGAAGTTATCTAGTCTATAGAGAGGATACTGTAGGACCCAGCCTGGTCCCCAGGAGAAGTTATCTAGTCTATAGAGAGGATACTGTAGGACCCAGCCTGGTCCCCAGGAGAAGTTATCTAGTCTAGAGAGGATACTGTAGGACCCAGCCTGGTCCCCAGGAGAAGTTATCTAGTCTATAGAGATGATACTGTAGGACCCAGCCTGGTCCCCAGGAGAAGTTATCTAGTCTATAGAGAGGATACTTTAGGACCCAGCCTGGTCCCCAGGAGAAGTTATCTAGTCTATAGAGAGGATACTGTAGGACCCAGCCTGGTCCCCAGGAGAAGTTATCTAGGAGAGGATACTGTAGGACCCAGCCTGGTCCCCAGGAGAAGTTATCTAGTCTATAGAGAGGATACTGTAGGACCCAGCCTGGTCCCCAGGAGAAGTTATCTAGTCTATAGAGAGATACTGTAGGACCCAGCCTGGTGCCCAGGAGAAGTTATCTAGAGAGGATACTTTATGACCCAGCCTGGTCCCCAGGAGAAGTTATCTAGTCTATAGAGAGGATACTGTAGGACCCAGCCTGGTCCCCAGGAGAAGTTATCTAGAGAGGATACTGTAGGACCCAGCCTGGTCCCCAGGAGAAGTTATCTAGTCTATAGAGAGGATACTGTAGGACCCAGCCTGGTCCCCAGGAGAAGTTATCTAGTCTATAGAGAGGATACTGTAGGACCCAGCCTGGTCCCCAGGAGAAGTTATCTAGAGAGGATACTGTAGGACCCAGCCTGGTCCCCAGGAGAAGTTATCTAGTGAGGATACTGTAGGACCCAGCCTGGTCCCCAGGAGAAGTTATCTAGTCTATAGAGAGGATACTGTAGGACCCAGCCTGGTCCCCAGGAGAAGTTATCTAGTCTATAGAGAGGATACTGTAGGACCCAGCCTGGTCCCCAGGAGAAGTTATCTAGCTTAGAGGATACTGTAGGACCCAGCCTGGTCCCCAGGAGAAGTTATCTAGAGAGGATACTGTAGGACCCAGCCTGGTCCCCAGGAGAAGTTATCTAGTCTATAGAGAGGATACTGTAGGACCCAGCCTGGTCCCCAGGAGAAGTTATCTAGAGAGGATACTGTAGGACCCAGCCTGGTCCCCAGGAGAAGTTATCTAGTCTATAGAGAGGATACTGTAGGACCCAGCCTGGTCCCCAGGAGAAGTTATCTAGTCTATAGAGAGGATACTGTAGGACCCAGCCTGGTCCCCAGGAGAAGTTATCTAGTCTATAGAGAGGATACTGTAGGACCCAGCCTGGTCCCCAGGAGAAGTTATCTAGTCTATAGAGAGGATACTGTAGGACCCAGCCTGGTCCCCAGGAGAAGTTATCTAGTCTATGAGAGGATACTGTAGGACCCAGCCTGGTCCCCAGGAGAAGTTATCTAGTCTATAGAGAGGATACTGTAGGACCCAGCCTGGTCCCCAGGAGAAGTTATCTAGTCTATAGAGAGGATACTGTAGGACCCAGCCTGGTCCCCAGGAGAAGTTATCTAGTCTATAGAGAGGATACTGTAGGACCCAGCCTGGTCCCCAGGAGAAGTTATCTAGCTAGAGGATACTGTAGGACCCAGCCTGGTCCCCAGGAGAAGTTATCTAGCTATAGAGAGGATACTGTAGGACCCAGCCTGGTCCCCAGGAGAAGTTATCTAGTCTATAGAGAGGATACTGTAGGACCCAGCCTGGTCCCCAGGAGAAGTTATCTAGTCTATAGAGAGGATACTGTAGGACCCAGCCTGGTCCCCAGGAGAAGTTATCTAGAGAGGATACTGTAGGACCCAGCCTGGTCCCCAGGAGAAGTTATCTAGTCTATAGAGAGGATACTGTAGGACCCAGCCTGGTCCCCAGGAGAAGTTATCTAGTCTATAGAGAGGATACTGTAGGACCCAGCCTGGTCCCCAGGAGAAGTTATCTAGTCTATAGAGAGGATACTGTAGGACCCAGCCTGGTCCCCAGGAGAAGTTATCTAGTCTATAGAGAGGATACTGTAGGACCCAGCCTGGTCCCCAGGAGAAGTTATCTAGTCTAAGAGAGGATACTGTAGGACCCAGCCTGGTCCCCAGGAGAAGTTATCTAGTCTATAGAGAGGATACTGTAGGACCCAGCCTGGTCCCCAGGAGAAGTTATCTAGTCTATAGAGAGGATACTGTAGGACCCAGCCTGGTCCCCAGGAGAAGTTATCTAGTCTAGAGAGGATACTGTAGGACCCAGCCTGGTCCCCAGGAGAAGTTATCTAGTAGAGGATACTGTAGGACCCAGCCTGGTCCCCAGGAGAAGTTATCTAGTCTATAGAGAGGATACTGTAGGACCCAGCCTGGTCCCCAGGAGAAGTTATCTAGTCTATAGAGAGGATACTGTAGGACCCAGCCTGGTCCCCAGGAGAAGTTATCTAGTCTATAGAGAGGATACTGTAGGACTCAGCCTGGTCGCCAGGAGAAATTATCTAGAGAGGATACTGTAGGACCCAGCCTGGTCCCCAGGAGAAGTTATCTAGTCTATAGAGAGGATACTGTAGGACCCAGCCTGGTCCCCAGGAGAAGTTATCTAGTCTATAGAGAGGATACTGTAGGACCCAGCCTGGTCCCCAGGAGAAGTTATCTAGTCTATAGAGAGGATACTGTAGGACCCAGCCTGGTCCCCAGGAGAAGTTATCTAGTCTATAGAGAGGATACTGTAGGACCCAGCCTGGTCCCCAGGAGAAGTTATCTATAGAGAGGATACTGTGGGACCCAGCCTGGTCCCCAGGAGAAGTTATCTAGTCTATAGAGAGGATACTGTAGGACCCAGCCTGGTCCCCAGGAGAAGTTATCTAGTCTATAGAGAGGATACTGTAGGACCCAGCCTGGTCCCCAGGAGAAGTTATCTAGAGAGAGGATACTGTAGGACCCAGCCTGGTCCCCAGGAGAAGTTATCTAGTCTATAGAGAGTACTGTAGGACCCAGCCTGGTCCCCAGGAGAAGTTATCTAGTCTATAGAGAGGATACTGTAGGACCCAGCCTGGTCCCCAGGAGAAGTTCTAGTCTAGAGAGGATACTGTAGGACCCAGCCTGGTCCCCAGGAGAAGTTATCTAGAGAGGATACTGTAGGACCCAGCCTGGTCCCCAGGAGAAGTTATCTAGTCTATAGAGAGGATACTGTAGGACCCAGCCTGGTCCCCAGGAGAAGTTATCTAGTCTATAGAGAGGATACTGTAGGACCCAGCCTGGTCCCCAGGAGAAATCTAGGGTACTGTGGACCCAGCCTGGTCCCCAGGAGAAGTTATCTAGTCTATAGAGAGGATACTGTAGGACCCAGCCTGGTCCCCAGGAGAAGTTATCTAGTCTATAGAGAGGATACTGTAGGACCCAGCCTGGTCCCCAGGAGAAGTTATCTAGTCTATAGAGAGGATACTGTAGGACCCAGCCTGGTCCCCAGGAGAAGTTATCTAGAGAGGATACTGTAGGACCCAGCCTGGTCCCCAGGAGAAGTTATCTAGTCTATAGAGAGGATACTGTAGGACCCAGCCTGGTCCCCAGGAGAAGTTATCTCTATAGAGAGGATACTGTAGGACCCAGCCTGGTCCCCAGGAGAAGTTATCTAGTCTATAGAGAGGATACTGTAGGACCCAGCCTGGTCCCCAGGAGAAGTTATCTAGTCTATAGAGAGGATACTGTAGGACCCAGCCTGGTCCCCAGGAGAAGTTATCTAGTCTATAGAGAGGATACTGTAGGACCCAGCCTGGTCCCCAGGAGAAGTTATCTAGTCTATAGAGAGGATACTGTAGGACCCAGCCTGGTCCCCAGGAGAAGTTATCTAGTCTATAGAGAGGATACTGTAGGACCCAGCCTGGTCCCCAGGAGAAGTTATCTAGTCTATAGAGAGGATACTGTAGGACCCAGCCTGGTCCCCAGGAGAAGTTATCTAGAGAGGATACTGTAGGACCCAGCCTGGTCCCCAGGAGAAGTTATCTAGTCTATAGAGAGGATACTGTAGGACCCAGCCTGGTCCCCAGGAGAAGTTATCTAGTCTATAGAGAGGATACTGTAGGACCCAGCCTGGTCCCCAGGAGAAGTTATCTAGTCTATAGAGAGGATACTGTAGGACCCAGCCTGGTCCCCAGGAGAAGTTATCTAGTCAGAGAGGATACTGTAGGACCCAGCCTGGTCCCCAGGAGAAGTTATCTAGAGAGGATACTGTAGGACCCAGCCTGGTCCCCAGGAGAAGTTATCTAGTCTATAGAGAGGATACTGTAGGACCCAGCCTGGTCCCCAGGAGAAGTTATCTAGTCATAGAGAGGATACTGTAGGACCCAGCCTGGTCCCCAGGAGAAGTTATCTAGTCTATAGAGAGGATACTGTAGGACCCAGCCTGGTCCCCAGGAGAAGTTATCTAGTCTATAGAGAGGATACTGTAGGACCCAGCCTGGTCCCCAGGAGAAGTTATCTAGTCTATAGAGAGGATACTGTAGGACCCAGCCTGGTCCCCAGGAGAAGTTATCTAGTCTATAGAGAGGATACTGTAGGACCCAGCCTGGTCCCCAGGAGAAGTTATCTAGTCTAAGAGAGGATACTGTAGGACCCAGCCTGGTCCCCAGGAGAAGTTATCTAGTCTATAGAGAGGATACTGTAGGACCCAGCCTGGTCCCCAGGAGAAGTTATCTAGTCTTAGAGAGGATACTGTAGGACCCAGCCTGGTCCCCAGGAGAAGTTATCTAGTCTATAGAGGGATACTGTACAGGACCCAGCCTGGTCCCCAGGAGAAGTTATCTAGTCTATAGAGAGGATACTGTAGGACCCAGCCTGGTCCCCAGGAGAAGTTATCTAGAGAGGATACTGTAGGACCCAGCCTGGTCCCCAGGAGAAGTTATCTAGTCTATAGAGAGGATACTGTAGGACCCAGCCTGGTCCCCGGGAGAAGTTATCTAGTCTAAGAGAGGATACTGTAGGACCCAGCCTGGTCCCCAGGAGAAGTTATCTAGTCTATAGAGAGGATACTGTAGGACCCAGCCTGGTCCCCAGGAGAAGTTATCTAGTCTAAGAGAGGATACTGTAGGACCCAGCCTGGTCCCCAGGAGAAGTTATCTATCTATAGAGAGGATACTGTAGGACCCAGCCTGGTCCCCAGGAGAAGTTATCTGGTCTATAGAGAGGATACTGTAGGACCCAGCCTGGTCCCCAGGAGAAGTTATCTAGTAAGAGGATACTGTAGGACCCAGCCTGGTCCCCAGGAGAAGTTATCTAGTCTATAGAGAGGATACTGTAGGACCCAGCCTGGTCCCCAGGAGAAGTTATCTAGTCTATAGAGAGGATACTGTAGGACCCAGCCTGGTCCCCAGGAGAAGTTATCTAGTCTAAGAGAGGATACTGTAGGACCCAGCCTGGTCCCCAGGAGAAGTTATCTAGAGAGGATACTGTAGGACCCAGCCTGGTCCCCAGGAGAAGTTATCTAGTCTATAGAGAGGATACTGTAGGACCCAGCCTGGTCCCCAGGAGAAGTTATCTAGTCTATAGAGAGGATACTGTAGGACCCAGCCTGGTCCCAGGATGAAGTTATCTAGAGAGGATACTGTAGGACCCAGTCTGGTCCCCAGGATAAGTTATCTAGAGAGGATACTGTAGGACCCAGCCTGGTCCCCAGGAGAAGTTATCTAGTCTATAGAGAGGATACTGTAGGACCCAGCCTGGTCCCCAGGGAGAAGTTATCTAGAGAGGATACTGTAGGACCCAGCCTGGTCCCGAGGAGAAGTTATCTAGTCTATAGAGAGGATACTGTAGGACCCAGCCTGGTCCCCAGGAGAAGTTATCTAGTCTATAGAGAGGATACTGTAGGACCCAGCCTGGTCCCCAGGAGAAGTTATCTAGAGAGGATACTGTAGGACCCAGCCTGGTCCCCAGAGTTATCTTTATAGAGAGGATACTGCAGGACCCAGCCTGGTCCCCAGGAGAGTTATTTCTAGTCTATAGAGAGGATACTGTAGGACCCAGCCTGGTCCCCAGGAGAAGTTATCTAGTCTATAGAGAGGATACTGTAGGACCCAGCCTGGTCCCCAGGAGAAGTTGTCTTAGAGAGGATACTGTAGGACCCAGCCTGGTCCCCAGGAGAAGTTATCTAGTCTATAGAGAGGATACTGTAGGACCCAGCCTGGTCCCCAGGAGAAGTTATCTAGTCTATAGAGGATACTGCAGGACCCAGCCTGGTCCCAGGAGAAGTTATCTAGTAGAGAGGATACTGTAGGACCCAGCCTGGTCCCCAGGAGAAGTTATCTAGTCTATAGAGAGGATACTGTAGGACCCAGCCTGGTCCCCAGGAGAAGTTATCTAGTCTATAGAGAGGATACTGTAGGACCCAGCCTGGTCCCCAGGAGAAGTTTATCTAGAGAGGATACTGTAGGACCCAGCCTGGTCCCCAGGAAGTTATCTAGAGAGGATACTGTAGGACCCAGGCCTGGTCCCCAGGAGAAGTTATCTAGTCTATAGAGAGGATACTGTAGGACCCAGCCTGGTCCCCAGAAGTTATCTAGTCTACAGAGAGGATACTGTAGGACCCAGCCTGGTCCCCAGGAGAAGTTATCTGGTCTATAGAGGATACTGTGGGACCAGCAGCCTGGTCCCCAGGAGAAGTTATGTCTTTCTAGAGAGGATACTGTAGGACCCAGCCTGGTCCCCAGGAGAAGTTATCTAGAGAGGATACTGTAGGACCCAGCCTGGTCCCCAGGAGAAGTTATCTAGTCTATAGAGAGGATACTTAGAGACCCAGCCTGGTCCCCAGGAGAAGTTATCTAGTCTATAGAGAGGATACTGTAGGACCCAGCCTGGTCCCCAGGAGAAGTTATCTAGTCTATAGAGAGGATACTGTGGGACCCAGCCTGGTCCCCAGGAGAAGTTATCTAGTCTATAGAGAGGATACTGTGGGACCCAGCCTGGTCCCCAGGAGAAGTTATCTAGAGAGGATACTGTAGGACCCCAGCCTGGTCCCCAGGAGAAGTTATCTAGTCTATAGAGATGATACTGTGGACCCAGCCTGGTCCCCTAGAGAGGACGGAGGACCCAGCCTGTCCCCAGAGAAGTTATCTGAGAGACTGAGATCCAGCCTGGTCCCCAGGAGAAGTTATCTGTCTATAGAGAGGATACTGTGGGACCCAGCCTGGTCCCCAGGAGAAGTTATCTAGTCTATAGAGAGGATATCTGTAGGACCCAGCCTGGTCCCCAGGAGAAGTAGATCTAGTCTATAGAGAGGATACTGTAGGACCCAGCCTGGTCCCCAGGAGAAGTTATCTAGTCTATAGAGAGGATACTGTAGGACCCAGCCTGGTCCCCAGGAGAAGTTATCTAGAGAGGATACTGTGGACCCAGCCTGGTCCCCAGGAGAAGTTATCTAGTCTATAGAGAGGATACTGTAGGACCCAGCCTGGTCCCCAGGAGAAGTTATCTAGTCTATAGAGGATACTGTAGGACCCAGCCTGGTCCCCGGGAAGTTATCTAGTAGAGGGATACTGTAGGACCCAGCCTGGTCCCCAGGAGAAGTTATCTAGTCTATAGAGAGGATACTGTAGGACCCAGCCTGGTCCCCAGGAGAAGTTATCTAGTCTGAGAGGATACTGTAGGACCCAGCCTGGTCCCCAGGAGAAGTTATCTAGTCTATAGAGAGGATACTGTAGGGACCCAGCCTGGTCCCCAGGAGAAGTTATCTAGAGAGGATACTGTGGGACCCAGCCTGGTCCCAGGAGAAGTTATCTAGTCTATAGAGAGGATACTGTAGGACCCAGCCTGGTCCCCAGGAGAAGTTATCTAGTCTAAGAGAGGATACTGTAGGACCCAGCCTGGTCCCCAGGAGATTATCTAGTCTATAGAGAGGATACTGTAGGACCCAGCCTGGTCCCCAGGAGAAGTTATCTAGTAGAGAGGATACTGTAGGACCCAGCCTGGTCCCCAGGAGAAGTTATCTAGTCTATAGAGAGGATACTGTAGGACCCAGCCTGGTCCCCAGGAGAAGTTATCTAGTCTATAGAGAGGATACTGTAGGACCCAGCCTGGTCCCCAGGAGAAGTTATCTAGTCTATAGAGAGGATACTGTAGGACCCAGCCTGGTCCCAGGAGAAGTTATCTAGCTTAAGAGGATACTGTAGGACCCAGCCTGGTCCCCAGAGTTATCTAGTCTATAGAGAGGATACTGTGGGACCCAGCCTGGTCCCCAGGATATCTAGTCTATAGAGAGGATACTGGGACCCAGCCTGGTCCCCAGGAGAAGTTATCTAGTCTATAGAGAGGATACTGTAGGACCCAGCCTGGTCCCCAGGAGAAGTTATCTAGTTAAGAGGATACTGTATGGGACCCAGCCTGGTCCCCAGGAGAAGTTATCTAGTCTATAGAGAGGATACTGTGGACCCAGCCTGGTCCCCAGGAGAAGTTATCTAGTCTATAGGGGGACCCAGCCTGGTCCCCAGGAGAAATTATCTAGAGAGGATACTGTAGGACCCAGCCTGGTCCCCAGGAGGTTAGCTCGTCTAGAGAGGATACTGTAGGACCCAGCCTGGTCCCCAGGAGAAGTTATCTAGTCTATAGAGAGGATACTGTAGGACCCAGTCTGTCCCCAGGAGAAGTTATCTAGTCTATAGAGAGAATACTGTAGGACCCAGCCTGGTCCCCAGGAGAAGTTATCTAGTGAGAGGATACTGTGGGACCCAGCCTGTCCCCAGGAGAATTATCTAGTAGAGGATACTGTAGGACCCAGCCTGGTCCCCAGGAGAAGTTATCTAGTCTATAGAGAGGATACTGTAGGACCCAGCCTGGTCCCCAGGAGAAGTTATTTCTATTGTCCTTGAGAGATCTAGTCTATAGAGATGATACTGTAGGACCCAGCCTGGTCCCCAGGAGAAGTTATCTAGAGAGGGATACTGTAGGACCCAGCCTGGTCCCCAGGAGAAGTTATCTAGTCTCTAGAGGGATACTGTAGGACCCAGCCTGGTCCCCAGGAGAAGTTATCTAGTCCTATAGAGAGGATACTGTAGGACCCAGCCTGGTCCCCAGGAGAAGTTATCTAGTCTATAGAGAGGGATACTGTAGGACCCAGCCTGGTCCCCAGGAGAAGTTATCTAGTCTATAGAGAGGATACTGTAGGACCCAGCCTGGTCCCCAGGAGAAGTTATCTAGTCTAGAGAGGGGATACTGTAGGACCCAGCCTGGTCCCCAGGAGAAGTTATCTAGAGAGAGATACTGTAGGACCCAGCCTGGTCCCAGGAGAGGTTATCTGTCTATAGAGAGGATACTGTAGGACCCAGCCTGGTCCCCAGGTGAGATTTCTATATAGAGAGGATACTGTCAGGACCCAGCCTGGTCCCCAGGAGAAGTTATCTAGTCTAGAGAGGATACTGTAGGACCCAGCCTGGTCCCCAGGAGAAGTTATCTAGTCTATAGAGAGGATACTGTAGGACCCACCTGGTCCCCAGGAGAGTTATCTTCTAGAGGAAGGACCCAGCCTGGTCCCCAGGAGAAGTTATCTAGTCTAGAGAGGATACTAGCAGACCCAGCCTGGTCCCCGGTGTTTCTAGTCTATAGGTGTAGGACCCAGCCTGGTCCCCAGGTATCGTTATAGGGATGTGTACCCACCTGGTCCCCAGGAGAAGTTATCTGGTCTATAGAGAGGATACTGTAGGACAGCCTGGTCCCAGGAGAAGTTATCTAGAGAGGATACTGTAGGCCCACCTGGTCCCCGGGTTATCTAGCTGATACTAGGACCCAGCCTGGTCCCAGGGAAGTTATCTAGTCTATAGAGAGGATACTTACTCAGCCTGGTCTCCGGGAAGTTATCTAAGAGGATACTGTAGGACACTGTCCCGGGGTCTCTAGTCTAGAGTACTGTGGACCCAGCCTGGTCCCAGGTGAAGTTATCTAGTCTAAGAGAGGATACTGTAGACCCAGCCTGGTCCCCAGGAGAAGTTATCTAGTAGAGGATACTGTAGGACCCAGCCTGGTCCCAGGTGAAGTTATCTAGTCTATAGAGAGGATACTGTAGGACCCAGCCTGGTCCCCAGGAGAAGTTCTAGTCTATAGAGAGGATACTGTAGGACCCAGCCTGGTCCCCAGGAGAAGTTATCTAGTCTATAGAGAGATTGTGGACCGTCCCCAGGAGAAGTTATCTAGTCTATAGGAGGTACTGTAGAACCCAGCCTGGTCCCCAGGAGAAGTTATCTAGTCTGGGAGTGCTGTAGGACCCAGCCTGGTCCCCAGGAGTATAGTCGGGGATACTGTGGGACCTGGTCCCGGAGAAGTTATCTAGTCTATAGAGAGGATACTGTAGGACCCACCTGGTCCCCGGGAAGTTATCTAGTCTATAGAGAGGATACTGTAGGACCCACCTGGTCCCCAGGGAAGTTATCTAGTCTAGAGAGAGGATACTGTAGGACCCGCCTGGTCCCCAGGAGAAGGTTAGTCTTAGGAGGATACTGTAGACCCAGCCTGGTCCCCAGGGAGTTATCTAGTCTATAGAGAGATATGTAGGACCCAGCCTGGTCCCCAGGAGAAGTTATCTAGAGAGGATACTGGCCCAGCTGGTCCCAGGAGAAGTTATCTAGTCTATAGAGAGGATACTGTAGGACCCAGCCTGGTCCCCAGGAGAAATTATGTCTATGAGAGATACTGTAGGACCCAGCCTGCGTCCCCAGGAGAAGTTATCTCTATAGAGAGGATACTGTGAGACCCAGCTGGTCGCCCGCAGGAGAATTATCTAGTCTTAGAGGATACTGTCAGACCCACTGGTCCCAGGATTGTTGAGAGGTATTAGGACCCAACCAGCTTCCCAGGGTTATCTAGTAGGGATACTGTAGACCCAGCCTGGTCCCAGGGTTATCTAGTCTATAGAGAGGATACTGTAGACCCAGCCTGGTCCCAGGAGAAGTTATCTAGTCTATAGAGAGGATTTTTATGTCCGTAGGACCCAGTCTGTCCCTTCAGGAGAAGTTATTCTTTCTAAAAGAGGATACTGTAGGACCCAGCTGCAGAGAGACCTAGACCAGCCTGGTCCCCCGGAAGTTATCTGGTCTATAGAGAGGATACTTAGGACCCATCCTGGGTCGGAGTTTCGGGAGATAGGCCTGTCCCCAGTTATCTAGAGAGAGTAACAGGGGACCCAGCCTGGTCGGCCCAGGAGAAGTTATCTAGTCTATAGGAGATGACTGCCTAGGACCCAGCCTGGTCCCAGGAGAGATTATCTAGTCTAGAGAGATACTGTAGGGACCAGCCTGGTTCCCTAGGGAAGTTATCTGGTCTATAGAGATGGATACTGTCAGGACCCAGCCTGGTCCCCAGGAGAATTCTATAGAGAGGAATAACAGGGACCCAGTCTTGGTCCCCAGGTGAAGATTCTAGTCTATAGAGAATGATACTGTAGGACCTGGTCCCAACAGGAAGTTATCTAGTAGATACTGTGACCCATGGTCCCAGAGTTATCTATCGGCTGGCCCAGTTCATTGGATTATCTGGGACCCTTCCTGGTCCCCAGGAGAGTTATCTAGTCTGTCAGAGAGGATACTGTAACCCCCCGTCCCCAGAGATCTAAGAGTACTTTCTATAAGGACCCAGCCTGGTCCCAGGGAGAAGTTATCTAGAGAGGATACTGGTGGACCCAGCCTGGTCCCCAGGAGAAGTTATCTCCCAAGTGGGATACTGTAGGACCCAGCCTGGTCCCCAGGAGAAGTTATCTAGTCTATAGAGAGGATGCTGTGGGATACGTGGTTCCAGCTCTATATCTGTCTAACTGTAAGCCCCTTCCCCGAGTTATTCTAGTCGGGTTCAGGGTCACAGTCAGTCCCAGCCTGGTCCCGGAGAGTTATCTAGTCTATAGAGAGGATACTGTACGACCCTGCCCTTAAGTTATCTGTAGAAAGGACACTTAGACCTTCAGTTCCCAGGAGAAGTTATCTAGAGAGTATAAACTTGCTAGACCCAGCCTGGTCCCCAGGAGAAGTTATCTAGTCTACAGAGAGGATACTTTGTAGGACCCAGCCTGGTCGCCAGGAGAAATTGTCTATCTAGAGAGGATACTGTAGGACCTCCTGGTCCCCAGGAGTTCATCTGTCCCATAGAGAGGTACACTGTAGGGACCCAGCCTGGCTCCCAGGAGAAGTTATCTAGTCTATAGAGAGGATACTGTAGGACCCAGCCTGGTCACCAGCAGGAGAAGTTATCTGTCTATAGAGAGGATACTGTGGGAACCTGGTCCCCCCAGGAGAAGTTATCTAGAGAGGATACTGGAGAACCAGCCCGGTCCCCGTAGAAGTTATCTAGTCTATAGAGAGGATACTGTAGGACCCATCCTGGTCCCCAGGAGGATGGTCTATCTAGTCTACAGGGACTGTAGACCAGCCTGGTCCCCAGGAGAAGTACATAGAGTGTTGCACTGGTGACCCAGCCTGGTCCCCTGGAGAGTTGTCTAGTCTACAGAAGAGGATACTGTAGGGACCCAGCCTGGTTCCCAGGTGGAAGTTATCTAGTCTAGCTCAGAGAACACTGACCTAGCCTGGTCCCCGGAGAAGTTAATCTGGCTCACTGAGAGATACTGCAGACCCAGCCTGGTCCCTGGGTGAAGTTATCTAGTCTATAGAGATGATACTGTAGTGATTCAGTGGTCCCCAGGAGAAGTTATCTTAGAGAGGATACTGTAGGGACCCAGCTTGGTCTGTGGTGAAGTTATCTAGGAGCAGGACGACCCTGTTTCCCGGAGAAGTTATCTGTCTATAGAGGGACTGTGTAGGACCCAGGGTTTCTGGGGAGAAATCTACCCCAATAGTATCAGAGGATGCATGAGACCACCTGGTCCCGCAGGGTATCTGTCTAGAGAGGATCTTTGGACCTGGCCCAGGAGAAGTTTCTGGATAAGAGAGGATACTGTAGCGGACCCAGCGGTCCCCAGGAGAAGTTATCTAGGTCTATAGGAGGATACTGTGGGACCTAAAACTGGTCCCCGGGAGAAGTTATCTAGAGAGATACTGTGGACCTGGTCCCCGGGAAGTTATCTAGAGAGGGGTTACAACTGAGGACCCAGGGCTGGTCCCCGTGAGAAGTTATCTATTCACCTATAGAGAGGATACTGTAGAGACCCCAGCCTGGTCCCAAGAGAAGTATCTCTGGTCTATAGAGAGATACTGTAGGAACCCAGCCTGGTCCCAGGAGAAGTTATCTAAGAGGACTAGTAGGACCCAGCCTGGTCTCCCCAGGAGAAGTTATCTAGTCTATAGAGAGGATACTGCAGAACCAGCCTGTCCCCAGGAGAAGTTATCTAATTGCCGTTCTCTAGAGAGGATACTGTAGGACCCAGCTGGTCCCCAGAAGAAGTTAGTCTAAGGTAGAGGGATACTGTAGGACCCAGCCTGGTCCCAGGAGAAGTTATCTAGTCTAGTAGAGAGGATACTGTAGGACCCAGCCTGGTCCCCAGGAGAAGTTATCTAGTCTATAGAGAGGATACTGCGACCTCCAGCGTCCCCAGAGAAGTGTCTAGTCTATAGAGAGGATACTTGACCCAGCCTGGTCCCCAGGAGAAGTTATCTAGTCTATAGAGAGGATACTGTAGGACCCAGCCTGAGATAAGGAGAGGAGGGATGTGGAGGAGAAGAGGAGAGGAGGGAGGAGAGGAGTGAGGGAGGAGAAGAGGAGAGGAGGGATGGAGAGAGGCGAGGAGAGGAGGGAGGAGAGGAGGGTAGAGAGAGGAGGGAGGAGAAGAGGGAGAGGAGAGAAGGATGGAGAGAGGTTAGAGGAGAGGAGGGAGGAGAAGAGGAGAGGCGTATGAGAAGAGGAAGGAGAGATGAGAGAGGAGGGAGGAGAAGAGGAGAGGAGGGAGGAGAGATGAGGAGAGAGGAGGGAGGAGAAGAGGAGAGGAGGGAGAGAAGAGGAGAGGAGGGACAGAGAGAGGCGGGAGGAGAGGAGGAGGAGAGATGAGGAGAGGAGGGAGGAGAAGAGTGAGGAGAAGAGGAGAGGGAGTGAGGAGAAGAGGAGAGAGGGAGGAGAGAGGGAGGAGAAGAGGAGAGGAGGGAAGAGAGGAGGGAGATGTAAAAGCCACAGGCACATCATAAATCTCAAAATAACAGCCTCAAGTAGTTGGCATGCTATACTACCTCTCTATGGTGGCTTTCCTGCCATGTCTAGTTGGCACGCTAATACCTCTATGGTGGTTTCTGCCATGTCTAGTTACACGCTATACTACCCTCTCTATGGTGGCTTCTGCCATGTCTAGTTGGTACGCCATACCTCTATGGCGGCTTGCCAAGTCTATTGGAACGCCATCAGCAACTGACTCACCGGCTGATTAACCGACTGGCTGATTAACTGACCGATTAACTGACTGGCTGACGGCTGACCGGCTGATTAACCGGAATTTGATTAAACTGACCGTTCTGATTACCGGACTGGTTGACTGACCGGTTGACTGATCGGCTGATTACTGACTGGTTGAGACTCGGATTAACTGACTGATTAACCGACTGGCTGAATAACTGACTGATTAACTGACTGGCTGATTACTGACCGGTTGACTGACTGGCTGATTAACCGACTGATTAACTGACTGGCTGACTGGCTGATTAACTGATTGATTAACTGACTGGGCTGATTAACCGACTGGCCGATTAAACCGACTGGCTGATTACTGACTGGTTGACTGACTGGCTGATTAACTGACTGATTAACCGACTTGCTGATTACCGACTAGTTGACTAACTGGCTGACTGGCTGATTACTGACTGGCTGATTAACCGACCCTGGTTAATAACTGACCGGCGGATTACCGGACCGGTTGACGACTGGCTGACTGGCCGATTAACTGACTGGCTGACTGGCTGATTAACTGGCTGACTGACTGCTGCTTAAAGCGGCAGCTGCTCTTCTGCCATGTGCGGCCTCTCCACGCTGGTGCCTCAGCCCTCAGTCTCAACGATGCTAATGGTTTCATGCCGCCTCGTTGCTGCATCAGCCCCTCAGTCCTAACAGATGCCAATATTTTCATGTTGCTTGTTAATGCCTCATTCCTCAGTCCTAACTGATGCCAATGGTTTCATGCTTGCCTCCTTGCTGCCTCAACCTCAGCCTCAGCCCCAACGATGCCAATGGCTCATGCTGCCTCTGGATGTTTTCTAGAAGCCAGATGCTGCACCTGGAATCTAGATGTGTCTGGATGTTTTCTAGAAGCTAAGATGCTGCACCTGAAGCTAGATGTGTCTCTAGATGTTTTCTAGAAGCTACAGATGCTGCACCTTTGAATCTACAGATGTGTTTCGATTTTTCAGGTGCTTCAGATGCTGCACCTGAAGCTAGATGTGTCTCTGGATGTTCTCAGAAGCTAAGCAAGATGCTGCACCTGGCTTTTTTGATGTATTCTAGCTTGACCGTACTGGAGCCAAGGAAGGAATATACCGCTTGTCAAAACGCGCCTGTTCTGATTTTAAAGTCTGTTCCTCCTGTAACCTTTCTCCTTCTCTTGATCTCTATGTCCACCTTTCTGGACCCCTCTCTTCACTTTCTATATCCCTCTAACCCTTTGATCTCTCACACAAATCTTTCTGTATCCTCTCTCAATCTTTTCCTCTTTTCTCTCTCCCTCCCTCTTGTCCTCTAGCTGCGCTGATAAGGGCAACAGAAAGAAATTGTGCCTTAATTCTCCGCTTGCTGGATTGCTGATCAGGCCGGCTGAAGAGACTGGAGGCCTTCGCCTGGTAAGTGACTACAATCAATATATCCTTACCCTCCTGTATGTGGCCTATCACATATCACTGTTGCAAGCAGAATAGACAATCTGCAGTAAGTATCACTGTTAGCAGTAAAGCAAGAGAGAATAGGGAGAGAGGGGGAGAGAGAGCTAGACGGGGGGAGAGAGGAGTGTGTGAGAGAGAGAAAGTGACTGAGAAAATGAGGAGGGAGAGAGAGACAGAGAATGAGGAGGGCGAGAGAGACATAGAATGAGGAGGGAGAGAGAGACAGAGAAATAGGAGGGAGAGAGAGACAGAGAATATGGAGGAGAGAGAGACAGAGAAATATGGGAGGAGAGACAGAGACAGAGAATGAGGAGGAGAGAGAGACATAGAGAATGAGGAGGAAGAGAGAGACATATAATGTGAGTAAGGGAGAGAGTATAAATGAGGAGGAGAGAGACAGAGAATTAGGGGAGGGAGACAGAGACAGAGAATCTAGGAGGGAGACAGAGACAGAGAATATGGAGGGAGAGAGAGACACAGCAGACAGAGACAGAGAATGAGGAGGAGAGAGAGACATAGAATGAGGAGGGAGAGAGAGACATAGGAACAGAGGGAGAGAGAGAGACATAGAAGGGAGGGAGAGAGAGAATTAAAGGAGGAAGAGAGAGACAGAGAACTAGGAGCTATAACTCGCCCGACTTCAGAACCGTTTTGGTGTTTATAACTCGTCTGGCATTCAGGAATCCTTTTTGTTGGTGTTTATAACTAATCTGGCATTCAGGGATCCTGTTTGTTGGTGTTTATAACTAATCTGGCATTCAGGAATCCTGTTTGTTGGTGTTTATAACTCATCTGGCATTCAGGAATCCTGTTTGTTGGTGTTTATAACTCCTCTGGCATTCAGGAATCCTCTTTGTTGGTGTTTATAACTCGTCTGGCATTCAGGAATCCTGTTTGTTGGTGTTGGTGTTTATAACTCGTCTGACATTCAGGGATCCTGTTTGTTGGTGTTTATATCTCGTCTGACATTCAGGGATCCTGTTTGTTGGTGTTTATATCTCGTCTGGCATTCAGGAATCCTGTTTGTTGGTGTTTATAACTCATCTGGCATTCAGGGATCCTGTTTGTTGGTGTTTATAACTCGTCTGGCATTCAGGAATCCTGTTTGTTGGTGTTTATAACTCGTCTGGCATTCAGGAATCATGTTTGTTGGTGTTTATAACTCGTCTGGCATTCAGGAATCCTGTTTGTTGGTGTTGGTGTTTATAACTCGTCTGGCATTCAGGGATCCTGTTTGTTGGTGTTTATAACTCGTCTGGCATTCAGGGATCCTGTTTGTTGGTGTTTATAACTCGTCTGGCATTCAGGAATCCTGTTTGTTGGTGTTTATAACTCGTCTGGCATTCAGTAATCCTGTTTGTTGGTGTTTATAACTCGTCTGGCATTCAGGGATCCTGTTTGTTGGTGTTTATAACTCGTCTGGCATTCAGGGATCCTGTTTGTTGGTGTTTATAACTCGTCTGGCAATCAGGGATCCTGTTTGTTGGTGATGGTGTTTATAACTCGTCTGGCATTCATGAATCCTGTTTGTTGGTGTTGGTGTTTATAACTCGTCTGGCATTCAGGAATCCTGTGTGTTGGTGTTTATAACTCGTCTGGCATTCAGGAATCCTGTTTGTTGGTGCTTATAACTCGTCTGGCAATCAGGGATCCTGTTTGTTGGTGATGGTGTTTATAACTCGTCTGGCATTCAGGAATCCTGTTTGTTGGTGCTTATAACTCGTCTGGCATTCAGGGATCCGGTTTGTTGGTGTTTATAACTCGTCTGGCATTCAGGAATCCTGTTTGTTGGTGTTTATAACTCCTCTGGCATTCAGGAATCCTGTTTGTTGGTGTTTATAACTCGTCTGGCATTCAGGAATCCTGTTTGTTGGTGTTTATAACTCGTCTGGCATTCAGGGATGGATCCTGTTTGTTGGTGTTTATAACTCGTCTGGCATTCAGGGATCCTGTTTGTTGGTGTTTATAACTCATCTGGCATTCAGGAATCCTGTTTGTTGGTGTTTATAACTCGTCTGACATTCAGAGATCCTGTTCGTTGGTGTTGGTGTTTATAACTCGTCTGACATTCAGAGATCCTGTTCGTTGGTGTTTATAACTCGTCTGGCATTCAGTAATCCTGTGTGTTGGTGTTTATAACTCGTCTGGCATTCAGGAATCCTGTTTGTTGGTGTTGGTGTTTATAACTCATCTGGCATTCAGGAATCCTGTTTGTTGGTGTTTATAACTCGTCTGGCATTCAGTAATCCTGTTTGTTGGTGTTTATAACTCGTCTGGCATTCAGGGATCCTGTTTGTTGGTGTTTATAACTCGTCTGGCATTCAGGGATCCTGTTTGTTGGTGTTTATAACTCGTCTGGCATTCAGGAATCCTGTTTGTTGGTGTTTATAACTCGTCTGGCATTCAGTAATCCTGTTTGTTGGTGTTTATAACTCGTCTGGCATTCAGGGATCCTGTTTGTTGGTGTTTATAACTCGTCTGGCATTCAGGGATCCTGTTTGTTGGTGTTTATAACTCGTCTGGCATTCAGGAATCCTGTTTGTTGGTGTTTATAACTAATCTGGCATTCAGGAATCCTGTTTGTTGGTGTTTATAACTCGTCTGGCATTCAGGGATCCTGTTTGTTGGTGTTTATAACTCGTCTGACATTCAGAGATCCTGTTCGTTGGTGTTGGTGTTTATAACTCGTCTGACATTCAGAGATCCTGTTCGTTGGTGTTTATAACTCGTCTGGCATTCAGTAATCCTGTGTGTTGGTGTTTATAACTCGTCTGGCATTCAGGGATCCTGTTTGTTGGTGTTTATAACTCATCTGGCATTCAGGAATCCTGTTTGTTGGTGTTTATAACTCCTCTGGCATTCAGGAATCCTGTTTGTTGGTGTTTATAACTCGTCTGGCATTCAGCGATCCTGTTTGTTGGTGTTTATAACTCGTCTGACATTCAGAGATCCTGTTTGTTGGTGTTTATAACTCGTCTGGCATTCAGGAATCCTGTGTGTTGGTGTTTATAACTCGTCTGGCATTCAGGGATCCTGTTTGTTGGTGTTTATAACTCGTCTGGCAATCAGGGATCCTGTTTGTTGGTGATGGTGTTTATAACTCGTCTGGCATTCAGGAATCCTGTTTGTTGGTGCTTATAACTCGTCTGGCATTCAGGGATCCTGTTTGTTGGTGTTTATAACTCGTCTGGCATTCAGGGATCCTGTTTGTTGGTGTTTATAACTAATCTGGCATTCAGGAATCCTGTTTGTTGGTGTTTATAACTCGTCTGGCATTCAGGGATCCTGTTTGTTGGTGTTTATAACTCGTCTGACATTCAGAGATCCTGTTCATTGGTGTTGGTGTTTATAACTCGTCTGACATTCAGGAATCCTGTTTGGTGGTGTTGGTGTTTATAACTCGTCTGGCATTCAGGAATCCTGTGTGTTGTTGTTTATAACTCGTCTGGCATTCAGGAATCCTGTTTGTTGGTGCTTATAACTCGTCTGACATTCACAGATCCTGTTCGTTGGTGTTGTTGTTTATAACTCGTCTGACATTCAGGAATCCTGTTTGTTGGTGTTTATAACTCGTCTGGCATTCAGGAATCCTGTGTGTTGGTGTTTATAACTCGTCTGGCAATCAGGGATCCTGTTTGTTGGTGATGGTGTTTATAACTCGTCTGGCATTCAGGAATCCTGTGTGTTGGTGTTTATAACTCGTCTGGCATTCAGGAATCCTCTTTGTTGGTGTTTATAACTCGTCTGGCAATCAGGGATCCTGTTTGTTGGTGATGGTGTTTATAACTCGTCTGGCATTCATGAATCCTGTTTGTTGGTGTTTATAACTCGTCTGGCATTCAGGAATCCTGTTTGTTGGTGTTTATAACTCGTCTGGCAATCAGGGATCCTGTTTGTTGGTGATGGTGTTTATAACTCGTCTGGCATTCAGGAATCCTGTGTGTAAGTGTTTATAACTCGTCTGGCATTCAGGGATCCTGTTTGTTGGTGTTTAAAACTAATCTGGCATTCAGGAATCCTGTTTGTTGGTGTTTATAACTCGTCTGGTAATCAGGGATCCTGTTTGTTGGTGTTTATAACTCGTCTGACATTCAGAGATCCTGTTCGTTGGTGTTGGTGTTTATAACTCGTCTGGCATTCAGGAATCCTGTTTGTTGGTGTTTATAACTCGTCTGGCATTCAGCAATCATGTTTGTTGGTGTTTATAACTCATCTGGCATTCAGGAATCATGTTTTGTTGGTGTTGATGTTTATAACTCGTCTGGCATTCAGGAATCCTGTTTGTTGGTGTTTGTAACTCGTCTGGCATTCAGGAATCCTGTTTGTTGGTGTTTATAACTCATCCGACATTCAGGGATCCTGTTTGTTGGTGTTTATAACTCGTCTGACATTCAGGGATCCTCTTTGTTGGTGTTTATAACTCGTCTGGCATTCAGGAATCCTGTTTGTTGGTGTTGGTGTTTATAACTCGTCTGACATTCAGGGATCCTGTTTGTTGGTGTTTATATCTCGTCTGACATTCAGGGATCCTGTTTGTTGGTGTTTATATCTCGTCTGGCATTCAGGAATCCTGTTTGTTGGTGTTTATAACTCATCTGGCATTCAGGGATCCTGTTTGTTGGTGTTTATAACTCGTCTGGCATTCAGGAATCCTGTTTGTTGGTGTTTATAACTCGTCTGGCATTCAGGAATCATGTTTGTTGGTGTTTATAACTCGTCTGGCATTCAGGAATCCTGTTTGTTGGTGTTGGTGTTTATAACTCATCTGGCATTCAGGAATCCTGTTTGTTGGTGTTTATAACTCGTCTGGCATTCAGTAATCCTGTTTGTTGGTGTTTATAACTCGTCTGGCATTCAGGGATCCTGTTTGTTGGTGTTTATAACTCGTCTGGCATTCAGGGATCCTGTTTGTTGGTGTTTATAACTCGTCTGGCATTCAGGAATCCTTTTTGTTGGTGTTTATAACTAATCTGGCATTCAGGAATCCTGTTTGTTGGTGTTTATAACTCGTCTGGCATTCAGGGATCCTGTTTGTTGGTGTTTATAACTCGTCTGACATTCAGAGATCCTGTTCGTTGGTGTTTATAACTCGTCTGGCATTCAGTAATCCTGTGTGTTGGTGTTTATAACTCGTCTGGCATTCAGGGATCCTGTTTGTTGGTGTTTATAACTCATCTGGCATTCAGGAATCCTGTTTGTTGGTGTTTATAACTCCTCTGGCATTGAGGAATCCTGTTTGTTGGTGTTTATAACTCGTCTGGCATTCAGGAATCCTGTTTGTTGGTGTTTATAACTCGTCTGGCATTCAGGAATCCTGTTTGTTGGTGTTTATAACTCGTCTGGCATTCAGGGATTCCTGTTTGTTGGTGTTTATAACTCGTCTGGCATTCAGGGATCCTGTTTGTTGGTGTTTATAACTCGTCTGGCATTCAGGGATCCTGTTTGTTGGTGTTTATAACTCATCTGGCATTCAGGAATCCTGTTTGTTGGTGTTTAACTCGTCTGGCATTCAGGGATCCTGTTTGTTGGTGTTTATAACTCGTCTGACATTCAGAGATCCTGTTTGTTGGTGTTTATAACTCGTCTGGCATTCAGGAATCCTGTGTGTTGGTGTTTATAACTCGTCTGGCATTCAGGGATCCTGTTTGTTGGTGTTTATAACTCGTCTGGCAATCAGGGATCCTGTTTGTTGGTGATGGTGTTTATAACTCGTCTGGCATTCATGAATCCTGTTTGTTGGTGTTGGTGTTTATAACTCGTCTGGCATTCAGGAATCCTGTGTGTTGGTGTTTATAACTCGTCTGGCATTCAGGAATCCTGTTTGTTGGTGCTTATAACTCGTCTGGCAATCAGGGATCCTGTTTGTTGGTGATGGTGTTTATAACTCGTCTGGCATTCAGGAATCCTGTTTGTTGGTGCTTATAACTCGTCTGGCATTCAGGGATCCTGTTTGTTGGTGTTTATAACTCATCTGGCATTCAGGAATCCTGTTTGTTGGTGTTTATAACTCCTCTGGCATTCAGGAATCCTGTTTGTTGGTGTTTATAACTCGTCTGGCATTCAGGAATCCTGTTTGTTGGTGTTTATAACTCGTCTGGCATTCAGGGATGGATCCTGTTTGTTGGTGTTTATAACTCGTCTGGCATTCAGGGATCCTGTTTGATGGTGTTTATAATTCGTCTGGCATTCAGGGATCCTGTTTGTTGGTGCTTATAACTCGTCTGGCATTCAGGGATCCTGTTTGTTGGTGTTTATAACTCATCTGGCATTCAGGAATCCTGTTTGTTGGTGTTTATAACTCCTCTGGCATTCAGGAATCCTGTTTGTTGGTGTTTATAACTCGTCTGGCATTCAGGGATCCTGTTTGTTGGTGTTTATAACTCGTCTGGCAATCAGGGATCCTGTTTGTTGGTGATGGTGTTTATAACTCGTCTGGCATTCATGAATCCTGTTTGTTGGTGTTGGTGTTTATAACTCGTCTGGCATTCAGGAATCCTGTGTGTTGGTGTTTATAACTCGTCTGGCATTCAGGAATCCTGTTTGTTGGTGCTTATAACTCGTCTGGCAATCAGGGATCCTGTTTGTTGGTGATGGTGTTTATAACTCGTCTGGCATTCATGAATCCTGTTTGTTGGTGTTGGTGTTTATACCTCGTCTGGCATTCAGGAATCCTGTTTGTTGGTGTTTATAACTCGTCTGGCATTCAGGGATCCTGTTTGTTGGTGTTTATAACTCGTCTGACATTCACAGATCCTGTTCGTTGGTGTTGGTGTTTATAACTCGTCTGACATTCAGGAATCCTGTTTGTTGGTGTTTATAACTCGTCTGGCATTCAGGAATCCTGTTTGTTGGTGCTTATAACTCGTCTGGCAATCAGGGATCCTGTTTGTTGGTGATGGTGTTTATACCTCGTCTGGCATTCAGGAATCCTGTTTGTTGGTGTTTATAACTCGTCTGGCATTCAGTGATCCTGTTTGTTGGTGCTTATAACTCGTCTGACATTCACAGATCCTGTTCGTTGGTGTTGGTGTTTATAACTCGTCTGACATTCAGGAATCCTGTTTGTTGGTGTTTATAACTCATCTGGCATTCAGGGATGGATCCTGTTTGTTGGTGTTTATAACTCGTCTGGCATTCAGGGATCCTGTTTGTTGGTGTTTATAATTCGTCTGGCATTCAGGGATCCTGTTTGTTGGTGTTTATAACTCGTCTGACATTCAGGAATCCTGTTTGTTGGTGTTTATAACTTGTCTGGCATTCAGGAATCCTGTGTGTTGGTGTTTATAACTCGTCTGGCATTCAGGGATCCTGTTTGTTGGTGTTTATAACTCGTCTGACATTCAGGAATCCTGTTTGTTGGTGTTTATAACTTGTCTGGCATTCAGGAATCCTGTGTGTTGGTGTTTATAACTCGTCTGGCATTCAGGGATCCTGTTTGTTGGTGTTTATAACTCGTCTGGCAATCAGGGATCCTGTTTGTTGGTGATGGTGTTTATAACTCGTCTGGCTTTCATGAATCCTGTTTGTTGGTGTTTATAACTCATCTGGCATTCAGGGATCCTGTTTGTTGGTGTTTATAACTCGTCTGGCATTCAGGGATCCTGTTTGTTGGTGTTTATAACTCGTCTGACATTCAGGGATCCTGTTTGTTGGTGTTTATAACTCGTCTGGCATTCAGGAATCCTGTTTGTTGGTGTTTATAACTCGTCTGGCATTCAGGAATCCTGTTTGTTGGTGTTTATAACTCGTCTGGCATTCAGGAATCCTGTTTGTTGGTAATGGTGTTTATAACTCGTCTGGCATTCAGGAATCCTGTTTGTTGGTGTTGGTGTTTATAACTCGTCTGACATTCAGGGATCCTGTTTGTTGGTGTTTATATCTCGTCTGGCATTCAGGAATCCTGTTTGTTGGTGATGGTGTTTATAACTCGTCTGGCATTCAGGAATCCTGTGTGTTGGTGTTTATAACTTGTCTGGCATTCATGAATCCTGTTTGTTGGTGTTTATAACTCATCTGGCATTCAGGGATCCTGTTTGTTGGTGTTTATAACTCGTCTGGCATTCAGGGATCCTGTTTGTTGGTGTTTATAACTCGTCTGGCATTCAGGGATCCTGTTTGTTGGTGTTTATAACTAATCTGGCATTCAGGAATCCTGTTTGTTGGTGTTTATAACTCGTCTGGCATTCAGGGATCCTGTTTGTTGGTGTTTATAACTCGTCTGACATTCAGAGATCCTGTTCATTGGTGTTGGTGTTTATAACTCGTCTGACATTCAGGAATCCTGTTTGGTGGTGTTGGTGTTTATAACTCGTCTGGCATTCAGGAATCCTGTGTGTTGTTGTTTATAACTCGTCTGGCATTCAGGAATCCTGTTTGTTGGTGCTTATAACTCGTCTGGCAATCAGGGATCCTGTTTGTTGGTGATGGTGTTTATACCTCGTCTGGCATTCAGGAATCCTGTTTGTTGGTGTTTATAACTCGTCTGGCATTCAGGGATCCTGTTTGTTGGTGTTTATAACTCGTCTGACATTCACAGATCCTGTTCGTTGGTGTTGGTGTTTATAACTCGTCTGGCATTCAGGAATCCTGTGTGTTGGTGTTTATAACTCGTCTGGCATTCAGGAATCCTGTTTGTTGGTGTTTATAACTCGTCTGGCAATCAGGGATCCTGTTTGTTGGTGATGGTGTTTATAACTCGTCTGGCATTCAGGAATCCTGTGTGTTGGTGTTTATAACTCGTCTGGCATTCAGGAATCCTCTTTGTTGGTGTTTATAACTCGTCTGGCAATCAGGGATCCTGTTTGTTGGTGATGGTGTTTATAACTCGTCTGGCATTCATGAATCCTGTTTGTTGGTGTTTATAACTCGTCTGGCATTCAGGAATCCTGTTTGTTGGTGTTTATAACTCGTCTGGCAATCAGGGATCCTGTTTGTTGGTGATGGTGTTTATAACTCGTCTGGCATTCAGGAATCCTGTGTGTTGGTGTTTATAACTCGTCTGGCATTCAGGAATCCTGTTTGTTGGTGTTTATAACTCGTCTGGCATTCAGGGATCCTGTTTGTTGGTGATGGTGTTTATAACTCGTCTGGCATTCAGGAATCCTGTTTGTTGGTGTTTATAACTCGTCTGGCATTCAGGAATCCTGTTTGTTGGTGTTTATAACTCGTCTGGCATTCAGGGATGGATCCTGTTTGTTGGTGTTTATAACTCGTCTGGCATTCAGGGATCCTGTTTGTTGGTGTTTATAATTCGTCTGGCATTCAGGGATCCTGTTTGTTGGTGTTTATAACTAATCTGGCATTCAGGAATCCTGTTTGTTGGTGTTTATAACTCGTCTGACATTCAGAGATCCTGTTCGTTGGTGTTGGTGTTTATAACTCGTCTGACATTCAGGAATCCTGTTTGTTGGTGTTTATAACTCGTCTGGCATTCAGGAATCCTGTGTGTTGGTGTTTATAACTCGTCTGGCATTCAGGGATCCTGTTTGTTGGTGTTTATAACTCGTCTGGCATTCAGGGATCCTGTTTGTTGGTGATGGTGTTTATAACTCGTCTGGCTTTCATGAATCCTGTTTGTTGGTGTTTATAACTCATCTGGCATTCAGGGATCCTGTTTGTTGGTGTTTATAACTCGTCTGGCATTCAGGGATCCTGTTTGTTGGTGTTTATAACTCGTCTGGCATTCAGGAATCCTGTTTGTTGGTGTTGGTGTTTATAACTCGTCTGACATTCAGGGATCCTGTTTGTTGGTGTTTATATCTCGTCTGGCATTCAGGAATCCTGTTTGTTGGTGTTTATAACTCGTCTGGCATTCAGGAATCCTGTTTGTTGGTGTTTATAACTCGTCTGGCATTCAGGGATCCTGTTTATTGGTGTTTATAACTCGTCTGGCATTCAGGGATCCTGTTTGTTGGTGTTTATAACTCGTCTGGCATTCAGGAATCCTGTTTGTTGGTGTTTATAACTCGTCTGGCATTCAGGAATCCTGTTTGTTGGTGATGGTGTTTATAACTCGTCTGGCATTCAGGAATCCTGTTTGTTGGTGTTTATAACTCGTCTGGCATTCATGAATCCTGTTTGTTGGTGATGGTGTTTATAACTCGTCTGGCATTCATGAATCCTGTTTGTTGGTGTTGGTGTTTATAACTCGTCTGACATTCAGGGATCCTGTTTGTTGGTGTTTATATCTCGTCTGGCATTCAGGAATCCTGTTTGTTGGTGTTTATAACTCGTCTGGCATTCAGGAATCCTGTTTGTTGGTGTTTATAACTCGTCTGGCATTCAGGGATCCTGTTTGTTGGTGTTTATAACTCTTCTGACATTCACAGATCCTGTTCGTTGGTGTTGGTGTTTATAACTCGTCTGGCATTCAGGAATCCTGTTTGTTGGTGTTTATAACTCGTCTGGCATTCAGGAATCCTGTGTGTTGGTGTTTATAACTCGTCTGGCATTCAGGAATCCTGTTTGTTGGTGTTTATAACTCGTCTGGCATTCAGGGATCCTGTTTGTTGGTGTTTATAACTCGGCTGGCATTCAGAGATCCTGTTCATTGGTGTTGGTGTTTATAACTCGTCTGACATTCAGGAATCCTGTTTGGTGGTGTTGGTGTTTATAACTCGTCTGGCATTCAGGAATCCTGTTTGTTGTTGTTTATAACTCGTCTGGCATTCAGGAATCCTGTTTGTTGGTGCTTATAACTCGTCTGGCAATCAGGGATCCTGTTTGTTGGTGATGGTGTTTATACCTCGTCTGGCATTCAGGAATCCTGTTTGTTGGTGTTTATAACTCGTCTGGCATTCAGGGATCCTGTTTGTTGGTGTTTATAACTCGTCTGACATTCACAGATCCTGTTCGTTGGTGTCGGTGTTTATAACTCGTCTGGCATTCAGGAATCCTGTGTGTTGGTGTTTATAACTCGTCTGGCAATCAGGGATCCTGTTTGTTGGTGATGGTGTTTATAACTCGTCTGGCATTCAGGAATCCTGTGTGTTGGTGTTTATAACTCGTCTGGCATTCAGGAATCCTCTTTGTTGGTGTTTATAACTCGTCTGGCAATCAGGGATCCTGTTTGTTGGTGATGGTGTTTATAACTCGTCTGGCATTCATGAATCCTGTTTGTTGGTGTTTATAACTCGTCTGGCATTCAGGAATCCTGTTTGTTGGTGTTTATAACTCGTCTGGCAATCAGGGATCCTGTTTGTTGGTGATGGTGTTTATAACTCGTCTGGCATTCATGAATCCTGTTTGTTGGTGTTTATAACTCGTCTGGCATTCAGGAATCCTGTTTGTTGGTGTTTATAACTCGTCTGGCAATCAGGGATCCTGTTTGTTGGTGATGGTGTTTATAACTCGTCTGGCATTCAGGAATCCTGTGTGTTGGTGTTTATAACTCGTCTGGCATTCAGGAATCCTCTTTGTTGGTGTTTATAACTCGTCTGGCAATCAGGGATCCTGTTTGTTGGTGATGGTGTTTATAACTCGTCTGGCATTCAGGAATCCTGTTTGTTGGTGTTTATAACTCGTCTGGCATTCAGGAATACTGTTTGTTGGTGTTTATAACTCGTCTGGCATTCAGGGATGGATCCTGTTTGTTGGTGTTTATAACTCGTCTGGCATTCAGGGATCCTGTTTGTTGGTGTTTATAATTCGTCTGGCATTCAGGGATCCTGTTTGTTGGTGTTTATAACTAATCTGGCATTCAGGAATCCTGTTTGTTGGTGTTTAACTCGTCTGACATTCAGAGATCCTGTTCGTTGGTGTTGGTGTTTATAACTCGTCTGACATTCAGGAATCCTGTTTGTTGGTGTTTATAACTCGTCTGGCATTCAGGGATCCTGTTTGTTGGTGTTTATAACTCGTCTGGCAATCAGGGATCCTGTTTGTTGGTGATGGTGTTTATAACTCGTCTGGCTTTCATGAATCCTGTTTGTTGGTGTTTATAACTCATCTGGCATTCAGGGATCCTGTTTGTTGGTGTTTATAACTCGTCTGGCATTCAGGGATCCTGTTTGTTGGTGTTTATAACTCGTCTGGCATTCAGGAATCCTGTTTGTTGGTGTTGGTGTTTATAACTCGTCTGACATTCAGGGATCCTGTTTGTTGGTGTTTATATCTCGTCTGGCATTCAGGAATCCTGTTTGTTGGTGTTTATAACTCGTCTGGCATTCAGGAATCCTGTTTGTTGGTGTTTATAACTCGTCTGGCATTCAGGGATCCTGTTTATTGGTGTTTATAACTCGTCTGGCATTCAGGGATCCTGTTTGTTGGTGTTTATAACTCGTCTGGCATTCAGGAATCCTGTTTGTTGGTGTTTATAACTCGTCTGGCATTCAGGAATCCTGTTTGTTGGTGATGGTGTTTATAACTCGTCTGGCATTCAGGAATCCTGTGTGTTGGTGTTTATAACTTGTCTGGCATTCATGAATCCTGTTTGTTGGTGATGGTGTTTATAACTCGTCTGGCATTCATGAATCCTGTTTGTTGGTGTTGGTGTTTATAACTCGTCTGACATTCAGGGATCCTGTTTGTTGGTGTTTATATCTCGTCTGGCATTCAGGAATCCTGTTTGTTGGTGTTTATAACTCGTCTGGCATTCAGGAATCCTGTTTGTTGGTGTTTATAACTCGTCTGGCATTCAGGGATCCTGTTTGTTGGTGTTTATAACTCGTCTGACATTCACAGATCCTGTTCGTTGGTGTTGGTGTTTATAACTCGTCTGACATTCAGGAATCCTGTTTGTTGGTGTTTATAACTCGTCTGGCATTCAGGAATCCTGTGTGTTGGTGTTTATAACTCGTCTGGCATTCAGGGATCCTGTTTGTTGGTGTTTATAACTCGTCTGACATTCAGAGATCCTGTTCATTGGTGTTGGTGTTTATAACTCGTCTGACATTCAGGAATCCTGTTTGGTGGTGTTGGTGTTTATAACTCGTCTGGCATTAAGGAATCCTGTGTGTTGTTGTTTATAACTCGTCTGGCATTCAGGAATCCTGTTTGTTGGTGCTTATAACTCGTCTGGCAATCAGGGATCCTGTTTGTTGGTGATGGTGTTTATACCTCGTCTGGCATTCAGGAATCCTGTTTGTTGGTGTTTATAACTCGTCTGGCATTCAGGGATCCTGTTTGTTGGTGTTTATAACTCGTCTGACATTCACAGATCCTGTTCGTTGGTGTTGGTGTTTATAACTCGTCTGGCATTCAGGAATCCTGTGTGTTGGTGTTTATAACTCGTCTGGCATTCAGGAATCCTGTTTGTTGGTGTTTATAACTCGTCTGGCAATCAGGGATCCTGTTTGTTGGTGATGGTGTTTATAACTCGTCTGGCATTCAGGAATCCTGTGTGTTGGTGTTTATAACTCGTCTGGCATTCAGGAATCCTCTTTGTTGGTGTTTATAACTCGTCTGGCAATCAGGGATCCTGTTTGTTGGTGATGGTGTTTATAACTCGTCTGGCATTCATGAATCCTGTTTGTTGGTGTTTATAACTCGTCTGGCATTCAGGAATCCTGTTTGTTGGTGTTTATAACTCGTCTGGCAATCAGGGATCCTGTTTGTTGGTGATGGTGTTTATAACTCGTCTGGCATTCAGGAATCCTGTGTGTTGGTGTTTATAACTCGTCTGGCATTCAGGAATCCTGTTTGTTGGTGTTTATAACTCGTCTGGCATTCAGGGATGGATCCTGTTTGTTGGTGTTTATAACTCGTCTGGCATTCAGGGATCCTGTTTGTTGGTGTTTATAACTCGTCTGGCATTCAGGGATCCTGTTTGTTGGTGTTTATAACTAATCTGGCATTCAGGAATCCTGTTTGTTGGTGTTTAACTCGTCTGGCATTCAGGGATCCTGTTTGTTGGTGTTTATAACTCGTCTGACATTCAGAGATCCTGTTCGTTGGTGTTGGTGTTTATAACTCGTCTGACATTCAGGAATCCTGTTTGTTGGTGTTTATAACTTGTCTGGCATTCAGGAATCCTGTGTGTTGGTGTTTATAACTCGTCTGGCATTCAGGGATCCTGTTTGTTGGTGTTTATAACTCGTCTGGCAATCAGGGATCCTGTTTGTTGGTGATGGTGTTTATAACTCGTCTGGCTTTCATGAATCCTGTTTGTTGGTGTTTATAACTCATCTGGCATTCAGGGATCCTGTTTGTTGGTGTTTATAACTCGTCTGGCATTCAGGGATCCTGTTTGTTGGTGTTTATAACTCGTCTGGCATTCAGGAATCCTGTTTGTTGGTGTTGGTGTTTATAACTCGTCTGACATTCAGGGATCCTGTTTGTTGGTGTTTATATCTCGTCTGGCATTCAGGAATCCTGTTTGTTGGTGTTTATAACTCGTCTGGCATTCAGGGATCCTGTTTATTGGTGTTTATAACTCGTCTGGCATTCAGGGATCCTGTTTGTTGGTGTTTATAACTCGTCTGGCATTCAGGGATCCTGTTTGTTGGTGTTTATAACTAATCTGGCATTCAGGAATCCTGTTTGTTGGTGTTTAACTCGTCTGACATTCAGAGATCCTGTTCGTTGGTGTTGGTGTTTATAACTCGTCTGACATTCAGGAATCCTGTTTGTTGGTGTTTATAACTTGTCTGGCATTCAGGAATCCTGTGTGTTGGTGTTTATAACTCGTCTGGCATTCAGGGATCCTGTTTGTTGGTGTTTATAACTCGTCTGGCAATCAGGGATCCTGTTTGTTGGTGATGGTGTTTATAACTCGTCTGGCTTTCATGAATCCTGTTTGTTGGTGTTTATAACTCGTCTGGCATTCAGGAATCCTGTTTGTTGGTGATGGTGTTTATAACTCGTCTGGCATTCAGGAATCCTGTGTGTTGGTGTTTATAACTCGTCTGGCATTCAGGAATCCTCTTTGTTGGTGTTTATAACTCGTCTGGCATTCAGGAATCCTGTGTGTTGGTGTTTATAACTTGTCTGGCATTCATGAATCCTGTTTGTTGGTGATGGTGTTTATAACTCGTCTGGCATTCATGAATCCTGTTTGTTGGTGTTGGTGTTTATAACTCGTCTGACATTCAGGGATCCTGTTTGTTGGTGTTTATATCTCGTCTGGCATTCAGGAATCCTGTTTGTTGGTGTTTATAACTCGTCTGGCATTCAGGAATCCTGTTTGTTGGTGTTTATAACTCGTCTGGCATTCAGGGATCCTGTTTGTTGGTGTTTATAACTCTTCTGACATTCACAGATCCTGTTCGTTGGTGTTGGTGTTTATAACTCGTCTGACATTCAGGAATCCTGTTTGTTGGTGTTTATAACTCGTCTGGCATTCAGGAATCCTGTGTGTTGGTGTTTATAACTCGTCTGGCATTCAGGAATCCTGTTTGTTGGTGTTTATAACTCGTCTGGCATTCAGGGATCCTGTTTGTTGGTGTTTATAACTCGTCTGACATTCAGAGATCCTGTTCATTGGTGTTGGTGTTTATAACTCGTCTGACATTCAGGAATCCTGTTTGGTGGTGTTGGTGTTTATAACTCGTCTGGCATTCAGGAATCCTGTGTGTTGTTGTTTATAACTCGTCTGGCATTCAGGAATCCTGTTTGTTGGTGCTTATAACTCGTCTGGCAATCAGGGATCCTGTTTGTTGGTGATGGTGTTTATACCTCGTCTGGCATTCAGGAATCCTGTTTGTTGGTGTTTATAACTCGTCTGGCATTCAGGGATCCTGTTTGTTGGTGTTTATAACTCGTCTGACATTCACAGATCCTGTTCGTTGGTGTCGGTGTTTATAACTCGTCTGGCATTCAGGAATCCTGTGTGTTGGTGTTTATAACTCGTCTGGCAATCAGGGATCCTGTTTGTTGGTGATGGTGTTTATAACTCGTCTGGCATTCAGGAATCCTGTGTGTTGGTGTTTATAACTCGTCTGGCATTCAGGAATCCTCTTTGTTGGTGTTTATAACTCGTCTGGCAATCAGGGATCCTGTTTGTTGGTGATGGTGTTTATAACTCGTCTGGCATTCATGAATCCTGTTTGTTGGTGTTTATAACTCGTCTGGCATTCAGGAATCCTGTTTGTTGGTGTTTATAACTCGTCTGGCAATCAGGGATCCTGTTTGTTGGTGATGGTGTTTATAACTCGTCTGGCATTCATGAATCCTGTTTGTTGGTGTTTATAACTCGTCTGGCATTCAGGAATCCTGTTTGTTGGTGTTTATAACTCGTCTGGCAATCAGGGATCCTGTTTGTTGGTGATGGTGTTTATAACTCGTCTGGCATTCAGGAATCCTGTGTGTTGGTGTTTATAACTCGTCTGGCATTCAGGAATCCTCTTTGTTGGTGTTTATAACTCGTCTGGCAATCAGGGATCCTGTTTGTTGGTGATGGTGTTTATAACTCGTCTGGCATTCAGGAATCCTGTTTGTTGGTGTTTATAACTCGTCTGGCATTCAGGAATACTGTTTGTTGGTGTTTATAACTCGTCTGGCATTCAGGAATCCTGTGTGTTGGTGTTTATAACTCGTCTGGCATTCAGGGATCCTGTTTGTTGGTGTTTATAACTCGTCTGGCAATCAGGGATCCTGTTTGTTGGTGATGGTGTTTATAACTCGTCTGGCTTTCATGAATCCTGTTTGTTGGTGTTTATAACTCATCTGGCATTCAGGGATCCTGTTTGTTGGTGTTTATAACTCGTCTGGCATTCAGGGATCCTGTTTGTTGGTGTTTATAACTCGTCTGGCATTCAGGAATCCTGTTTGTTGGTGTTGGTGTTTATAACTCGTCTGACATTCAGGGATCCTGTTTGTTGGTGTTTATATCTCGTCTGGCATTCAGGAATCCTGTTTGTTGGTGTTTATAACTCGTCTGGCATTCAGGAATCCTGTTTGTTGGTGTTTATAACTCGTCTGGCATTCAGGGATCCTGTTTATTGGTGTTTATAACTCGTCTGGCATTCAGGGATCCTGTTTGTTGGTGTTTATAACTCGTCTGGCATTCAGGAATCCTGTTTGTTGGTGTTTATAACTCGTCTGGCATTCAGGAATCCTGTTTGTTGGTGATGGTGTTTATAACTCGTCTGGCATTCAGGAATCCTGTGTGTTGGTGTTTATAACTTGTCTGGCATTCATGAATCCTGTTTGTTGGTGATGGTGTTTATAACTCGTCTGGCATTCATGAATCCTGTTTGTTGGTGTTGGTGTTTATAACTCGTCTGACATTCAGGGATCCTGTTTGTTGGTGTTTATATCTCGTCTGGCATTCAGGAATCCTGTTTGTTGGTGTTTATAACTCGTCTGGCATTCAGGAATCCTGTTTGTTGGTGTTTATAACTCGTCTGGCATTCAGGGATCCTGTTTGTTGGTGTTTATAACTCGTCTGACATTCACAGATCCTGTTCGTTGGTGTTGGTGTTTATAACTCGTCTGACATTCAGGAATCCTGTTTGTTGGTGTTTATAACTCGTCTGGCATTCAGGAATCCTGTGTGTTGGTGTTTATAACTCGTCTGGCATTCAGGGATCCTGTTTGTTGGTGTTTATAACTCGTCTGACATTCAGAGATCCTGTTCATTGGTGTTGGTGTTTATAACTCGTCTGACATTCAGGAATCCTGTTTGTTGGTGTTGGTGTTTATACCTCGTCTGGCATTCAGGAATCCTGTTTGTTGGTGTTTATAACTCGTCTGGCATTCAGGGATCCTGTTTGTTGGTGTTTATAACTCGTCTGACATTCAGAGATCCTGTTCATTGGTGTTGGTGTTTATAACTCGTCTGACATTCAGGAATCCTGTTTGGTGGTGTTGGTGTTTATAACTCGTCTGGCATTAAGGAATCCTGTGTGTTGTTGTTTATAACTCGTCTGGCATTCAGGAATCCTGTTTGTTGGTGCTTATAACTCGTCTGGCAATCAGGGATCCTGTTTGTTGGTGATGGTGTTTATACCTCGTCTGGCATTCAGGAATCCTGTTTGTTGGTGTTTATAACTCGTCTGGCATTCAGGGATCCTGTTTGTTGGTGTTTATAACTCGTCTGACATTCACAGATCCTGTTCGTTGGTGTTGGTGTTTATAACTCGTCTGGCATTCAGGAATCCTGTGTGTTGGTGTTTATAACTCGTCTGGCATTCAGGAATCCTGTTTGTTGGTGTTTATAACTCGTCTGGCAATCAGGGATCCTGTTTGTTGGTGATGGTGTTTATAACTCGTCTGGCATTCAGGAATCCTGTGTGTTGGTGTTTATAACTCGTCTGGCATTCAGGAATCCTCTTTGTTGGTGTTTATAACTCGTCTGGCAATCAGGGATCCTGTTTGTTGGTGATGGTGTTTATAACTCGTCTGGCATTCATGAATCCTGTTTGTTGGTGTTTATAACTCGTCTGGCATTCAGGAATCCTGTTTGTTGGTGTTTATAACTCGTCTGGCAATCAGGGATCCTGTTTGTTGGTGATGGTGTTTATAACTCGTCTGGCATTCAGGAATCCTGTGTGTTGGTGTTTATAACTCGTCTGGCATTCAGGAATCCTGTTTGTTGGTGTTTATAACTCGTCTGGCATTCAGGGATGGATCCTGTTTGTTGGTGTTTATAACTCGTCTGGCATTCAGGGATCCTGTTTGTTGGTGTTTATAATTCGTCTGGCATTCAGGGATCCTGTTTGTTGGTGTTTATAACTAATCTGGCATTCAGGAATCCTGTTTGTTGGTGTTTAACTCGTCTGGCATTCAGGGATCCTGTTTGTTGGTGTTTATAACTCGTCTGACATTCAGAGATCCTGTTCGTTGGTGTTGGTGTTTATAACTCGTCTGACATTCAGGAATCCTGTTTGTTGGTGTTTATAACTTGTCTGGCATTCAGGAATCCTGTGTGTTGGTGTTTATAACTCGTCTGGCATTCAGGGATCCTGTTTGTTGGTGTTTATAACTCGTCTGGCAATCAGGGATCCTGTTTGTTGGTGATGGTGTTTATAACTCGTCTGGCTTTCATGAATCCTGTTTGTTGGTGTTTATAACTCATCTGGCATTCAGGGATCCTGTTTGTTGGTGTTTATAACTCGTCTGGCATTCAGGGATCCTGTTTGTTGGTGTTTATAACTCGTCTGGCATTCAGGAATCCTGTTTGTTGGTGTTGGTGTTTATAACTCGTCTGACATTCAGGGATCCTGTTTGTTGGTGTTTATATCTCGTCTGGCATTCAGGAATCCTGTTTGTTGGTGTTTATAACTCGTCTGGCATTCAGGGATCCTGTTTATTGGTGTTTATAACTCGTCTGGCATTCAGGGATCCTGTTTGTTGGTGTTTATAATTCGTCTGGCATTCAGGGATCCTGTTTGTTGGTGTTTATAACTAATCTGGCATTCAGGAATCCTGTTTGTTGGTGTTTAACTCGTCTGACATTCAGAGATCCTGTTCGTTGGTGTTGGTGTTTATAACTCGTCTGACATTCAGGAATCCTGTTTGTTGGTGTTTATAACTTGTCTGGCATTCAGGAATCCTGTGTGTTGGTGTTTATAACTCGTCTGGCATTCAGGGATCCTGTTTGTTGGTGTTTATAACTCGTCTGGCAATCAGGGATCCTGTTTGTTGGTGATGGTGTTTATAACTCGTCTGGCTTTCATGAATCCTGTTTGTTGGTGTTTATAACTCGTCTGGCATTCAGGAATCCTGTTTGTTGGTGATGGTGTTTATAACTCGTCTGGCATTCAGGAATCCTGTGTGTTGGTGTTTATAACTCGTCTGGCATTCAGGAATCCTCTTTGTTGGTGTTTATAACTCGTCTGGCATTCAGGAATCCTGTGTGTTGGTGTTTATAACTCGTCTGGCATTCATGAATCCTGTTTGTTGGTGATGGTGTTTATAACTCGTCTGGCATTCATGAATCCTGTTTGTTGGTGTTGGTGTTTATAACTCGTCTGACATTCAGGGATCCTGTTTGTTGGTGTTTATATCTCGTCTGGCATTCAGGAATCCTGTTTGTTGGTGTTTATAACTCGTCTGGCATTCAGGAATCCTGTTTGTTGGTGTTTATAACTCGTCTGGCATTCAGGGATCCTGTTTGTTGGTGTTTATAACTCTTCTGACATTCACAGATCCTGTTCGTTGGTGTTGGTGTTTATAACTCGTCTGACATTCAGGAATCCTGTTTGTTGGTGTTTATAACTCGTCTGGCATTCAGGAATCCTGTTTGTTGGTGTTTATAACTCGTCTGGCATTCAGGGATCCTGTTTGTTGGTGTTTATAACTCGTCTGACATTCAGAGATCCTGTTCATTGGTGTTGGTGTTTATAACTCGTCTGACATTCAGGAATCCTGTTTGGTGGTGTTGGTGTTTATAACTCGTCTGGCATTCAGGAATCCTGTGTGTTGTTGTTTATAACTCGTCTGGCATTCAGGAATCCTGTTTGTTGGTGCTTATAACTCGTCTGGCAATCAGGGATCCTGTTTGTTGGTGATGGTGTTTATACCTCGTCTGGCATTCAGGAATCCTGTTTGTTGGTGTTTATAACTCGTCTGGCATTCAGGGATCCTGTTTGTTGGTGTTTATAACTCGTCTGACATTCACAGATCCTGTTCGTTGGTGTCGGTGTTTATAACTCGTCTGGCATTCAGGAATCCTCTTTGTTGGTGTTTATAACTCGTCTGGCAATCAGGGATCCTGTTTGTTGGTGATGGTGTTTATAACTCGTCTGGCATTCATGAATCCTGTTTGTTGGTGTTTATAACTCGTCTGGCATTCAGGAATCCTGTTTGTTGGTGTTTATAACTCGTCTGGCAATCAGGGATCCTGTTTGTTGGTGATGGTGTTTATAACTCGTCTGGCATTCATGAATCCTGTTTGTTGGTGTTTATAACTCGTCTGGCATTCAGGAATCCTGTTTGTTGGTGTTTATAACTCGTCTGGCAATCAGGGATCCTGTTTGTTGGTGATGGTGTTTATAACTCGTCTGGCATTCAGGAATCCTGTGTGTTGGTGTTTATAACTCGTCTGGCATTCAGGAATCCTCTTTGTTGGTGTTTATAACTCGTCTGGCAATCAGGGATCCTGTTTGTTGGTGATGGTGTTTATAACTCGTCTGGCATTCAGGAATCCTGTTTGTTGGTGTTTATAACTCGTCTGGCATTCAGGAATACTGTTTGTTGGTGTTTATAACTCGTCTGGCATTCAGGGATGGATCCTGTTTGTTGGTGTTTATAACTCGTCTGGCATTCAGGGATCCTGTTTGTTGGTGTTTATAATTCGTCTGGCATTCAGGGATCCTGTTTGTTGGTGTTTATAACTAATCTGGCATTCAGGAATCCTGTTTGTTGGTGTTTAACTCGTCTGACATTCAGAGATCCTGTTCGTTGGTGTTGGTGTTTATAACTCGTCTGACATTCAGGAATCCTGTTTGTTGGTGTTTATAACTTGTCTGGCATTCAGGAATCCTGTGTGTTGGTGTTTATAACTCGTCTGGCATTCAGGGATCCTGTTTGTTGGTGTTTATAACTCGTCTGGCAATCAGGGATCCTGTTTGTTGGTGATGGTGTTTATAACTCGTCTGGCTTTCATGAATCCTGTTTGTTGGTGTTTATAACTCATCTGGCATTCAGGGATCCTGTTTGTTGGTGTTTATAACTCGTCTGGCATTCAGGGATCCTGTTTGTTGGTGTTTATAACTCGTCTGGCATTCAGGAATCCTGTTTGTTGGTGTTGGTGTTTATAACTCGTCTGACATTCAGGGATCCTGTTTGTTGGTGTTTATATCTCGTCTGGCATTCAGGAATCCTGTTTGTTGGTGTTTATAACTCGTCTGGCATTCAGGAATCCTGTTTGTTGGTGTTTATAACTCGTCTGGCATTCAGGGATCCTGTTTATTGGTGTTTATAACTCGTCTGGCATTCAGGGATCCTGTTTGTTGGTGTTTATAACTCGTCTGGCATTCAGGAATCCTGTTTGTTGGTGTTTATAACTCGTCTGGCATTCAGGAATCCTGTTTGTTGGTGATGGTGTTTATAACTCGTCTGGCATTCAGGAATCCTGTGTGTTGGTGTTTATAACTTGTCTGGCATTCATGAATCCTGTTTGTTGGTGATGGTGTTTATAACTCGTCTGGCATTCATGAATCCTGTTTGTTGGTGTTGGTGTTTATAACTCGTCTGACATTCAGGGATCCTGTTTGTTGGTGTTTATATCTCGTCTGGCATTCAGGAATCCTGTTTGTTGGTGTTTATAACTCGTCTGGCATTCAGGAATCCTGTTTGTTGGTGTTTATAACTCGTCTGGCATTCAGGGATCCTGTTTGTTGGTGTTTATAACTCGTCTGACATTCACAGATCCTGTTCGTTGGTGTTGGTGTTTATAACTCGTCTGACATTCAGGAATCCTGTTTGTTGGTGTTTATAACTCGTCTGGCATTCAGGAATCCTGTTTGTTGGTGTTTATAACTCGTCTGACATTCAGAGATCCTGTTCATTGGTGTTGGTGTTTATAACTCGTCTGACATTCAGGAATCCTGTTTGTTGGTGTTGGTGTTTATACCTCGTCTGGCATTCAGGAATCCTGTTTGTTGGTGTTTATAACTCGTCTGGCATTCAGGGATCCTGTTTGTTGGTGTTTATAACTCGTCTGACATTCAGAGATCCTGTTCATTGGTGTTGGTGTTTATAACTCGTCTGACATTCAGGAATCCTGTTTGGTGGTGTTGGTGTTTATAACTCGTCTGGCATTAAGGAATCCTGTGTGTTGTTGTTTATAACTCGTCTGGCATTCAGGAATCCTGTTTGTTGGTGCTTATAACTCGTCTGGCAATCAGGGATCCTGTTTGTTGGTGATGGTGTTTATACCTCGTCTGGCATTCAGGAATCCTGTTTGTTGGTGTTTATAACTCGTCTGGCATTCAGGGATCCTGTTTGTTGGTGTTTATAACTCGTCTGACATTCACAGATCCTGTTCGTTGGTGTTGGTGTTTATAACTCGTCTGGCATTCAGGAATCCTGTGTGTTGGTGTTTATAACTCGTCTGGCATTCAGGAATCCTGTTTGTTGGTGTTTATAACTCGTCTGGCAATCAGGGATCCTGTTTGTTGGTGATGGTGTTTATAACTCGTCTGGCATTCAGGAATCCTGTGTGTTGGTGTTTATAACTCGTCTGGCATTCAGGAATCCTCTTTGTTGGTGTTTATAACTCGTCTGGCAATCAGGGATCCTGTTTGTTGGTGTTTATAACTCGTCTGACATTCAGAGATCCTGTTCATTGGTGTTGGTGTTTATAACTCGTCTGACATTCAGGAATCCTGTTTGTTGGTGTTGGTGTTTATACCTCGTCTGGCATTCAGGAATCCTGTTTGTTGGTGTTTATAACTCGTCTGGCATTCAGGGATCCTGTTTGTTGGTGTTTATAACTCGTCTGACATTCAGAGATCCTGTTCATTGGTGTTGGTGTTTATAACTCGTCTGACATTCAGGGATCCTGTTTGTTGGTGTTTATAACTCGTCTGGCATTCAGGAATCCTGTTTGTTGGTGTTGGTGTTTATAACTCGTCTGACATTCAGGGATCCTGTTTGTTGGTGTTTATATCTCGTCTGGCATTCAGGAATCCTGTTTGTTGGTGTTTATAACTCGTCTGGCATTCAGGGATCCTGTTTATTGGTGTTTATAACTCGTCTGGCATTCAGGGATCCTGTTTGTTGGTGTTTATAATTCGTCTGGCATTCAGGGATCCTGTTTGTTGGTGTTTATAACTAATCTGGCATTCAGGAATCCTGTTTGTTGGTGTTTAACTCGTCTGACATTCAGAGATCCTGTTCGTTGGTGTTGGTGTTTATAACTCGTCTGACATTCAGGAATCCTGTTTGTTGGTGTTTATAACTTGTCTGGCATTCAGGAATCCTGTGTGTTGGTGTTTATAACTCGTCTGGCATTCAGGGATCCTGTTTGTTGGTGTTTATAACTCGTCTGGCAATCAGGGATCCTGTTTGTTGGTGATGGTGTTTATAACTCGTCTGGCTTTCATGAATCCTGTTTGTTGGTGTTTATAACTCGTCTGGCATTCAGGAATCCTGTTTGTTGGTGATGGTGTTTATAACTCGTCTGGCATTCAGGAATCCTGTTTGTTGGTGTTTATAACTCGTCTGGCATTCAGGAATCCTGTTTGTTGGTGTTTATAACTCGTCTGGCAATCAGGGATCCTGTTTGTTGGTGATGGTGTTTATAACTCGTCTGGCATTCAGGAATCCTGTGTGTTGGTGTTTATAACTCGTCTGGCATTCAGGAATCCTGTTTGTTGGTGTTTATAACTCGTCTGGCATTCAGGGATGGATCCTGTTTGTTGGTGTTTATAACTCGTCTGGCATTCAGGGATCCTGTTTGTTGGTGTTTATAATTCGTCTGGCATTCAGGGATCCTGTTTGTTGGTGTTTATAACTAATCTGGCATTCAGGAATCCTGTTTGTTGGTGTTTAACTCGTCTGGCATTCAGGGATCCTGTTTGTTGGTGTTTATAACTCGTCTGACATTCAGAGATCATGTTCGTTGGTGTTGGTGTTTATAACTCGTCTGACATTCAGGAATCCTGTTTGTTGGTGTTTATAACTTGTCTGGCATTCAGGAATCCTGTGTGTTGGTGTTTATAACTCGTCTGGCATTCAGGGATCCTGTTTGTTGGTGTTTATAACTCGTCTGGCAATCAGGGATCCTGTTTGTTGGTGATGGTGTTTATAACTCGTCTGGCTTTCATTAATCCTGTTTGTTGGTGTTTATAACTCATCTGGCATTCAGGGATCCTGTTTGTTGGTGTTTATAACTCGTCTGGCATTCAGGGATCCTGTTTGTTGGTGTTTATAACTCGTCTGGCATTCAGGAATCCTGTTTGTTGGTGTTGGTGTTTATAACTCGTCTGACATTCAGGGATCCTGTTTGTTGGTGTTTATATCTCGTCTGGCATTCAGGAATCCTGTTTGTTGGTGTTTATAACTCGTCTGGCATTCAGGGATCCTGTTTATTGGTGTTTATAACTCGTCTGGCATTCAGGGATCCTGTTTGTTGGTGTTTATAATTCGTCTGGCATTCAGGGATCCTGTTTGTTGGTGTTTATAACTAATCTGGCATTCAGGAATCCTGTTTGTTGGTGTTTAACTCGTCTGACATTCCGAGATCCTGTTCGTTGGTGTTGGTGTTTATAACTCGTCTGACATTCAGGAATCCTGTTTGTTGGTGTTTATAACTTGTCTGGCATTCAGGAATCCTGTGTGTTGGTGTTTATAACTCGTCTGGCATTCAGGGATCCTGTTTGTTGGTGTTTATAACTCGTCTGGCAATCAGGGATCCTGTTTGTTGGTGATGGTGTTTATAACTCGTCTGGCTTTCATGAATCCTGTTTGTTGGTGTTTATAACTCGTCTGGCATTCAGGAATCCTGTTTGTTGGTGATGGTGTTTATAACTCGTCTGGCATTCAGGAATCCTGTGTGTTGGTGTTTATAACTTGTCTGGCATTCATGAATCCTGTTTGTTGGTGATGGTGTTTATAACTCGTCTGGCATTCATGAATCCTGTTTGTTGGTGTTGGTGTTTATACCTCGTCTGGCATTCAGGAATCCTGTTTGTTGGTGTTTATAACTCGTCTGGCATTCAGGGATCCTGTTTGTTGGTGTTTATAACTCGTCTGGCATTCAGGGATCCTGTTTGTTGGTGTTTATAACTCGCCTGACATTCACAGATCCTGTTCGTTGGTGTTGGTGTTTATAACTCGTCTGACATTCAGGAATCCTGTTTGTTGGTGTTTATAACTCGTCTGGCATTCAGGAATCCTGTGTGTTGGTGTTTATAACTCGTCTGGCATTCAGGAATCCTGTTTGTTGGTGTTTATAACTCGTCTGGCATTCAGGGATGGATCCTGTTTGTTGGTGTTTATAACTCGTCTGGCATTCAGGGATGGATCCTGTTTGTTGGTGTTTATAACTCGTCTGGCATTCAGGGATCCTGTTTGTTGGTGTTTATAATTCGTCTGGCATTCAGGGATCATGTTTGTTGGTGTTTATAACTAATCTGGCATTCAGGAATCCTGTTTGTTGGTGTTTAACTCGTCTGGCATTCAGGGATCCTGTTTGTTGGTGTTTATAACTCGTCTGACATTCAGAGATCCTGTTCGTTGGTGTTGGTGTTTATAACTCGTCTGACATTCAGGAATCCTGTTTGTTGGTGTTTATAACTTGTCTGGCATTCAGGGATCCTGTTTGTTGGTGTTTATAACTCGTCTGGCAATCAGGGATCCTGTTTGTTGGTGATGGTGTTTATAACTCGTCTGGCTTTCATGAATCCTGTTTGTTGGTGTTTATAACTCATCTGGCATTCAGGGATCCTGTTTGTTGGTGTTTATAACTCGTCTGGCATTCAGGGATCCTGTTTGTTGGTGTTTATAACTCGTCTGACATTCAGGGATCCTGTTTGTTGGTGTTTATAACTCGTCTGGCATTCAGGAATCCTGTTTGTTGGTGTTTATAACTCGTCTGGCATTCAGGAATCCTGTTTGTTGGTGTTGGTGTTTATAACTCGTCTGACATTCAGGGATCCTGTTTGTTGGTGTTTATATCTCGTCTGGCATTCAGGAATCCTGTTTGTTGGTGTTTATAACTCGTCTGGCATTCAGGAATCCTGTTTGTTGGTGTTTATAACTCGTCTGGCATTCAGGGATCCTGTTTATTGGTGTTTATAACTCGTCTGGCATTCAGGGATCCTGTTTGTTGGTGTTTATAATTCGTCTGGCATTCAGGGATCCTGTTTGTTGGTGTTTATAACTAATCTGGCATTCAGGAATCCTGTTTGTTGGTGTTTAACTCGTCTGACATTCAGAGATCCTGTTCGTTGGTGTTGGTGTTTATAACTCATCTGGCATTCAGGGATCCTGTTTGTTGGTGTTTATAACTCGTCTGGCATTCAGGGATCCTGTTTGTTGGTGTTTATAACTCGTCTGACATTCAGGGATCCTGTTTGTTGGTGTTTATAACTCGTCTGGCATTCAGGAATCCTGTTTGTTGGTGTTTATAACTCGTCTGGCATTCAGGAATCCTGTTTGTTGGTGTTGGTGTTTATAACTCGTCTGACATTCAGGGATCCTGTTTGTTGGTGTTTATATCTCGTCTGGCATTCAGGAATCCTGTTTGTTGGTGTTTATAACTCGTCTGGCATTCAGGAATCCTGTTTGTTGGTGTTTATAACTCGTCTGGCATTCAGGGATCCTGTTTATTGTTGTTTATAACTCGTCTGGCATTCAGGAATCCTGTTTGTTGGTGTTTATAACTCATCTGGCATTCAGGGATCCTGTTTGTTGGTGTTTATAACTCGTCTGGCATTCAGGGATCCTGTTTGTTGGTGTTTATAACTCGTCTGGCATTCAGGAATCCTGTTTGTTGGTGTTTATAACTCGTCTGGCATTCAGGAATCCTGTTTGTTGGTGTTGGTGTTTATAACTCGTCTGACATTCAGGGATCCTGTTTGTTGTTGTTTATAACTCGTCTGGCATTCAGGAATCCTGTTTGTTGGTGTTTATAACTCGTCTGGCATTCAGGGATCCTGTTTGTTGGTGTTTATAACTCGTCTGGCATTCAGGGATCCTGTTTGTTGGTGTGTGTTTATAACTCGTCTGGCATTCAGGAATCCTGTGTGTTGGTGTTTATAACTTGTCTGGCATTCATGAATCCTGTTTGTTGGTGTTGTTATAACTCGTCTGGCATTCAGGGATCCTGTTTGTTGGTGTTTATAACTCGTCTGGCATTCAGGGATCCTGTTTGTTGGTGTTTATAACTCGTCTGGCATTCAGGAATCCTGTTTGTTGGTGTTTATAACTCGTCTGGCATTCAGGAATCCTGTTTGTTGGTGTTTATATCTCGTCTGGCATTCAGGAATCCTGTTTGTTGGTGTTTATAACTCGTCTGGCATTCAGGAATCCTGTTTGTTGGTGTTTATAACTCGTCTGGCATTCAGGAATCCTGTTCGTTGGTGATGGTGTTTATAACTCGTCTGGCATTCAGGAATCCTGTGTGTTGGTGTTTATAACTTGTCTGGCATTCATGAATCCTCTTTGTTGGTGTTTATAACTCGTCTGGCATTCAGGAATCCTGTTTGTTGGTGTTTATAACTCGTCTGGCATTCAGGGATGGATCCTGTTTGTTGGTGTTTATAACTCGTCTGACATTCACAGATCCTGTTCGTTGGTGTTGGTGTTTATAACTCGTCTGACATTCAGGAATCCTGTTTGTTGGTGTTTATAACTCGTCTGGCATTCAGGAATCCTGTGTGTTGGTGTTTATAACTCGTCTGGCATTCAGGAATCCTGTTTGTTGGTGTTTATAACTCGTCTGGCATTCAGGGATGGATCCTGTTTGTTGGTGTTTATAACTCGTCTGGCATTCAGGGATGGATCCTGTTTGTTGGTGTTTATAACTCGTCTGGCATTCAGGGATCCTGTTTGTTGGTGTTTATAATTCGTCTGGCATTCAGGGATCCTGTTTGTTGGTGTTTATAACTAATCTGGCATTCAGGAATCCTGTTTGTTGGTGTTTAACTCGTCTGGCATTCAGGGATCCTGTTTGTTGGTGTTTATAACTCGTCTGACATTCAGAGATCCTGTTCGTTGGTGTTGGTGTTTATAACTCGTCTGACATTCAGGAATCCTGTTTGTTGGTGTTTATAACTCGTCTGGCATTCAGGAATCCTGTCGTGTTGGTGTTTATAACTCGTCTGGCATTCAGGGATCCTGTTTGTTGGTGTTTATAACTCGTCTGGCATTCATGAATCCTCTTTGTTGGTGGGTGTTTATAACTCGTCTGGCTTTCATGAATCCTGTTTGTTGGTGTTTATAACTCGTCTGGCATTCAGGGATCCTGTTTGTTGGTGTTTATAACTCGTCTGGCATTCACGGATCCTGTTTGGTGTTGGTGTTTATAACTCGTCTGGCATTCAGGAATCCTGTTTGTTGGTGTTTATAACTCGTCTAGCATTCAGGGATCCTGTTTGTTGGTGTTTATAACTCGTCTGGCATTCAGGGATCCTGTTTGTTGGTGTTTATAACTCGTCTGGCATTCAGGGATGGATCCTGTTTGTTGGTGTTTATATCTCGTCTGGCATTCAGGGAATCCTGTTTGTTGGTGTTTATAACTCGTCTGGCATTCAGGGATCCTGTTTGTTGGTGTTTATAACTCGTCTGGCATTCAGGGATCCTGTTTGTTGGTGTTTATAACTCATCTGGCATTCAGGGATCCTGTTTGTTGGTGTTTATAACTCGTCTGGCATTCAGGGATCCTGTTTGTTGGTGTTTATAACTCGTCTGGCATTCAGGAATCCTGTTTGTTGGTGTTTATAACTCGTCTGGCATTCAGGAATCCTGTTTGTTGGTGTTGGTGTTTATAACTCGTCTGACATTCAGGGATCCTGTTTGTTGGTGTTTATATCTCGTCTGGCATTCAGGAATCCTGTTTGTTGGTGTTTATAACTCGTCTGGCATTCAGGAATCCTGTTTGTTGGTGTTTATAACTCGTCTGGCATTCAGGGATCCTGTTTGTTGGTGTTGGTGTTTATAACTCGTCTGGCATTCAGGAATCCTGTTTGTTGGTGTTTATACTTGTCTGGCATTCATGGATCCTGTTTGTTGGTGTTTATAACTCGTCTGGCATTCAGGGATCCTGTTCGTTGTTGGTGTTTATAACTCGTCTGGCATTCAGGAATCCTGTTTGTTGGTGTTTATAACTCGTCTGGCATTCAGGAATCCTGTGTGTTGGTGTTTATAACTCGTCTGGCATTCAGGGATCCTGTTTGTTGGTGTTGTTTTATAACTCGTCTGGCAATCAGGGATCCTGTTTGTTGGTGATGGTGTTTATAACTCGTCTGGCTTTCATGAATCCTGTTTGTTGGTGTTTATAACTCATCTGGCATTCAGGGATCCTGTTTGTTGGTGTTTATAACTCGTCTGGCATTCAGGGATCCTGTTTGTTGGTGTTTATAACTCGTCTGGCTTTCATGAATCCTGTTTGTTGGTGTTTATAACTCATCTAGCATTCAGGGATCCTGTTTGTTGGTGTTTATAACTCGTCTGGCATTCAGGGATCCTGTTTGTTGGTGTTTATAACTCGTCTGACATTCAGGGATCCTGTTTGTTGGTGTTTATATCTCGTCTGGCATTCAGGAATCCTGTTTGTTGGTGTTTATAACTCGTCTGGCATTCAGGAATCCTGTTTATTGGTGTTTATAACTCGTCTGGCATTCAGGAATCCTGTTTGTTGGTGTTTATAACTCATCTGGCATTCAGGGATCCTGTTTGTTGGTGTTTATAACTCGTCTGGCATTCAGGGATCCTGTTTGTTGGTGTTTATAACTCGTCTGGCATTCAGGAATCCTGTTTGTTGGTGTTTATAACTCGTCTGGCATTCAGGAATCCTGTTTGTTGGTGTTGGTGTTTATAACTCGTCTGACATTCAGGGATCCTGTTTGTTGGTGTTTATATCTCGTCTGGCATTCAGGAATCCTGTTTGTTGGTGTTTATAACTCGTCTGGCATTCAGGAATCCTGTTTGTTGGTGTTTATAACTCGTCTGGCATTCAGGAATCCTGTTTGTTGGTGATGGTGTTTATAACTCGTCTGGCATTCAGGAATCCTGTGTGTTGGTGTTTATAACTCGTCTGGCATTCATGAATCCTGTTTGTTGGTGTTTATAACTCATCTGGCATTCAGGGATCCTGTTTGTTGGTGTTTATAACTCGTCTGGCATTCAGGGATCCTGTTTGTTGGTGTTTATAACTCGTCTGGCATTCAGGGATCCTGTTTGTTGGTGTTTATAACTCGTCTGGCATTCAGGAATCCTGTTTGTTGGTGTTTATAACTCGTCTGGCATTCAGGAATCCTGTTTGTTGGTGTTGGTGTTTATAACTCGTCTGACATTCAGGGATCCTGTTTGTTTGTGTTTATATCTCGTCTGGCATTCAGGAATCCTGTTTGTTGGTGTTTATAACTCGTCTGGCATTCAGGAATCCTGTTTGTTGGTGTTTATAACTCGTCTGGCATTCAGGAATCCTGTTTGTTGGTGATGGTGTTTATAACTCGTCTGGCATTCAGGAATCCTGTGTGTTGGTGTTTATAACTTGTCTGGCATTCATGAATCCTGTTTGTTGGTGTTTATAACTCATCTGGCATTCAGGGATCCTGTTTGTTGGTGTTTATAACTCGTCTGGCATTCAGGGATCCTGTTTGTTGGTGTTTATAACTCGTCTGGCATTCAGGAATCCTGTTTGTTGGTGTTTATAACTCGTCTGGCATTCAGGAATCCTGTTTGTTGGTGTTGGTGTTTATAACTCGTCTGACATTCAGGGATCCTGTTTGTTGGTGTTTATATCTCGTCTGGCATTCAGGAATCCTGTTTGTTGGTGTTTATAACTCGTCTGGCATTCAGGAATCCTGTTTGTTGGTGTTTATAACTCGTCTGGCATTCAGGGATCCTGTTTGTTGGTGTTTATAACTCGTCTGGCATTCAGGGATCCTGTTTGTTGGTGTTTATAACTCGTCTGGCATTCAGGAATCCTGTTTGTTGGTGTTTATAACTCGTCTGGCATTCAGGGATCCTGTTTGTTGGTGTTTATAACTCGTCTGACATTCAGAGATCCTGTTCGTTGGTGTTGGTGTTTATAACTCGTCTGACATTCAGGAATCCTGTTTGTTGGTGTTTATAACTTGTCTGGCATTCAGGAATCCTGTGTGTTGGTGTTTATAACTCGTCTGGCATTCAGGGATCCTGTTTGTTGGTGTTTATAACTCGTCTGGCAATCAGGGATCCTGTTTGTTGGTGATGGTGTTTATAACTCGTCTGGCTTTCATGAATCCTGTTTGTTGGTGTTTATAACTCATCTGGCATTCAGGGATCCTGTTTGTTGGTGTTTATAACTCGTCTGGCATTCAGGGATCCTGTTTGTTGGTGTTTATAACTCGTCTGACATTCAGGGATCCTGTTTGTTGGTGTTTATAACTCGTCTGGCATTCAGGAATCCTGTTTGTTGGTGTTTATAACTCGTCTGGCATTCAGGAATCCTGTTTGTTGGTGTTGGTGTTTATAACTCGTCTGACATTCAGGGATCCTGTTTGTTGGTGTTTATATCTCGTCTGGCATTCAGGAATCCTGTTTGTTGGTGTTTATAACTCGTCTGGCATTCAGGAATCCTGTTTGTTGGTGTTTATAACTCGTCTGGCATTCAGGGATCCTGCTTATTGTTGTTTATAACTCGTCTGGCATTCAGGAATCCTGTTTGTTGGTGTTTATAACTCATCTGGCATTCAGGGATCCTGTTTGTTGGTGTTTATAACTCGTCTGGCATTCAGGGATCCTGTTTGTTGGTGTTTATAACTCGTCTGGCATTCAGGAATCCTGTTTGTTGGTGTTTATAACTCGTCTGGCATTCAGGAATCCTGTTTGTTGGTGTTGGTGTTTATAACTCGTCTGACATTCAGGGATCCTGTTTGTTGGTGTTTATATCTCGTCTGGCATTCAGGAATCCTGTTTGTTGGTGTTTATAACTCGTCTGGCATTCAGGAATCCTGTTTGTTGGTGATGGTGTTTATAACTCGTCTGGCATTCAGGAATCCTGTGTGTTGGTGTTTATAACTTGTCTGGCATTCATGAATCCTGTTTGTTGGTGTTTATAACTCATCTGGCATTCAGGGATCCTGTTTGTTGGTGTTTATAACTCGTCTGGCATTCAGGGATCCTGTTTGTTGGTGTTTATAACTCGTCTGGCATTCAGGGATCCTGTTTGTTGGTGTTTATAACTCGTCTGGCATTCAGGAATCCTGTTTGTTGGTGTTTATATCTCGTCTGGCATTCAGGAATCCTGTTTGTTGGTGTTTATAACTCGTCTGGCATTCAGGAATCCTGTTTGTTGGTGTTTATAACTCGTCTGGCATTCAGGAATCCTGTTCGTTGGTGATGGTGTTTATAACTCGTCTGGCATTCAGGAATCCTGTGTGTTGGTGTTTATAACTTGTCTGGCATTCATGAATCCTGTTTGTTGGTGATGGTGTTTATAACTCGTCTGGCATTCATGAATCCTGTTTGTTGGTGTTGGTGTTTATACCTCGTCTGGCATTCAGGAATCCTGTTTGTTGGTGTTTATAACTCGTCTGGCATTCAGGGATCCTGTTTGTTGGTGTTTATAACTCGTCTGACATTCACAGATCCTGTTCGTTGGTGTTGGTGTTTATAACTCGTCTGACATTCAGGAATCCTGTTTGTTGGTGTTTATAACTCGTCTGGCATTCAGGAATCCTGTGTGTTGGTGTTTATAACTCGTCTGGCATTCAGGAATCCTGTTTGTTGGTGTTTATAACTCGTCTGGCATTCAGGGATGGATCCTGTTTGTTGGTGTTTATAACTCGTCTGGCATTCAGGGATGGATCCTGTTTGTTGGTGTTTATAACTCGTCTGGCATTCAGGGATCCTGTTTGTTGGTGTTTATAATTCGTCTGGCATTCAGGGATCCTGTTTGTTGGTGTTTATAACTAATCTGGCATTCAGGAATCCTGTTTGTTGGTGTTTAACTCGTCTGGCATTCAGGGATCCTGTTTGTTGGTGTTTATAACTCGTCTGACATTCAGAGATCCTGTTCGTTGGTGTTGGTGTTTATAACTCGTCTGACATTCAGGAATCCTGTTTGTTGGTGTTTATAACTTGTCTGGCATTCAGGAATCCTGTGTGTTGGTGTTTATAACTCGTCTGGCATTCAGGGATCCTGTTTGTTGGTGTTTATAACTCGTCTGGCAATCAGGGATCCTGTTTGTTGGTGATGGTGTTTATAACTCGTCTGGCTTTCATGAATCCTGTTTGTTGGTGTTTATAACTCATCTGGCATTCA